>NW_012153840.1:4041089-4099766 GCF_000956105.1 Propithecus coquereli
AGGAGGAGGAGGAGGAGGAGGAGGAGGAGGAGGAGGAAGTGAGCCTGCAGCTTGGCGACAGGCGGGAGCATTTGGCCCCGTTCTCCCCGCACAGATTTTAGAATGTGGCCAACACCCCGTGGAGGAAATGAAAACCTGAATGCTTTGGTTCCACCATCTGTGACTTTCTTCTCTCCCAGGGTGTCTGCGGCGCCGACAGGCCTGCGACCCGCGCAGGAAGCGAGGATCGGACCATCCCTCGAGCCCCGGCCCCTCCAGGGTCTGTGTTACGTGACTGTGGACTCTGACAAGCTGCTGCTCCCGCGCTAGATCCAGGGCCGTCTTCCCATTAAACAAAACTATGGAGACGATACGTTTCAGGACGATAATGTCACCGGCCCGGCCCCTAGGGTCGGGTTCCTAGGAGTGGGGCTCTGCTGCCCAGACCAGCCACTCCCCGCCGCCTGGTGCTCCTGGGGTTGGGGGGCTGCCGGCCCGTGGAGGGGGACCTATGGGGATGGACCCTGTGGTCCTTACCCCATGATCATAGCTGTGGCCAGGGAGACAGAGAACTCGGGCCCAGGGTGGCAAAGGTGAGAATTCGGCCGTCCTACAAAGACGCCCCTGACTTGGGCGAGTCTTGCTGGGATTCCATAAACCATCACCATCCTTTGGTTTCCTAACATGAAATTAGCTCTATGTTTTCTGCTTCTAAAAATAATACGCATAACTGTACTCATTAGTGTTAACAATTAAAACAACGTTAAAACCCATTCAGATCTGGGGAGACATCTCACCGCGTCAGGGCGACGGCCACCCTGACCACCCCTGGCAGCTGCATCTGTCACAGACGGGGGCCCCATTCAGACGTGCGGAGTGTCAATGAATGAATGAGCGAGCGAGCGAAGGGGGATAAACTGGCTCCACGTTAACTTCGACGAGAGCTGACGGCTTTTACAGCGGGTCACTGCGGTCATCAGCGTCCTGCTCCCCAGGGAAACAGGGTCCCCCGACGCTGGGCCCGGCACACAGCGGGATTTCCCCCGGGGCCCGTGACCTTTCCGCTTCCTGTCTTTCCCACAGTTCCCGGGCCAGGGGCTTCCCAGAGCAGATGGTCTGTCTGTGGGCTCATTGTCTTAAAATATTTATTCACTATGATGAAAAAGACTCTATCGTGACAAGAAAGAAAAAAATGAAAAAAAAAAACCTGGGCATTCTCCACCTCCCGAGCTCGGAACATCTTTCCGTTGCTCCTTTTCTGTCTTGGACGGTGCTCCTGCCTCAGCTTAGCGCACACAGATTTGTACAGTTGATGCAATTCTTTTTACTAATTTTTACTGAACACTTTCATAGATGTTTTCTGCTTTTCCACATAATATTCAAAATTCTCACTTTACATATAATTTTTAATGGCTTTATACTATCCCTTCATGTGGTTTTATCATATTTTTGGAAAGTTTTTTTCCTAGTGGATGTTTAGGTCGTTTCCAGGTGTTTTTTTTTTGCCACGGACAATAACGCAGCCACGCGTAAAACCCTTTCCTTGGGATGAATTCCTGGGACCAACGACATAAATAGCTTTATGACGTTCTTTCTCTCGATGTTATTTATTTTCAAAGGGCAGTAACAATTCGCAATGCCACGAGCAGCAGAGTATCTGAATTTCTCTGCACGCTTGCCAGTGCTGGGTGGGGCCTTAAAAACATTGTTGTTTTTGTATTTGCTAACTTAGTAAATATAAAATAGTCTCTCAATGCTGCCTTAATCTATCCTTCTTTGATTATTAGCGAGGATAAACATTTCTCAATGTAGTGGTTCAAAGCACGTGAACTTGGCAAGTTAATTAACCTCTGAGCCCCTACTGTCAGATATAAGCTGGGGATAATGCCATCTCCCCATGGGGTTATTGTGATAAGGTTTTTTCCCAATTCAACCAGTCCTTTTGGTTTTTATTTGCATACTTATAGGAGCTTTAGACATATGCAGTACTTTCAGAGTACCAAAAGCAAACCCTGTCTTTGCCTCAAGAACTTACAATCTCTTTTCATATTTCCAGTATTTCTCAGGATACCTTAAATGAGTCTTTTAGGAGTAGCTGGTTTGTGCAATAGTAATTGCACTATCTGCAGAATCCAGACAACTGAGAAGTAAATTAATTTTATCTGAGATGCAGCCATCACTATGTAAATAGGTTTCAGCATTTCACATCTGACCAAATGGATTATATGCTGCAGAAACCACTTTGGTTTGAGAGATTTAATTAAGGAAGGAATGCAATAGTTTTCTTGGAACAAACAAAAGGAGTATAGAACGTCATAGATAATACAGAAAAATTAGGAACATGTCACAGTCACCAAACTTTACATTCCTTGGTTGGATTTTCTTGCTATACTTCCTGTGACAAGTCAATGAGATATAAAACTCTTAATGCAGGACCTAAGACAAGATAAGCATTCAATGAAGCTGACTGCCCGGCTCTAGTTTCTTCATTTATAAATGATTCTTTCACATCATTTGCTCACATGCGTTGGACTCTTGATGTTTTTCTTCTTTATTTTAATGAGCTCTTTATATATTGTAGCCACTCTTCCTTTGCCTCATGTTCCCTGACATTTCACTTTGTTCACCAAATTTAGAATTTTGGGAAGTTTGTGGCTTTTGATGTCTGTTCCTCCCCCAGAGATGTCCTGGGTTGCATTAGAGTCGCCCCCTCTGCCCCACCCCCAACTGTCTAAGACCCAGTGGGCTGAAATGAGAGTCTGGAGGTTACCAGCTAGAGTTATTTAGTTGAATTCGTCCCAGGCTCAGTCAGCTTTCCCTGATGTCATGGTTCCCTGGGGACTTGGCTCATTGAAGCATGTGGAATAATTCTTCTGATATGCAAGGACTCAGAATCTTCTTATTCAGAGGGGCTTTTACCTTAAATTTGATTTGGGGGCAGTTTTCTTGATTTTGTGGTAGTGGTTGTTATTGGTCTTGCTTTTCTTTTTTTTTTTCTTTTTCAGTGCTTTCATTCATTAAATAGCCAACAAGAGCTTTCTAGGTACGAGACTGAGTTTTAGGGACACAATGGTGAACAAGACACACATGTCCCTGCTCCAGTGGAGTTCTCAGCTTCCTGGGAGCTGCACACTGGCCAAGGGTGTCCAGTCGAGGAGTGTCCCTGAAGCCTCTGCCGTGGGAAAGGCTGGGGCTGGGGACACACAGGTGAGCAAAGACGGCCCCTACCCTCAGGGGCTCAGGGGCTCAGGGGCTCGTCATCAACACAGACGAGTGGAACAGGCCATTTAACGTGTGTGAGCTGCAAAGAAAGGGCTGCTGGAGCCATGGGGCTGTAACACAGGGATGTGACTTATTCTGACCAGGGGTTCACCAGGAGGGGTGTCAGTCAGGGAAGGCTTCTCGGAGGAAGTGACATTTGCCGTGAGTTCTGAAGGCTGACTTGGAGTTAACCAGGCAAAGGGGGAAAAGACTTTCTGAGACAAAGGGAACCGAACTTGGGGTGGGAAGAAACAGTGTTAAGGCCCACTGAGGGCTGGGGCCAGGGCCAGGCACTGGGACTCTTGGGGCCAAAAGGCTGGGTGTCTTCTAGTCTGGTGGGTCAGAGTTTGGGGGACCCCCTCCCCTGCTTCAGCCCACCCTTGGGGCTGTACAGCTTGTCTTCTGTCTGACGGGGGGGATGTCAGGGGAGCCGAGGGGCAGATGCCGTTTTCGGAGAGCCCGTGGCAGAGAGCGAGGGAAGGCCCCTGCAGCCCCACTGTCACCCTGCTACTTTTTCTGACCTCAGCTGGGGCTTGGCCTCCCGCCCTTCAGGAGTTCACCGGGAGGTGAAGTCTCCTCCAAGCGGAGGCGGGGGCCTTCCCCTCCCGGGAGGCCTGGGCTGGCCAGACTAGGCCTGGGAAGGCCCCTCTCTCCTCTTCCAGCGGCTCCCCGGGATCCAAAGAGCCATTTGTCCAGCTCAATCCTCCTCCCTCCTTGCTCTGGGGACCAAGCGACTGGGGATCCCAGGACTGTACAGGACCCCAGACCTGGGGCTCCCAGGACTGAGGCTGGACCCCCGCAACTCCTCCAGGCTGCTGACACAGAGGGGCCGTGTTCCTCGGGGGCTGCAGCTTCCCTGCAGGTGCTCAGAGCTCAAGTTCACGCTGCGGCACCACGAGGGCAGTGACAGTGACCGGCACCTTGAGCACTTCGGGGTGTGCAAAGCGCACGCCCTACACCAGGCTCTGCTCCATGCGCGCCTGGGGGATGTCACTGGCTTCCGAGCCCGTCCTTGCAGGGAAATTCCAGCCCATAACTCAGGGCCTTGGGAACGGCTGCATAGACTTGGAACGAGACCACTCTGGGCCGAATCCTTGACCTGTCTCTACTGTCTGCCAGACACTGGGCAGACAGGCCTCCTGGAGACTCAGTTTCTCCATGTGCAAAATGGGGTTCACCCCTAAGCTGCAGAGCCGTGGTACCGATGGTGGCAGCTGGTGACAATTCCTGACACCAGTGTGGGTGGGGAGTGGGGTTGCTACCCGTGGCTCCTCTCAGAGAGTCAGTCAACACAGGCGTGCATGCTGGGGAATGGTCAGTGCCATCCAGGTAAACTGAGGCCTCGCTGTAGGAGTCTGCATGCAAGTAGCGGAGGCTCTGCCAGCAGGTCTCATTTCATCCTCACAAGAGCCCAGTGATGGAGGCATTAAGTAGGATTAGCCTCTTACAGATGAGGACCCAAAGGTTCAGAGAGGTTGACAAACTCACTCAAGGTTGCACAGCAGGCAAAAAGCCCAGCTAGGATCTTCCACAGACTGCTGGGCCCGGGAGCCCGTCCACTGCACAGTCGGGAGGGGCGTTTGCAGAGAATCAAGTCTGGTCTTGGACCCTGAATGGAGGAGCCCGAGAGAGAGGAGTTTTCAGTGCTGGCTCTGTCTGCAAGCCCAGGATTTCCCAACGGCCACGCCCTGCACCCCCGGGGACCCCAGAACGCTGCCCCAGCATGTCGGACTGCAGCGTCCAGGCCTGTCTCTTGAAACTGGCGTTGGAGTTGGGGGAGGGCGACCGAGGGAAACCAGGCCCCTGGGGCTGCCCTGGGGAGGGGAGCAGTGCGGTGTGAGGGCCGCCGGGCCAGGCTCCTTTGTTGCACGCTGACAGGATGGTGCGGCCACCGCACACTTCAGCTGCCGACTCGCCGCGGTCACTCAATCCATCACCGGGGGCGGGGGCTCCCGGCCCCTGGCTCCTGGCTGCTCAGCCTGCAGTGTTGTTTTAGTCTGACTCGGGCTGTGAGATAAACGGGGCATGAACTGGCCCCCTGGCAGGGGGTCAGCCCCTTCTGCCCTCATTAAAGTGCCAATCAAGAAGAGGAATGGAGACAAGCCTAGCGCACTCGGCCTCCTCGGCCGAGGGGGCAGGAATCGGTCTCCCCCCAGCAAGGACGCCTGGCGAATTCTGCCCAGGGCCTGCGGGCATCTGGTTGCAACATCCCCAGAGCAGCTGGCCCTGGGGCTTCCCTGCCATGGGCGAGGTTGGGGGGGCTGGAAGTTCAAAGCGGCAAATACTCACCCCGCCCCTAGCCCCTGTGTGCACAGGCAGGCCTGGCTCGCTGTTTGCTTATCACCCAAAACTTTGTGGCGTAAAATAACAGCTATTTTATTATCTCTTTTGAATCTGTGGGTGGACTGGGCTCAGTGGGGTGGATCATCCGCTCCATGGGGTGGAGACCAGAGTGGCATCAGCTGGGCTCCCCTGGGATGGAGAGGAGGCTCAGCATGGCCCAGTGCCTTGGTGGGGACGCCCAGAAGGCTGGGTCGCTGGGGTGGCTGGTCCTGTCTCTCCATCGCCATGGAGTCTCAGGGCCTCTCCTTATCTGTGTGGCCTCTCCTTGTCTCTGTGGCCTCTCCACATGGTCTCTCCCACGGGGTGGCCATACTCCTTATCTGTGACTCGCGGCTCCCGAAAGCACAAGAGTGACAGTGCTAGACCTTCCAAAGACTGTGCCTGGAACTGGCACAGAGTAATATCTGCCTGTCCTGGAGTGAGTCAGGCCCACCCAGATTCAGTGTGGATTTTGGAGGCTGTGGTTCCTCAGGGCCATCCTTGGAGACTGGACAGCACAGTGTGATCCCAGGGGCAAGGCTTTGCAAGGCAGAGCCAGCTCTTTTCTCCTGGGATCTCTGCCTGAGAGCAAGTGGGTCAATAGCCGTCTGGGGTGAGGGATGGGGTGTGCAGTGGGGAGGCTCTAATTCTCCCCTCCCATATATATTATATCCTCCACGTTCATCTATTCTCTGAAAGAATCCCCTTAAAGCCTATAACAAGGCATTCAAAAAAAACAATAGCACGATTATGTATTCATTATAAATAGTAAATAATAACAACAGTAATTGATAGCACGGCTTCAGAACTTATGATATGCCAAGCATTGTCCTAAGCAATTATATCTTATTTAATTCCCCCAGCATCCCTGACACAGCAGCAATGACACAGTTGTTACCCTTGTTTTACATGTGTCTAAGGTAAGGTAAGTGGGCTAAACTGAAACAAATAGACCCCCAAATATTTAGTAACTCAAACACAATAGGGGCTTATTTTTCGCTCAGGTAACCAGGATGAGAATTCCTGGCGGACAGGCGGCCTTCCTCCAGGTAGTGTCCTGCGGATCCAGGCTCCATTCATCCTGGGCCCTGCTCCCCACTCGGGTCAGGACAGTGCGTAGATCACTCTGGCTGCTGCGTGTAGAACGGGCCACGGTGTGTGCATCTGTGGGGAAGCAGGGGTGTTGGGGACATTCCCCATTTGCCTTCTGCGTTCACTTGCCCTTTCTCCACCTGCTCTCTGCCCTGGAAGGATACCCTCTGTGAACTGTGTCGATGGCTCCCCGACCCTCCGGTCTCCAGTCAGGCTCCGCCCATGGGAGACAGTGGCAGAGAGCAGAGGACGGGTGGAGCAGTGAGGGTGTGGATTTCCCTGGCTCTCTCTCTGCTGGACTCTGGTTTGGAAGTAGATGACTTTTCCTACCAAAGGCCATGCTCCCATGAGGTGGCCAGCAGCTTTAACTCTCGCCTATCCTAGGGACGGGTAACAAGATACTTCACCATCTCTTGTTGGTCTCCTTGATCCCACCCACAGCTTGCAATCAGCCCCTCCGCTCACCTCTCTGCAATCACATCTGCATCCTGCTGTGGCCCTGCTGGTACAGGGGCAAGGGTAGAAGTAAGGAAGCTACCGCAAAAATCCGGGAGAGAGATGATGGTGGGGTTGTTTCCCAAGATTGAGCCAACAAGATTTTCCGATGGATAAGATGTGTGGTTTGAGTAAAACAGGAGTTTGTAGGATGACTCTGAAGTTGTCAGGCCTGGACAACCGGGAAAATGGAGTCAAGATGGGCAAGACCAAGGGAGAGGCAAGCTTGGGAAGGAGAAAGTCAGGAGGTCACTTTTGGACTGCTAAGTTGGGGATGCTTTTTAGGCTTCCAAGTAGAGACATTGAGGCAGCAGTTGGAGCCCCAAGTCTGGATTTCAGGGCAGAGATCCAGGCTGGAGGCATAACTTTGAGAACTGTGAATACATAGACGGTATTTACAGCCGTGGGACTTGGTGAAATAACCAAGGACAGTTTGGCTGGAGGACGAAAGAGGTCTGATAAGGACAGTGAAGCTCTCCAACATTCAGATGCCAAGAGGATGGGGGGGAAACAGCAATGAAGAGCAAAGAGAAGGTGTCAGTGAAACAGGAGGAAAACGAAGGAACAATGGTTTCTTGGAAGCAAAGTGGGGGAAAAACGTGTTAAAGAAGGACTGAGAGTGATCAACCATGGCAAATGCAGCTTATCATTCAGGTTAGATGAGGCCCTATAATGAAGATTAGAGTTGACAAAGTGGAGGTCACTGATGATCTTGAAAAGGGTGGGGTCGTGGTGTCGAAAGCTTAATTGGAAAGGGCTCAGAGAAGAAGAGAAATTTCCAGTTCTATCCGCAGAAGAATAGTTGGTACTGGACGTGTCTGCCTGTCGTAAATTACTATACACTGGACAAAACATGTGAAACAACCATTGTCAGGCATTGGGCCACAAGGATCCTTAAGAGAAGGGACACACACAAGGCTGGGCTCCACATTCACTCTGACTTTCTGCCTGGAGATAATTTTCGAACCAGGGCACAGGAAAGAGGATTCCAAGCAGAGAGCCGCAGACTCGCTGGGTAGAGAAAAAAAGAGTTCAAAGAGTTCTAGCTTCTAAAACAGCTAGAATTTGTGGAGCAGGTTACAAAAAAGGAGGGAAACACAGAGAAATCCAGAAAGGCTACCATTCAGAAGTATGGACCATCACTTGGGAGTAAGGGCTTCATCCGAGGACTGGGAGTAAAACTGAAATAGACCCACTCTAACAAAGTCTAAAATCAAGTCACCAGGTATTTAACTGTCTGCCAGAAAAAAAAAGTTTAACACTCTTCAGAGGATGCTATCTTAACCCAGAGTCTCTACAATGTAACATTTAAAAGGTCTAGTGAATAAAAAATATTAGACATGTAAAGAAGGAGGAAATGTGACCCATAGACAAGAGAAAAAAAGAGTCAACAGCAGCAAACTCAATGTAATCCAGATGTTGGAATTAGCAAAGACTTTAAAATATACAAATGTATTAAAGGATTTAGTGGAAAGGGTGGCAACACGTGTGAACAGATGGGGAAATTCAGCACAGAGATGGAAACTTTTAAATAGAAATTCTAGAACTCAAAAATACAATATCTAAAATGAGGAATCCTTTGGAAGTGCTACCAGACATGGCAGAAGAAAGAAACTGTGGACTCAAAGGTGGGTCAACAGAAATTATCCAAACCGAAGCACACAGAGAAAGAAAGAATAATAAAATAAGACAGAACAGAGCATTTGAGAACTATGGGACAATATTAAATGGGCTAACATACTTTTATTTGTAGTTACAGAATGGAAGGGGAGAGAGAATGAGACAAAAAAAGTATTGGAGGAGATAATAGCCATTTCCAAAATGGATGAAAGATATCAATCCACAGATTCAAGAAATACAGCACATCTCAAGGAGGATAAAAACAAAAATACCATACCTAGACCATCATAGTCAAATTGCTAAAAACCGAAAATACAGAAAACATTCTTAAAAATCAGCCAGAGGGGGAAACAAAGGACACATTACATCCAAGAGAACAAAAATTAAGAATTTTGGCTGACTTCTCACCAGAAACATTGGAAACCAAAAGTTAATAGAATGATATCTTTAAAGTGCTGAAAGAAAAAACTGTCAACCTAGAATTCTTTATCCAGTGACAATATCTCCCAAAACTCAAGGTAAAATAAAGACCTTTTCAGGAAAACAAAAACTGAGGTAATTTGTTTCCAGCAGAAGTTTACTACAACAAATACTGAAGGACATTCTTTAGGATAAAGATAAATGACCCCAATGGGATCCTAGATCTGCAGGAAGAAATAAAGACCATCAGAAATGGTAAATATGTGGGTGTTTACAAAAATTTATTTTAAAAACTATCAAAAAGTAAATAATTATAATGAAAGGTGGTGTTTGTAACAAAGGTAGAAATAAAATATATGACAATAGCAGAAAGAGAAGGAAAGGCGTAAGTAAAATTATGCTGTTCAAAATTCTTATGTCATAGAAGCGATATACTATTAATTCAAGGTAGTTAATTCAAGTTAAGAATAAATATTGTAATCTCTAGAGCACACAAAACAGACAGACAACAGCAATGAGGAAGTCTAAAAGACAAGAGAGATAATAATGTGTCAATGTGGGTCCATTGATTATAACAGGTGTACCACTGTGGCATGGGATGTCTAATTGGGGGAAGTTGTGTACAGGGAGGGGCGGAGGGTATACGATAATTCTCTGTACTTTCCGCTTAATCTTGCCGTGGACCTAAAACTCCTCTCAAAAATAGTCTATTAAAAAAAAAAAAAGCCAAGAGAGGAGATAAAGGGCAATTCTAAAATATACTCAATCCAAAATAAAGAAAAGGAAAAAACAATGGAACAAAGACTAGATGGAAGAAATAGAAGACATAGAAAAATGGGAGACTTAAACCCAACCACATAAGTAATTAAACTAAACGTAAATGGAATATAATCCAAGTGAAAACAGAGTATCAGATTGGGTACAAGAACAAGACCCAACTATATGCCGTTCATTAAGTATATGGACATCGAAAGGAAGAAAGTAAAGAACGGAGAAAAAAAAGGTATATCATGCAAACACCAATCAAAAGAACGCTGATGGGGCTGTGTTAATATCAGACAAAGAATATTTCAGGACAAAGAATATTATCAGAGATAATTATCAGAGCTGGAGAGAGAAACTTCAATCTTTCAAGGAATTTCATTTTAAAGAGAGCAGAGAATTGATCGGTGGCTGCATTGGGGTACTGGTTAAGAATGGATTGTGGCCGGGCGCGGTGGCTCACGCCTGTAATCCTAGCACTTTGGGAGGCCGAGGCAGGAGGATTGCTTGAGGCCAGGAGTTCAAGACCAGCCCGAGCAAGAACAAGAACCGGGTCTTTACAAAAAGTAGTAAAATTAGCTGGGCATAGTGGCACGTGCCTGTAGTCCCAGCTACTTGGGAGGCTGAGGCAGGAGGATCCCTTGAGCCCTGGAGCGTGAGGTTGCTGTGAGCTATGATGATGTCACTGCACTCTAGCCCAGCCAACAGAGCGAGACCCTGTCTCCAAAAAAAAGAGTGGGATTAGGATGGAAGAAATGATAGCATGTTTGTGTGCTGTGGGATAACCAAGGAAGGGTGGGATCTGGTGATTCGGGACAGTGAGTGGACAACTTCAGGCCCAGTATCCTTGAGTAGGCCAGGGGGACGACATGGGGCACAGGCAGAAGAGGTGGCCTGAAGGGTAGGTGTGTGCGTGTGTTGGGGGGATGGAGCTGGAGAAGGGGCCCCTTCCCAAGGTCGTGCTGGCCTGAGCCTCTGGCCCTGCCATGTGGCCGGGCCTCCTGGGGACGGCAGGGGCAGCTTGGGCAGGACCCTCACCCGTCTCTGCGACTCCATGTGCTCTGTTCTTTTCCAGGTCTTTGTCCCAAGATAACGCTAGCTGGTCAGGGAAGCCACCCCACCATAAGAGGCTGGAACAAGAGTGCTGCTTTACAACTTTCTTATATATATATTTTTAACATTTAGAGATTTGTTTCAGCCTTTTAACATAACAGATAAGGATTTTCTGAGACTGACATGCTGTCTGCTGCGCTAAGGCACTGTCAGATAAGGATTTTTTGAAAATGTTTTAAGTAATTGGTTCACAGAAAAGGAAGAGGCTCTTAAACATAATTTCCCCTGAGAGAAGCACACACTCAAACTGAGATACTCATTTCCCCTAAACTGGCAAAGTTCAAAAAATTCGGTAACACGGCGTATGGGTGAGGGTGCAGGAAATGCCCTCGCGCTCGTTTCTGGTGGCGGGTACATTGGTACGAACTCTGCGGAAGCCCATTTGGCAATATTCATCCAAATTACAGTGCGCGAGGCATCGAGTGACTCCTCTTCCAAGGCTTTAACTTACACATCACAAAATCAGGTACACACGGGGCGATTGCTTGCAGCTTGGCGAGTGACAGCAAGAAGACTGGAAGCAACCTAGGTGACCCTCAGCAGGGGGTTGGTGAAATAAATGCGGTATATCTATGCGAGGGGAATCACACCGCCATAGGAGGAAATTAGAAAGCTCTTTATGTGCTGATATGGAACGATCTCCAAGACATATCAGGAAGTGTAAACAGCAAGGAGGTAGTATACTAAAAAGTTTTGGGAAAAAAAAAAAGAATAAAAAGAGGGAAAGAGTATATAGATATATATGTGTATGTATATATGTAATTGCCTACATATATATAAAAAGTGTGTGTGTGTGTATCTCCCTGGATAAATACACAAGAAATCAGGGAGGGGACGTGGATAGCTGGATGATACGGTGGGTGTGGGAGGGAAGTAAAAGATAAACTGTAAATAAAAACAAACACAGAAGGCAGGAGACAGTGTTTAACAAACAATGCTCAATATGGTCTCTTCCTGCTCCCCTTCTAAACACCACATGTCCACTTCTCGATAGACATGTTTCAGGAATTCCATCTAGAAAATCTGAAGGGCATTTAAACCCAGCAGTCTGGCCATAAACTAGGCCAAGTGGCCAAGAGGTGAGCTGGGGGCGGGTCGCCGGTCTCTTTGCTAAGAACCTCTTTTGTGCTTGAGATGAAACCACCACTCTCAGGAGACGGTTTACAACCAATGATTCACCTTTCCTGTTTTCAGTCTGTTGACATTTTAAAAATATTATAAATTATTAACTCAAAACACTAATAGCTACGAACATTCTCTTGCGTCATTTGCGAGAACTTGGTGTCATAACTAGATTAACGCAACAAAGCCTGGGGTCAAAACGTGAGCTGCTAAGTTGACAGGATGCCTCCTTTCCCGAATACCTCAGCTCTTATTAACATAATTAATGTCATCTTCTGAAATAAATGGGTTGAAGTTTGTAACCACTAACTGCCGAGCTGAGGCACACGGGGACAGACGTGCGGCGGGGGGGACTTTGGTCAGACCCGGGCCGCCCAGGTCCTCACCGGGCTGCTCTGCCCCGGCCTGCTTCATGTGCGTGCTGTCCACGTGCACGTCCCCTGCCTGGGCGCTCGGACTTTAAACTCTCCGGGCAGTGGGCCAGGCCTTGGCTCTGTTTGCAGAGTTGCCTAATCTAACACTGGTGTTGAGCAGACAGAGCCAGGCTCCAGAGTCCGAGGGAGGGAGCAGCAGGTGGCCCTCTTGCCTCCTCTGACCCCCAGGGACCTCCAGTGAACCCAGGATGCACCATGAGATGCCCCAAATCTCATGGCCAAACAGGCTTGAGTTAACCTCCCTATGGCAGGCAGGGGTCTTCAGAGGGGAAATTACAGGGTCAGGCCACCCATGGAGGGAATCCGGCTACAGGAAAACAGGCCACTCCTGGTGGGGCTGGCCTGGGGCAGGCTGTGGGGCGGAGAGGGCTGCCCTCGGGCTCCCCACACGCTCCTCCCTGGGTGCCTGCTGCTTCCCAGAGGCTCTGAGCCAGGCGGGTCGGGCCTGCTCCCTGCAGCCGTCTCTCCGCAACCTCCTCTCACCAGCCGTGAGTCCACGGAGCTCCAACATTAAACAGATCTATCTGCCTGATGATGACCTGCCTTTGCCCACCAAGAAACCCCCAACTGTGAGAGCCTTGACTCAAAGGCATGACTCTTCATGATGGCCTTTAGGACCAACGCTGGGGATCCAGGAGGGCCTGGGGCAGAGGAGTCTTCCTGTGGGGCTCTGAGCAAACCCCAGTCCCCACGGCTGTCACTATCGCGGCTGGTTCAGCTCCACCCAGCACAGGGAAGGGCGTCCGTGCCCTTCGAATCCACCTCCAGCCACTGGGGCCAAGCCCAGCCCCGTCCCCGTCTTGAGGGCTGAGTGTCCTGGGTAGTGTCCATGTCGGGGAGTCAGGTGGGGCCACAGTCTTGGGCCCCACTGAAAGCATTTTCTCTGCGTTTGGGGGTCACAGCCAACGCTGGATTGTCCCAGCGTCTACGGGTCTGTCCGGTTCGGCAGCTGCCACCTACAGCGGCTACTGAAACGCGCCTATTCTGAAGCGAGATGTTCTGTAAAACACACACCACGTTTTGAAGATTTAGTACAAAATAAGAACGTCAAATATCTTTTTATTAATTTTTATCTTGATTACACATTAAATGATAATATTTTGGGCGCATTGAGTTAACTCTACTATTAAAATTAATTTTCCATTTGTTTTTCCTTTTTAAAAAAATGTGACTCCCAGAACGTTTGAAATGACACATGTGACTTGCATTATTTTACGGGGCAGTGCTGGTCTCGGGAACCGTGGGAGCTGCGTTCCTCAGAGTCCCCGCCCTGCACGGCTCAGGGCAGAGCTGCCGAAAGGTAGGTGCGCAAGATTTGGGAGCAGAGGTGAGGCCAGCCTCCCTGTCCCACGCTGACCCCAGGCCCTCTTCAGACCCTTTCTGCAAACTCACAGAGGCCCAGAGAGCCAGAGACCTTCCACAGGGGTCCAGCTGGCCCCTCTGCCGTCGTGTCCCCCCACGAGGGGAGAAGCCTGACTCCCAGGACACGCTCTGTGTCCCACAGCAGAGCTCCGGCCCTGCTGCCTCGCTGAGCGCTCTGCCCACCGCTTCGAGGCACTGGAGGCCTCACCTGACGCGACTGAACGTGAAACACGCGGGTTAAGGAACAGCCAGCCACGAAGCAGAAGCAAGAGGCCCACTGCTTGCCCAACAGGCAGGCCTCCTGCCTGGGCCTCCTAGGAGTCCTTCTCTTCTCCACCCCCGACCCCGCTCCTAATCATTCTCTCTCTCTCTCTCTTCCCCATTCATTACCCACCACTCCATCTGGTTTCTTCCTTCCAGCATACGCGCATACTCCACTCCCTGCTGCTTTTAAAACACCTACAAGGCAGGAGACAAAACCTCCCTCCCTCCCTCCCTCCCACCGTCAAATTTTAAAGACTCATCTACCCTCCCTTCTTCACCTTTGGATCCTATTTCGACACAGGGCCGGCTCCTGGCCCACCTCCCAGGGCTGCTGGGAGAAGTCACCATGGCCCGATTTCCAAATCCAGCGGATCCTTTCCAGCCTCGCTCCGCCTGACCTCAGAGCAGAGTCGGCACCCGTCCCCCTTTGTCAGCCCTCCCCCCACGACCCCCTCCCGGTCACCACCCACTGACCCGCCCTGGCTCCTCTGCCTCCCACAGTCTTACCTGGAGACTTCCCCAGGGCCCTGGCCTTAACCCACTGCTCACTCTGCACCCTCTCTGGGCACTGTCGTTTGAACGGTTGAAACCACTCTCTCTGAAGGAATGACGCCCACGTCTCTACCCCACATCCAGCCCTGCCAACTGGACGCTCCTTGGGGCCCGTGTTCAATGTGTCCAAAGGGAAACTCACCACCTTCCTCTCCCAGTTCTCCATCCGATCCAGGGGTCAAGACCCTTCCCATTGCAAGTGACCTAAAAAGACAAATGAACCATTGAACGTGTTTACGCAAAGTCCAGGGGCTCAAATGATGCCCTGGGGACCCGGCCTCGCCTGGTGGCTCAGGCTGGCTGCCTGCGGTGTGCCTCACCCTGGGCAGCCCCGCCCCCGCCCCCGCCGGTTCCCGGCAGCTCCAGGCTCATATAGTCCGGGTCCAAGTCCAGGGGAAAGTTCTCTCTTCCTGAAAACTTCTGCCCAAGTCCCTGGATTCACTGTGACTGGACCCCGTGTCCGTTCTGGAACCAATCCCTGTATCCAGGTTTGGAATCGCACTAATGGGCTAAGCCCGGATCATCTGACTCTCCCTGAAATGGTCACATATACAGGCACACATGCATGACGATGCGTGTGACTGTTTTGGTCAGCGACAGACCACACATATCATGGTGTTCCCAAAAGATCATAATTCCATGTTTTTATGGCACCCTTTCTATGTTTAGCTATGTTTAGATACACAAATACCTACCATTGTGTTACAGTCGCGGTCAGTACCGGTGTGTGGCAGGCTGTGCCGTCCGGGTTCGTGCAAGTGCACTCAGCGTCCACACCACAACAAAACTGCCTAATGCCGTTTCTCGGCACGCCTCCCCACTGTACACACGGTTGCCAGGGAGACGGGGGTGCTGCTGGGCCAGGACTGAGTTACAGGCGTCTCCCCTTAGGCAGGGGACAGAACAGAGCCCCTCTAAAGGGGCAGAGAGTGGGTGGGAGATGGTTCTCCAGAGGGGATTTGGGGTCTATTTCCAGAAGAAGGGAGGATCCGTTCTGGTGAAACAGTGGCAAGTGTCTACACCCCCACCTGTGAAGCCTCTCCCTGCCCTCGTGGCGTTTCCCTTCCGGTCGCACACCCCCACTCAGAGTACCGGGTTGATTCTTTTTTCAAGTCTTTTCTCTCCACTTCTTTAGTGTGACCCTCCTTATCCTCTCTTGCGTGGACTATTTCAGTAGTTCTCTAAGAGAAATGTTTCTCTCCAGCCACTCCCATTCCCATCTCTTCACGCCAGGAACCTGGTTCTCTTTCCAAAGCTTAGATCGACTGTCACTCTTCCTCCGCTCAGAATGATTTTCAAATTCATCCACGTGGTTTTGTGTGTCAGCAGTTTGTTTTTATTCCTGCGTAGTATTCCAACCTTGTGTTATACACAATTTGTTTATCCCTTCACCTGTTGATGGACGTTTGAGTTGTTTCCAACTTTGGGCTGTTGTGAATAAACATTTGAGCACGTCTTGGTATGGACCTGTTTCCATTTCTCTCGAGTAGATACCACTGAGTGGAGCTGACAGGTCACGTGGTGAGGGCATGTTTAACTCTTTGAGAAACTACCAAGCTGTTTTCCAAAGTAGTCGTACTATTTGACACTCCCACCAGCAACGTATGAGAATTCCAGTGCTCCACGCCCTTGCCAACACTTGATATTGTCAGATGTTTTAACTTTAATTATTTTATAGGTGTGCAGTACTCTTTCACTGTGGTTTAAATTTGCATTTCCCTGAGAGTGATACTGTACATTTTCCAAGTGCTTCTTGGCCATTTGTTTAATTCTTTTGTGAAGTGTCTGTTCAAATATTTGCTTATTTTTAATTGGGTTGCATGACTTATTGATACGCTAAAAATTTGTTACGACAATTTGCATCTATGTCTATGAGGGATATTGGTCTTTAGTTTTCTTTTCTTGTAAAGCCTTTGTCTGGTTTTGGTATCAGAGCAACTGGCCTCATAACATGAGTTGGAAATGCTGCCTCTATTTTCTGAAAGGATTTGCATAGGATTAATTTTTCCCTAAATTTTGATGAAACTCACAAGTGAAGCCATTTGCGCCTGGACTTTTCTTTGGAAGAAGGCTTTTAATTACAAATTTAACTTCTTTAATAGCTATAGTGTTATACACATTTTTTATTTCTCCTTCTATCAGTTTTGGTAATTTGTGCTTTTCAAGAAATGTGTCCATTTTATCTGAGTTGTCATATTTAAAGGCAAAAAGTTACTCATAATATTCCCTTGTTATCTTTTAAATGTCCGTAGGGTCTATTAATATAATCATGTCCTTTTTTCTCCCAAAGTGGAATATTTTGGAGAGTTGGAGGGTGGAGAGAGCCAAATCCTAATCCTTCAGAGCAGAAAATCACAGATAACACCTCTAACTGGAAAAAAATCAAGAATAGGTGGTAGACACATGATATTTGGAAAAATGAAGTTACATACAAGAAGAAATTGGAAAAGTTCAAAGTAGTTGCCTCTGGGGACAGGATTAGTGTGGGCTGGGGCACAGGATTGGAAAACAGTTCCTTCCAAACTAGTGCAAAACTCAAGTTCAGGGCTCTTTTAGTCTAGATCTCATCTGCCTTGCCTTTCCCCAAGTCAGGCTGCACTGAAGATGTTTCAGTGCTTTTGTGAGCTCCCCTCATCAACTCAGCCTGGTTTCCCTGGTCCTCAGACCCAATTCCCCTCTCATCTCCAGGGTGATAGATGCTCCACATCCACACCCAGGGATCCTCATCTTGGGCCACTGGTGTCCCCACTGCGCTGGAAACCCAGAGAGAATCTTTTTTTTTTGTAACACTGCCCTCCTCAATATGCCAAAATTAACTTCAGTAATAATCACGAATGAAACAAATAATAGTAACAAGAAAAGACATGCAGGCCGGGCGCAGTGGCTCACACCTGTAATCCTAGCACTCTGGGAGGCCGAGGCGGGAGGATCGTTTGAGCTCAGGAGTTCGAGACCAGCCTGAGCAAGAGCGAGACCCTGTCTCTACTAAAAATAGAAAGAAATTAATTGGACAACTAAAAATACATAGAAAAAATTAGCCGGGCATGGTGGCACATGCCT
The DNA here is from genome assembly GCF_000956105.1 of Propithecus coquereli. Classification (NCBI taxonomy): domain Eukaryota; kingdom Metazoa; phylum Chordata; class Mammalia; order Primates; family Indriidae; genus Propithecus; species Propithecus coquereli. Next base: position 4,058,948 of record NW_012153840.1, read on the forward strand.
GTAGTCCCAGCTACTCGGGAGGCTGAGGCAGAAGGATCGCTTGAGCCCAGGAGTTTGAGGTTGCTGTGAGCTAGGCTGATGCCACGGCACTGTAGTCCGTCCAGGCAACAGAGTGAGACTTTGTCTCAAAAAAAAAAAAAAGAAGACAGAAGAAAAGAAAAGACATGCAGAGAGTAAAAATTTTTCATTGAATTTAAAAAGTACATAATCGTGCCAGTAAAAATTAAATAAGTATTATAATACAAAAAGGGCAGAATTACTTAATCATTTCATATTTTTACATTTTTATATTTACTTAATGGTTTGAATTTTGATTTTTTGGTTACAGCCCTATACAACAAATGCTTACTTAAATAATTCTCTAGTAACTCATAGGTGGAGTTTAATAAAATCATTACCTCTGCAAAAGGTACATCTATAATTTTGATAATTACTAAATCATGCCACTAAGGTAACTATTTTCTTTATGGTTCATATATGAACAAAAATTTGCCTTACCAAACAAAAAGATTACACTTCATAGTCTGCACGCACCGTTTCACTGCTTAAATTTTTAAACACAAGCTGCAAGCGGTCACATAGAGTGACAGAATTGAAGCGACTCAAATTCTGTTGCTTTTTTACAATCACTGTGTTTAACTGTTCGCTTCAAATCTGTTTAAATGCAGGAATAGGTAGGAACGGAGGGCTGGGAGCCTTGAACTGTGCCCCAAGCAAGCTTGTGCAATTCCAAACTGTTTAGAACGTTCTTTTTGCAGGAAGGTGTGTGGCTGGGTCCAGGTGCATTGGCGCCTACTGCACAACTGGCCGTTCTCAGAATTAATGTCCATGTGGAATGCAAGGTTTATTGAAGGAAAATACAAATGTGCTAATTTGAAGCTTACACACACACACACACACACACACACACACACACATATATATACACATAAACCCAACGGAATTTAAACCCACTAAAGATTTTTAAAGGGAGGAGAATTTTATCGTCACAGAAAATCTCCAGATTTGTTTAGAATTGCCAAGAGCGTGGTGGTAATAAAAAGCAGACTGGCTTCTCGCCCTGGTTTTCTTACTGTTTTGAATTGTCTGCAGGTGGCCGTGCACGCTTTCATTTGCCGGCACCCAGGGTCCCACTTGCGCTGGCTGCCACGGGCCAACCCTTCTTCCGTGGCCACCCTGTCCCGCCCACTACCTCCACCTGCTCTGCCACTCGCACTTCGCCCTAACGTCGCTTCTGCTCCCGCGATTCCGACAAAACCTCTCTGACCGGCGACGCCCTCCGTGCTGTGGAATACAACGTGCATCTGCTGTGCCGGGTCAGCACCGAGCGATGCCGTCGACGTCCTCTTTCTCAGAACATTCTCTTCTTTCCCACCGGCCTCTCCAGTCGCCGCTGCTCGGCGACTTCGCTCACTCACGCGCGTTCTGAGGGCTTGCTCCAGCGCCTCTCCTCCTCTCACATCTACTGCCACTACATCCGGCCGGATTTCAAATGCGTCACTGGTTACTGAAGCTGGAAACCTGGGAGCTACCCTGGGTATCTTTTTCTCTCATCTCTACATTAAATTGATCCCTCTGGCTTGTCTGTTCTCGCTCAAGAAGATGACCCAGCTCTGTACGCTTCTCCGTCCCGCCTGAGCGCCCCTTATTCTTGCCCGGACCACTGCAACAGCCTTCCACTCTCGATCCACGCCACCCAGGCGCCACTCTGCAGCCAGAGATGCCAACCTTACCATGGAATCCTTGGCTTAAGACCTCTCCCAGCATGGCTTATGAAGTCCAACATGATCCGGCCCCAGCCACCTCCCAGCTCCCGTCCTTGTACTCCAGCCAGCCTAGCCATACTGGTCCTCACCAGGGCTGAGCAGCGCCTACTGCATGTGGGCACCGCCCTTTCCTCTTTGCCTCATGCATCCTTCTCAGCCTTTCTGGACTCAGATCACCTGCTTCTTCCTCAGTGCAGTCTGCCCTGCCGCACCCCAACGTCCACTAGTTTAGTTCAGGGAGGGTGGCAAGAGTGTCACCCTGTTCACTGCATATCCCTGGCACCCAGTCCCGAGCCTGGCACACAGTACATGCTCAACAGCAAGGGCTGGCAGTGCGTCTCTGTAGTCAGAGGGGCAGAGGCTTGGTTACTCTAGAATCAGAGTCACCTGTGTCTTTGGGAACACCTGGGGATGTGTGATCTCTGCGGACAAATCATCGAACAAATTGAGAGCTGCCTTTCTGCAGGGGTGGCCACACTTCCCAGAAGTCTCCACGTACCCTGACGTGTCTTAGGAAAACAAGCCCAAAAGGGAGGAATTTTCCCCCTAACGTGGCCCTGGGAGTCATCTCAGCTCCTGTCCCCTCCCCACTCCCACACACCACCTCCCTCGGGGGCAGACCTGCGCAGGGTTTCCAAGAGTCAAGTTGGTCTAGATCTATACGTTTCCTCCAAGTCAAAATGTATCCGTGACCGTTTTGTGATTTTGAGTCAGACCAGAATAAGCATGAGGTGTGAAGTTTTATTAGCCCCTGGGAACTATTTATACTGGGTGTGCTGCTTGGGTAACGACTGTGAGAGAACACGGTCTGGCTCCTCTCAGAGCGACAAATGGCTTGGCCCGGCTCCTGGGCGCAGAGAAGGCAGCTCTGTAGCGCAATTGTTCCTGCATCAAATCCCTCTAAAGTTCCAACTGGATTATTTGGAGGAAGCTTAATTAAGGCTGCTGTGTTCTTTTCTTCTTTAGCCTTTCTTCTAACTTTGTTTACTTTAAGCACTTACTGCCGTTCCAGAGGATATAGCTTCGGTTAGAGACAGCCCCTCAGGCCACTTGAAGATGTAGGTCAGAGCTCTCTTATGCAGAAAATAAGTAAGATCATATGGGATTTAATTAATACAGTCTATAAACTTCTCTCTCTACCCATGCCTCAAAGAGAGAATATACATCTGTTTCATATGTTAGTGGAATATTTACATAAATTGATCAAGTACTTGGACAAAAAGAAAATCACAAGACTTTTTTTTAAATATAGAAATCTTTAGCTTACATTTATTGATCATAATCCAATAAAATTCAAAACACTAATTTAAAAGGGACACTATTTTTAATATTTGGAAATTAAGAAACATATTCCTAAGTAATCCTCAGATCAAAGTAGTAGATCAAAGAAGAAGTTAAAAGTAAAATTTAAAACTACACAGAAAACAATGAAAGGAGAACACTTAATACCAAAATCTACAAGATAAACCAAGCTGTAGTCAAAAGAAAATTTAAAACCTTAAAATGTCATCATCATTCAAGAAGAAAAGTGAAAAAAACATCACACAACAAAACTAAATACTTAACTTAGAAAGCAAGAAAAGCACAGCAAAATAAATTAAAACAGGCCGGGGACAAGAAGTAAAAGATCAAAGACGTATCAATAGAGTAATAAAAACAAAGCGAAGAGAAATAAATTTCAAACTGGTTCTCTGAAAAGAACAATCACTTCCTCAAAAAGTTAGTTATGAAAAAAAAAAGAGTAAAAATATGCAAGATTAGGAATGAGAAAGGAGAAATAACCAGATACAGGAGGCAGGAAAATAATTTTAAGACAATACATGCAAGTGTATGGCAACAAATTAAAAAACTTAAGAGAACTGAATGATTAAAAAAAATCAAATGCTACCAAAATTGACCTATGAAGAAACGGAAAACTTGAATCTTCCAATGAACAGAGTAGAGAGTGGGATGGTGATGAAAGGGAACCACTGAAAGGAGTTCTAGAACCCAAGGGTTTACAGCGCACTTTTACTTAACCTTTTAAAAACCAGAACAAACCAGGCGCGATGGTTCATGCTGCAATCCCAGCACTCTGGGAGGCCAAGGCAGGAGGATTGCTTGAAGCCAGGAGTTCAAGACCAGCCTGAGCAAGAGCAAGGCCCCGTCTCTACAACAAATAGAAAAATTAGCCAGTGTGTTGATGCGCCCGTAGTCCCAGCTACTCGGGAGCCTGAGGCAGGAGGACCCCTTGAGCCCAGCAGTTTGAAGTTGCTGTGAGCTAGGCCGACGCCACTGCACTCTAGCCCAGGAGATGGAGCAAGAACCTGTCTCAAAAAACAAAAACAAAAACAAGCAAACAAACAAAAAAACCCAGAAAAGGAAATTCTAATATAAGTATTGCAAGCCACAGAAAATGGCGGAAAGCTCCCCGATCCATTTTATGAAGGCAACATAATTTTAATTCTAAAATCTGATGAAGATACTATGAAACAAAGAAAATTATAGAGCCCTTTCACTTTAAAGATGCAAAGATTCAAAATATTAGCCAAAAACCCCAGGAAATGTATCAAAAGAATAACAAACTAACACATTATGCCCAAGTGGAATCCCTTACTCCAGGGATTAAGGGTGGTTCCGCACCAGGAAATTTATCAACACAATCTATCACTCACACACACACACACACACAAATTCAAGGAGAAACAATAATATAGTCATAATAATAGATCTGAAAAGGCATTTGCTATCATTCAGCAGCCATTCCTAACAGTTAATCCAAATGCCAATAAACAAATGATGGTTTGTCAAATTTGCTGCTAGGGAAACGCAAGACAAAGTAACAATGTGATACCACTTTGTACCCATCAGACTGACCACAGGTGCAGGGAAGGGGTGCTCATGGCTGGCTGCAGCCCTTCACATTCCCACCGGGATTTTGGGAAAATGATCTTGAATATACCTTCTAACCAATGGGCTCCTGGGCATCTGCTGCACAGAAATAAAACTGGGGCCTGGGCACATAAACAGGAGAATATTCAGTGTTGCTCTTGGGGGGCAAGGTGGAGGCAGCCTGAAAACTAAATGAATGCCTATCAATTCAGGAATAGTTGAGGAAATTATAGAACATTGACACCATTAACTATTGTGCAGCACTTAAGAGAATAAAGTTGCCGCCCTGAAGGTAACACAGAGAAGAGCAAGTTCCAAAATAGTGTATATATAGCATGACTCCATTTTTGTAAAGACGAAGGATCGATTTCATCATCCCCTAGCCAGAGGGCCACGGCTCAGGTGAGCAGTTATGTTGAGGTCCCCCGCAGGTGAAAGCGAAACCTCACTCCAAATTTCCTGAGCAAGTGCTCTTGGGGGTTAATCAAAACTTCTAAATAATAATGAACATGCTCGGATCTGTGTGGAGAAAGCACGTCAGCATCTTTTAGACACCTGTTCTTAGGGCCCTGAGATACAGTGTCCCAGTGAGCAGCAAACGTCAAGGTTTTTTTGGCAGTACTAGAAGTCACATTCTTGCTCTCGAGAGCCGGGGTGAAAGGTGTCTTTGCAGTGACTCGGTGCCTCTGCACGGCAGCACGCTGGACTTGTTGGAGGAAACTGAAGATGTCACACGCACACCTTTTCTAGGCCATGGCATCCCCACGTCCCGACTGTCTGGTTTGTGGTCAAATATTGTCCCCGTGTGCCAGTGAGCCCCTGAAATAGTCTAGCCATGCTCTCATTTGGGGGTGTTAACCACACCTCCCACCCTTTCCCCCCTAGAAGGGGCATATTCTTTAGATACTGTGCTTTGGTTTGAAAAGTGGAGCCCTTCCCTTCTCTAAGCTCTTGGATTTTTGTTCGACATTCTGTTCCGACTGGCTCTTGGCCGGTTTAAGCAGCGATGGTGGACGAGGTAGTTCGATAGGTGAGGGGAACAGTTCTTGATTAAATCCAGTGCTTTGCTTAGTCCACATTGAACCCTGCAGCCAAACGTGGCTGGAGAAAAACACAAAACTGGGCTGCCGGTCTGGCTTTGAATTCATGGTCACCAGCCTCAAATGGGCCCCAGTGTTGCCCCGCAGACACATCACGCTCCTCTGGCCTGGTCAGCACTCTCCCGTTACCCTGCACGACTATCGGCACCTTCCTCTTTCCAGATCTCCACCATGTCCTGCCCTACACTCATTCTCGGCCCATCTCCCTGAGAAACGGGAGCAATCTGCTGAAGCCCAAGGCCCCCATTCCCCGGCCCGCCGGTCTTCCTTCTCCCCATATCACGCCTCCTTCCCCCGGGAAGCACCACTCCCTTTCTCACCTTCCAATTACGGCCAGATTCCTCAGAGGGTCAGACTCGTTGTCTCCAGTTTCTCTCCTTCCATTTTTCTCCCGCGACCTGGCCCCACCACTCCTCTAAAACTGCTCTCAGTGACTCTGATGCTGCCAAATGCATCGTCCAGTGTTGGTTCTCAACCCCACGATTAGTTCAGCTTTGAAACCTTCCTGGACCACACCCTCTTGGTGTCGCTGTCTCTGGACGTGCCTGCTGAGTCTCCTTTGCTGTTTGCGCTTCATCGGTCTAAACGCCAAGTGATGACTTCTGTCCTGCCTGGGGATTGGACCCGTCCCCTCAGTGCGGGGTGAGCAGCAGCCAGCGTGCAGAGGTGAGTGCCACTTACTCTTGTGAAGTCGAGACCTGCTCAGTGTGTGCGGTCTGCCCTGCTATGTGCTTCCTTGGGCTACAGGGAGAGGCTACATTTCATTGCAAATATTGTACTGTATTTAGTATTTGTCACTGGAGATGGTTCTAGAATCTATGGATTACCAAGAAACCAGAAGAAAACAAAGAACAAATCTGGGAAGTCAACAAAACATTTTATTCCACAGGAAGAAATAGATGACTCTCTGACATGAGAACCAAGTTCAAGAATCTTAACACACTGGTGATTGTAATAGTGTTTACACAGTAGAGAACCAGGTATTTCATTTTCAGAATTTGATCAAGCAGCTACTATGATATTTTGAGGCACAGATGATACTTAAAAAGAAAGTGGCCCTGGAGCCTTCTGCACATTGTGGTGAGTCCACCAAGCGACACGACGCCCTGGGCCGGGCAAGAGGCTGCTTGTCTGTTTTCCATCGTGTAGTGACCAGGCCCAGGGGTGTGGGGTGGGGTGGGATGGACACCGGCCTGGCTAGTCCCTCCAGCGGGCGGAGAAAAGCAGCTATGGTTGGGTGGTGACATGAGTCGGCCAGCAGGTTGGGACAGAGAATTGGGATGGTCTTGGATGTCTCCTTATCTGATTTCCCATCATCCTACTCATTTTACTTTTCTCAGAGAGGAGCTGTGTATTTGAGGCAGCAAGAGAATCAGTAGAAATTATAACAAAGTCTTAGACATCACTGGCTAAATACCAATGTAAAAAGAAATGGGGCACTCAAGGAGCCAAGGGCAGAGCCTGCTTCCTCCAAAGCTTGGATTTTTCCCTGGTGAGAACCAGGAAACCATGTCAAAAGCCTGTGAAACCTCCTCACCAGGCCTGGCCCTGGGGCCACAGGGCACCGGAGAGCAGAGAGATGGAGAGGCTGGCGGGTGGCCCTCTCGCCTCCGACCCAGCCCCACCCCACTAGTCTTTGGATCCATTATAACACCTGCCTCTTCCTAGGCGCGAATGTTAAAGCGAGCAGTTGTGCAATCATGGGAGATGGGCAACTATTTAAAGAGCTGATTAAAATTAGCAAGGAGTTGGGAGGAGGGCATGTGAGCACCTCCCTGGAGTCCTCCTGGAGCACCAGCCCAAGGGGCGGCCCTCAACTAGCTTCCTGCAGTCAGACCCGAGAATTCCAGGTGCTGCTGGGACCCAAATCAGACCTCTTTAGCAATACTCCTTACTTCAACAAAGAAATTTCAAGTGACTTCATTCTAGAAAGAGACAGAAGGCTCACTGACACACATAATCAACCCTTCTGAGCGTCTCAACTTTAAGAGATCATGATCTCAGGCAGTGGGTTACTGATGACAAGAACCACAAGGCAAACTTGTGGGGGTGCAGGGAGGGAGACTGGTGAGGAAGATGGCGAGGAGTTGACACTTGGCTCTCAGAGCCTGTGGGGGCCGCAGGAGCTGATCCAGCCACGACTACCACCCAGCAAGAAACACACAAACAACCTAAACCCACCCAGCCCTGCAAAAGCCAAGTTTCAATTCTGCAATCCACTAACTGGAGTTCAGTGAAGACTATCCAAACCTTGGAGTTCAAGACGACTAATGCTTGAAAACACTACTTAGCTAAAGCCCTTGTGCTAAAGCTCCCTTCTTTCCTCTCGGAATGAACACGAACATGAACACACACACAGACACACACACACCACACATACACATGGGAAGGAAGGAGGGAAGGGAGAGGAAAGGGGGAAGTGGGTGGGAGACAGGGAGAGAGATTAGCTTCATTTGTGTCTTGGAAGGATTTGGGTGAGTTATAAACACCAAAACCTTCTGCACATCCACTGATCCTCTGAGTCATCCCAGACTTGGCTACATGTGGTAAGGTTGTAGAAATTGATTAGTTTTATTAAAATAAAAATGTAGAAATCCCAAGGTGAGTCATTCATTCTAAAGTAAAGCCCCCCCACACACTTTTTTCTTTCCATATTTGCATATTCCTTACAGAAAAGCAAAACCACCAGAAACAAGGCTCAGGAAGAGAGGGCACTCGAACTAGGCCTTGCTGCTGGCTGGAATTTAAAACCAAGGACAAGAGATGCTTTGGCCAAATCTTGGTTCCACGAAAAGTTTATAAACACTTTTTTTTTTTTTTTTCAGGCTGGAGCAATCATCAGCCTCCTACGTAGCTGGGACTACAGGCGTGCACCACCAAACCCAACTAATCTTTTTTTTTTTTTTTTAAACACTGGTTTTTAATACTCCTATTTCATTCCCTTTTCTGGAATTCTCTCCCTCTTCCTTTTTGTCCTGGGATCACCATCTCTGTGTCCCCTAGGGCTGTGGAGCTGTGATGCCAGCATGTGGCTTTATTAAAAAGAAAATAGTCCCAGGACCTTGTCCTTTGTTGTTGCCCAGGAAGGAGAACATTCTTATTGTGGGTTTTTGATTTGTTACAATAGTTCAATGGGATTTTTTTTCCCTTTTAAATCAACAGAGCCTACCAATGTTTCAAACCTCTAATAATAACCCAAGAAAAACTTACAATGCTGATTTCTGTGTGTGTGGTAATGGAACACAATTTTTCCTCTAAGTTTGGCAAGACTAGTCAGGAGAAAGTCAAATAGATAGATAACTTAAAAAATAACCTGTGATAATATAAGAACTATCTATAAAATGAACATGAGAAATGTAAGGTGTGCTACCAAGCCACTCTCCTAGGGTCTTCTGAAGGGTCAGCTCTGGTTGGAATACTTTGGCTCACAGCTCCAGCCTGGATAACCGAAGGTTTCAAAGGCATCACTCTTGAATATTCAATCCACTTTACTTTACTTTGAATACTTTAGTTTCCAAAACTAAGACATAACATTCTTCAATTTTTAAGAATGCCTTTCTATAGAGAGTACCCTGAATTAGACGTATAGAATTAGTGCAATAGAAGATCCAATATAATTTTATATTACTTTACAGTTAACAAACCTTTACACACGACGGGCCCTGTGCAGAAACACTCCTATGTATTTACAAACACATAGTTGTACATATATACATGTTAACAAAATACAGGGCAATCTAAAAATTAGATTCATCTCAGTACATTTTTTTTACGTTATTCAACCAATACCTTTTAAAAATTACTTCCCCATAATCTAAAGTAACTCCCTGCCCCGCAAATGAATATGGTTTCTATTTGAATTTTTCCCCATGAGGATTTACTTTCCCTCATTCCTTGACATCTTCCCCCAAACCTTATTCTGGTTTTGCCTCTAATTTAATACCAGAGTGCGGGCCTGTTCCTTCCTCCTGGCTGGCTTGCATGTGTGTCCGGGAGTATTTCTCCAGCAGCTGGGACTTCTCAGGAGTCCAGCTCCAACTGCTCTTGATTTTCACTGAGTCTTAACATAAGTTGCTGTTCGTAGTAAAGGCTCTTTGCATAGTTTATTTCTTGTGATAACTTGACAGCGAGGACCTCAGATTTCACATGGACCTGAGAGGAGAACAGAATGAGTAACCGCCCCCGAGGCGGGGAGACGGAATGGAACCCGAGCCCACGGCAACTGCAACTCACCCAGGCCGCAGCGCCAGTGCGGCTGCGTGTCAGAACGGCAGAGGTACCACTTAGATAAATATAGGTTCCCAAGGGAAAAGTCCGGGGTGGAATCTGTTTTTTAAACAAAATCCCCAGGTGACCGTGCAGCCAACCCATAATCCCTTGAGATTGGGGACCCCCATAACTGAGACGCAGTTTCAGTCCTGAGGAGGTAGGACCTGCGGAGGGAAGACTGAGAGCGAGAATAAAGGACCGCACTGCGGATTCAGCTCGAGGGTGGCCGTGGTCAAAGAAGAAGGAGGAATCAGCAAGCAGATTCCTCTAGGCCTTTCTCACCAAGAAGGCTTCGCTGCCCACCTGCCTGCAAAGGCGCAGCAATGTTATCAGGCAAGGCTGCCCACCATGCACAGGAACTTGGAGAAATACTCACACTTTGGGTGTTAACTCTGTTAATCAACCAGCCCTAACTCCAGCCAGTGACCCCAGGGGAGCCGCATAAGCGAAGGAAACCCAAGTGCATTCTTGGGCAGGGGAAAGTCAAAGGACTCCTGAAGAGAGAGGCCCAAAGAGGCTGCTATTTCTGATCTGCAGAAAGACCACAGACAGGCAGGCCCTTTGAATGACACATCTTTCTTGACTAGAGGCTGGAAAAGCCTGGCATACCAGGTGAGAACACGCAGGACTAACACCGGAGTGTCAGGACAAGCCGCCGAGTCCGACCGTGGCTAGAGATGGGTGGGTTTCCTCAACCCTGCTCCTGCCTCGCAACAGCACAGCAAGGGGCTCTGCGGTCCAGACGGCCAGCTCTGGAGCGGGACACCTGCTTTGAACCCCAGCTCCTTCCAGGGTCTGCACTCAGCGGACAGACTGCACACAGCAAGCCCTTTGGGAATGTTAGTTATTAATAGGAGCCTTATTATTTAAAAGTCCTCATAATACCTTGTCTCCTTTGGAGGCACAGCATAACTTTTATTTACAGATATTTATCGAGCATGCTAGATACTGCTTCTTTGTGCAGAACCAAAAGTTATGGTTTCCACTGTTATAGGAGAAACAATAGAGAAGCCAGTGTGCGCTCTGGCACCTTCTTAGATTGAATGCTCTGAAGAATCACGTTTCGGGAATAAAAACCCCTGCGTATCATGCTGGTTGTTCCTCACCACCAACTAGAGTAAGTACTGCTGCCCCCACTGTATTGACGGGTAACCGAGGCATGGATGTTGAGTAACTTGCCTGGGGTCAGGAGCAGGCTGGCTGAGGGGCAGCACCACCCCGTTACCATGGCCTGAGCCCCTCCTGTGTCCAGACTGAGAAACAGTGGCCCTGGATGAGCAACAGCCCAGCCCAGCCTTCAAAATGAGACCCTGCTGGAAAGAGGGAAGCGCAGAGGCCTTCAGAGACCTTCCACCTCCGAACCCCGCACGCGCCACCCAGCAGTGCTGACGACAGGCCAGTGGACTCACCATTGGCTTCTGGTGGGAGGGGCCTGGGATGGACACACCACTGCTCGTGCTCACGGCTTTCTTGGTCACCTGCACATACACCTTCCCGTGGTCTTTGGAGACAAGGCAGTGGTAGAGATCATCGTATTTGACTTCTAGGAAAATGGCCTCTCGGTCCACGTAGTCTCCACTCTTCAGGAAGTAAACGGCTTTGGAGGAGATGAGCACACAGTAGCTGTCGATGTTCTCCACGGCTATGAAGCTGCAAGGAAGAGAGAACACGGGAGTGGCACCCAGGGCTTCTCCTCACGTCAGGCGGAGGCCCACTGTGGGCTGAGCAGGAATCCAGGCCCCCGCCTCACTGCACCTCCATCCAGGTGGCCTCATCACTTCGAGCCTCTGTTTCCTCATTTGTAAATCAGGAGTAAAACTGACCCGGCCGCAAGAGCTACTGTGAGGCCCACATGTACAGCACTCAGCACCCTTCCGTGGGCTGCTCAGTCAATGCTAGCCAGCGATGGCGTCCAGCAGTTTCAATAACAGAAACAATTTCACATCCTGAAATTGTATCTTGTGCGGTGGTTTTTTTTGGTGAGTGTTTTTAGAAAGATTAAGGCTTAGAGAAAATTATAACAATGTTTTCTTGGACAAAATAGAAAGAAAACAATACTGCCTTTAAATGTTCAACTGAAGTAGCAGCGGAGAAGGTTCACTGCCGAGCAGAGCGAGGCAGACACTAGGAGGCAGAAGACACGGGCCGGGGCCACGAGTACTGAAGGGAAAAGGCGAATTAAACGGGGTTCCCAAATTGCACGGCGCGAGGAGACGGCACCACGTCGCAGTGTGTGATGCCTGCGTCCGCTTCCGCCCTCTCAACGCTCTACTGAGAGGTCGCCCAGTCTCCGCTCAACACCTCCAGCGAAAGGGAACTCAGGAGACCACTCTATGTTCAGAAAACTCTAATAGTCAGAAAATGCTTTCGTAGGTAAAGCTGTAATCTTCATTTTCTAAACTTTTAGTCATTATTTTTAGGAGCTTTAGGGTCATTCAGAAAAAAACCTCTTCCATGGAGCTCACAGATTTAAAGTGGGAATTTATGCATGTCAAACCTCTCTGTTCAGCTACTGAATGAAGAGTAGTGAACCTTGGAAACGGCGGTGACAGCTCCCCCAAGCCTGGCTGCCTCCCCTGCATCTTGTGACAGCTTTTCACAATGGGCTGCAGCGTCAAGGGACAGCAGCAGAGGACGGATGGCGGCAGGAATAATAAGAACTGACGCTAGACTAGCTGCCGAGCTCTGGTTGCCAAACTATAGCTGCTCAGAGCCAAGGCTCCACCTAGACTGTTCTGGAACCTGGGTCCAGGGCAGCATTGTTCCCAGGTCAGCAGTTGCAAAATCCTCCAACAGAGGCAGAAACCTGTGGGGCTGGGGGCGGCTTGCCTGCTGGGGACAGGCTGCTTTCTCTTCAGGCCTGAGCAGCTGCTGGGCCCTGGCTCACTCCTGTGTCCATGCAGGACACACACCCTGCTCTCTCAGCCTCTCTAAATGCCCCCCAGCCTGAGGATTCATGGTTCCAACTTCTCCAAGAAGAGTCCCCTAAATACTCTAACCCCCGCCCACTTTTGAGTGCTTAAATGTGGTGGCCTCCCCAAGTGCTGCCCAATACTGACTTGTTTCTTCTGTGTGTCCTGGAGAAGTCTCTCGGCTCTCTGAGTTGGAAGCCCCATAAGAGAGAGGGACACACTTAAATCCCCATGTCTCCCTGAACACCCCACTGAGTCGGCCACCCCCAAAGTACGCAGTAAGTACGCCTTGTTCCAGCTGCCATTTTAATTACAGCCTCCCATGACAAAAATTGGAGTTTATTGTTCTATTCTAACTGGTTGGCAACGCCAAGAATGTAGACTTGTAAACTCCTAATGCCAAAATTAGAAAGACCCAGCAGCTTTTAGTGTTCAGGCCACTTAGCACAGACTTTCTCACATCCCAAACCGAGCAGTATCAAGGGCAGCTGAATGGAATCTGCAAGAGCTGGTCCAGGGGAAGGAAGGAGGGCATGGAGACAGAAAGACAGACGGACAGAGATGAAATGCACCCTGACACAGAGAGGGAGTGCCATGGCGCCAGCCAGAATGTGCTGGGACACCAGCTGAAACCCCAAAGCGGCCTGTGCGGGGCGGGGGGAGGGGGGCGGCGGGTAGTGGGTGGGGATGGTGCACAGCCACTGAGTTGGAGACTCCAAAGTTGGCCACCGTGATTGGGGTGACAGGAATGTGTCACAGGAAAAATCCAACTGAGATTTAAGGTGCTTTCCCCTAGGCCAGCACCCTTGCCCCCTGGCCCCACCCCACATGGCACCCGCTGTAGCTGAGGTTCACACACGGCCAGTGGAAAGGGCGGAGGGCTTTCCATTCAGGCGGCTGCTGCCACGCCCGAGCCGGGCACCGAAGTTACTAGTGCACTTTCCACACTGAACACCCCTTTCCAAGATGCCACAGCTGCTGCAGGTCCTCCCTCAGGTCTGAGCAACTTCTGGAGGAAGGGCGCTGTAGCCGGGATGCCCTCCGGAACAGTAGGGGACTCAGTGAGGGAGAACAGGCCGAGCAGCAGGGAAAGCCCGCCCGGCTGGGCAACGGGGCCAAGGCAGTTGCTTTCTGTGTGGTTTCTGCTGGTTTCTTCATCTCTCTCATGGAGATGGTAACGTCCGCCAGCTTTCTTCACAAGGTCAGTACAAAGGTCAAAAGAATTCACGGCCATTCAGAAACATCAGCAGGGGAGACCAGCTCTGCAAATCTACAGATCTCTATTCTCTAAGTCCAGGGGAGGGGGCCCAGCTACTGATAATAACATTATTTTTGGACATTTGCATGAAATTTCCTAAAGTCTTTTCAAATCAAAAGCAGATCACAGCCACGGGTATGACTGAGAGAAGGAGAAAGGGGGATATGAGGCCACTGCTGGAGCTGAGCGGTAACCCCAGGGGCTCGTTGGCCACCAGCTGTGTCTCCATCCCCTCCTGCTGCTTCCCTGGCACTCCCGCCACCAACCACCAAGGCTTTGGGTTTCTTCATCATCCTTATTAATTTTTACTGTTTTACAAAATCTGGAAACCACATCAAAGAATAATTAAAACAGCTCCAAGACTAGTCCCCTATCTAATGGAGGCCGGTCCCAGACTTCTTGCTCTGTGAGAGAGGAACCCAAAGTCAGGGTGACAAGAGAGCGTGGCAAGAGCAGAACACTCTTCCCCTCTCCCCATCCCCTCCCGGCCCCCGTCCCTTTTTCTAAAGCCACAGGCCACTTCTTGCCCTTCCAGGCCTAGTTCCCCACAGGCTTTCACTTGCTTCACTTGAGAGGTCCGGGTCACGACTGGCACTCTGCTCTGAAGTCTTGACCAGGGCTCCCCACTCGTCATCCCTGTCTAGCCAAGCCTCACACGGGGACTGCTGCTGGCCCAAGAATGAGTGACTATAGGAAAACCTCGTGGGATGACACAGAGGAAGAGAGCCACTGTGGTCTCAGGTGGATCCTGAGTACATGCCTTCTGTTCTTGGATCTATGACTAACTTAGAGGGAGGAAGAATGGAAAAATGTGGCCAGAAACACAAAGCATCTGGATAAGCTTTATCCCTCAAATATGAGAACTAGAGAAGTCACCCCATGTTCTGTTGGCATGTTTTAGGTTGCTGTAGATACTATAATTGACTCTATTAAAAAATAGGATTTTGGCCAGGCACGGTGGCTCACACCTGTAATCCTAGCACTCTGGGAGGCCAAGGTGGGAGGATCGCTTGAGGTCAGGAGTTCGAGACCAGCCTGAGCAAGAGCGAGACACCGTCTCTACAAAAAAATAGAAAAATTAGCCAGGCGTGGTGGTGCGCGCCTATAGTCTCAGCTACTCAGGAGGCTGAGGCAGGAACATTGCTTGAGCCCAGGAGTTTGAGGTTGCTGTGAGCTATGATGATGCCACTATACTCTAGTCCGACCAACAGAGTGAGACCCTGTCTCAAAAAAAAAAACAAAACAAAACAAAACAAATTTTTAGACAGTGTTTTAACTTCGGAGTTAAAGAGAGAAAAAGGACACTCCGGCCTAGGGGATCAGCATCAGAGAGTTTATTCTGAGAGAAGGGACGGCTGCAGCACACGGCTTACATCTTCCACGATGACAGGCGCTAGAAGTGGGTGAATCTGGCAAGACTCAATGCCACGGAAGTCGAATCCACTATTACTAACAATATCCACAAACCGCAAACCACGGGGGTGTTCTCAAAACACCAGCACCATTATCAACAATAGCCTCAGGCCTCTCCCTCTGTGGCAGGTGATAGTGTTCTCCCCAAGTCACATGGCAGACTCGCATGGGAGCCAGCCGTCCTGGTGCCGGTCTGCTCTGCCTCTCGCTAGCCACGTGGCTTTGCTCAGAGCTTCTCTGCCTGGTGTGTAGAACAAGGATCAACACGTCTACTCTGCTGGGCTAGTCTACGTGATGATTAGAGCTAATCGATGAGCCCAACACAGAAGAGACCCTCAACTGATGGTGGCCCTGGTTATTTCTTCCTTCTGTTGAGAACAGATGCCAAGTGACCCTGATCCTGTGGGGACGACCCTCTTCTCACAAATCTACGTATCCTTTCATCAGCAGGTCAGAGAAATGGTTGTCCCTCTAATGGGCCATGTGGAAAATAGGTTCAGGACCAAGTTCTCTCAGAGGGAGAGAAATCTTCCAAGTAACTGTTTCATCTACCCTATCTGGTTTTTTTCTCAACTACCCTATTTGATTTCTTTCTTTTTCTCCCACTCTTTAATTTTTTTGCTCTATTAAATTTATTTATAAATCTTATCCTACTCCTTTTAGAGTCATTTCACAATCAGAAATGTTCTGAGTCGTCTTACTGCAGGAGCAGGGCTACCAGAACAGGCTCTACCTCCAGGTGTCACCCCCACCAGGTCCACCTGTGACCCCTGACTGTGTCTGAGCCTGGTGTCACTCTGAGTGCCAGACCCTCTGCAGAACACCTCCATATGCATGTCCCACAAGTGTCGCACACCTGGCATGTCCACGGCTGAGCTCCTTCTTCCCCAATCCTCTCATCAGCACCCCCATCTCAGCTGACGATGTCCCCACGACCCAAAGAGGTGACCCTCCACCTCACTCAGATTCCAAATCCACTCAGTCTACTGAGCCCACTGATGTGACCTCCTAAATACCTCTCCAATCTGTCCCCTTCTATTCATCGTTACGGCCACCGTGTGTTCAGGCCTCTCCACTGTCACCTGGATTACTCCAAGGGCCTCCTAACTGGATTCCTCCCTCCAGCCTCTCCAAACTGATTAATTTCTCTGTTGCCATTAGGCTTCATTTTTAACGTGTAATTCTGAGTGGGATCCCCTTCTTCAAAATCTCACCTCTGCCTACCGGAGAGGTGAGCTCCTTAGCATGACCATTAGTGTCAGGCTTCAGAGCCTGGCCTCAGAACCCCCTTCCCAGCTCTCCGACACCTACTCCTTCCCTCCCACACACGTGCTGCTGCCATGCTTGGCCAATCTGAATTCTCTGGACATGCCATGAGCTCTTCCGCCCAGGCCTCTGGCCAGTACTGATCTCTGTGCACACGGCCTTTCTTCCTTCTCTCCTTGGCACATTGCTCCTCCTCCCACAAGGTCAGGTCAATCATCCACACGCTTCTCAGCGAAGCTGTGCCTCAGCTTTCCAGGCATAAAATAATCATTTCCTGTCTGCAGGCCCATAACGTGTTGCTCATACTTCTACTTTAGCAGCAAGTTATAGGTAGTTGGGCTGCTAGACCGTGAACTTGTTGAGGATATAGCAAATTTCCTACTCATCCTGGCACATAGTAGGATTCAATAAATCTATGTATTAGGGAGTCTCAGCAAATAATGGTGAAATTACATCGTAAGGTGCAGTGGAATTTGCCAGTACACCTGCAACTTTGGATGCTAGACATATTTTACCCAGTAGTAAAGTGCAAAAATTCTCTTGGAACTCTTGATTTAACTTATTAAAGATTTAGCAAGCTATTAACTTTTATCAGAGTAGCTGAGTAATCTGCCAAATGAAAGTTTTAATTCAGTGGCATATCAAAGAATGCTCAATTCCCTATGTGTCAATAGTAATTAATAGATTATTTCCTGGTTTAGAAAATGGAAGCTAATTAATTCTATTCCATTCCTCAAAGGACTAGCCTTTTGTTTTTGTTTTGAGACTATGTTACTATAACGTACATTAGAATCACCATTACAGCGCATGCTCCAATAAAATTTTCCTGATTTCTCTCTCCCTCTTTATGCAGTTTCTCAAGAACAGACAAGATACAAAATATCATAAACAACATGTTTACAAAGGAGAAGAAAAGAGACTTTTACTTTTGACTTTATTTTCTTCTGTACTCTTGAATTTGCTAACTATATGCATGAGTTTATTTCATTAAAAAAAGGAAGGACTTATCTGGCTGGTGGGTGTATAGGCTATTTTTTTTTTCCTTTTTATACTTCTCTGTATTAAAAAAAATCTCATAAATGTTACTTTCTAAAATGACATTTAGACTGGGCATGGTGGCTCACACCTGTAATCCTAGCACTTTTTGGGAGGCTGAAGCTGGAGAGCTGCTTGATGTCAGGAGTTTGAGACCAGCCTAGGCAACATAGAGAGACCTCATTTACATAAAAAATAATTAGCTGGGTGTGGTGGCACATGCCTGTAGTCCCAACTACTTGGGAGGCTGAGGAGGGAGTACTGCTTGAGCCCAGGAGTTTGAGGCTGCAGTGAACTAAGATGACACCACTGCACTCCAGCCTGGGCGACAGAGCAACACCCTGTCTCAAAAACAAATAAATAAAATTATATTTAAACAATATAATCAAATTGTCAAATTCTAGAACACACCATGTGAGAGCACCTTCCTAGGTCATGTGGGTCACTTATGAGCATCTTTTCTGAAAAGGTAAGAGCCACCCTGGTGCTTTTACAAACCTAGATAATGTACCTTTATCTATGATGACGTATCAGAAATAAAATAAGTACTTTTCTAAAAAATGAAAACAAGTTTCTAGCTACAAATTAGACACTAATTAGAAAGAAAAATTAATTTAATTATATAGGATAAATTTTACCTTAACATTATCTTAACCTAGGATCCTATTTCAAAACCAAAACTGAGAAAAATGGGAAGCAATGACTATTCTGCAAATACCAGAGAAATATTTGATTAATTTGAAACTGAAGCTGGCCAGACCCGAAATCATATGTCATTAACTGTCTTTTTAATGCTAATTAATTAAATAAAACAAAACTATTAAATGCAACTTGATCTGGGAGAACAAAGTTGAAGTCACCATGGCACCAGGGACTTTGTGGGGTTTTCACTCCATCAGGAAGTAATTACACAATATTTTCCAGAAGTGAAACAGTGAGTCTAAGTGGAAAAAAATGTGGAAACATTTAGTTAGAACAGTAGAGCAAGGTATTAAAGACCCTTTTAAGGGGTTAACTCTGAAGGGAAATATGCAAATAATTAGGTCTTTAAACATGTTTTTAATTACAAATCTAGGATAAAAGTCAGAGGTATAATTTGGTGCTCGTGTGCTTTTCCTGAATACGCCTTTCTTGCAAAGTGATGAGTGTAATGTTCACATCACTGTGAAGGCCCAGGCCGACAACTGAGGACACTTCAGAGAGGCATTTGCCGGATTCCCTGATGCCTTCTTCCTTGCACTCTTAGGAAGGCCACGGTCACGTGCCCCCTTCAACATTCATTGGCAAGATTTAACCCCCATCTTGGGTGGAGACACATGGTTTTTATCTTTAAAGTCAAAATTAATTAATGCCAGTATCTTTTCCTACTTCATATGAATTTCAAGAGTTTTATGAAATCTATTTTACTCATTTCATTTTGTTCCAGTTTCCAGCTCTCCCTGATTATTTTCAGTGTAGATATCTCAGTGGGAGCAAGCCTATGTGGGCTGTACTATGCAATTGCTCCCTTGTGTTTTTGGCATGTCTTCATTGCAAATGAATTTATAGAGGACCAGAGATGGTTTGACTTTAGGGGAGTTGGGGAGGAAATCAAAAATACAACATATAATAATTTATAATCTCAAACTTTGACCTGAAAAAAACCCCAAATAACTGAAAAGTGGACACGTATTAATACAAATGCTAAACTGCAGCTATCCAGCTATATTTATTGAGTGCCTATTATATGCCAGGCACTGTTCTAGGTGCTGAGGATGCTTCAGTGAATGGAACAGACAAAAATCCCAGCCCTCATGGGACTGCCATTCTAGTAGACTCTGAACCAGTCCTGTTAGACCTGAGAAATAACTCTCTGGACCTCCAATCCAAAAGCCAAAAGTTCCATCTGCAAAGTGGTACCAAATGCAGCCATGGCACCAAATCTGCACTCCAAGGAAGATAGGAATATAAAGTTCTCCCTGGAGTGAACTGCATGGGGACTCTGGGCTGAGGCTAGACTGAAACAGCAGAACCTATTAGTGACACCTGCTATGGACTGAGGCACCCTCCCACCCCCATATGTGAAAGCCCCATCCCCGTTGTGACCATTTGGTGTAAGGAAATAATTACGGTTGACTGAGGTCAAAAGGTTAGGGCCCTGAAGCGACAAGATTAGTGTCCTTATAAGAGACACCCAAGAGTGCCCTCTCTCCCTGCGCCATGTGAGGACACAGTGAGAAGGTGGCCGTCTGCAAACTAGGAAGAGAACCCTAATCAGGAACAGAATCGGCTAGTACCTTCATCTGGGACTTCCCAGCCTCCGGAATTGTAAGAAAACAAATTTCTGTTGTTTAAGCTACCTAGTCTTTGTTATTTTGTTGTGGCATCCCAAGCAGACTAAGACAACGAAATACAACTCCATTATCAAGAGACTTTCCAATAACACCACAGGGGTTTTGGGTTATACGAGATACATCTAGGAAGATGCCATTCTATTTAGCAAGCAATAAATGAATGCTGGATTTGATTTCTGATATCCCCAAATACAGCTACAAAAATATGAGATGAAGTCTACCTAGTACGGTCTCCAACAGTGATACTGAAAACTATCCTGAATTGACCTGTACTTCAAATGCTGCTCTACCAACCAAAAAGTACTCACAGTGCTCAGAATCGCTCCCCTCTCCCGCAGCCTGCTTTACCTTTTTTTTTTTTTTTTCCCTGAGACACAGTCTCACTCTGTCACCCCAGCTAGAGTGCCGTGGAGTCAGCCTAGCTCACAGCAACCTCAAACTCCTGGGCTCAAGTGATCCTCCTGCCTCAGCCTCCCGACTAGCTGGGACTACAGGCACCCACCACCACGCCAGGCTAATTTTTTCTGTTCCTAATAGAGATGTGGTCTCACTCTTGCTCACGCTGGTCTCCAACTCCTGATCTCAAACAATGCTCCTGCCTCAGCCTCCCAGAGTGCTAGGATTACAGGCGTGACCCACCATGCCCACCCCAGCCTGCTTTACTTTAACAGAAATAAATAAGCATTAAAAGAAATAAACTATCATTTTGCTACTCACTAGACATAACCAACTGCTTTCTCTGAGCTAGTAGTTCTAATACCTATTCAGGTTATAGAGCATTTTTATGATATAAGGGTCTTTGCAAACTATCCTAACATAGTGATATATTTAATTTTACCACATTGACTAGATATAATTTCACCAAATGAAGATATGACAAGGACCCAGGTATATAAGGCTTCATATTTAAAAAGAAACAAAATAGTCTTAAGAAAATCACATTTCCAAAGTGTTCAACTACTAGCTGTTTGCTATTCATCTGTTTTGTTTTGCTAGCATTCTGCAACAAACAATAAAATCTCAAAGTTTAAGAAAATTTCAAAGGGAAAAAAAGCCCTGAAAATTGAGAACATTTTATCCATTATCTTCGCTCTCTAAACTAACTAGAAAGAGACTACCATTTTCTAGGAACTAAACACTAGGGTCTGGCTATAGAACACAGTTTGAGAACCACTCCTTTCAGCAAAAGGCTGTTTACAAGTAGTTATATCTAAATCTACGAAACAACTGGGGCAAGGAATCCTTGGACCAGTTCCAAGGTCTGAGAGTCATGATGATAACTTGGATCAGATGGAAATTTCGCAGATTCAAAGATAGAAAAGACAACTCAGTGGACCAACAGGGCCAGTTCTCCAGGGCGCCAACTTACAATTCGTCTTGTATATTGTCCGTGAGTTTGAAGAGCTGCTCTTGCCCTTCTGCCTGGCTCTCAGAATAGCGAGGAAGCAGCCCCTGGGGCCCCGTGCAGCAACGTGGCTTCCGAACCCTCTGTGCTTGAGTCCTAGATGAGTAAGTGGACAAAAAGCAAAGAGGTTAAATGTTAAGGTTAAAATGATTTCCTTTCCTCACCTAAAATAAAAGTACTACTTAATACAAGACATACTCTAAATTTGGTGAACAGAATTAAACTACAGTATTGCCTGTGAATGCACTATAAGATCCTGGTTAGGAAAAAAAGACATTTTATAATATAGACATCTGCAATTGAATGTTTATGGCAGTACAATTCAATTGCACAGATGTAGAAATAACCCAAGTGCCCATCAATATATGAGTAGATTAATAAAATGTGGTATACGTATACCACGGAGTACTACATAAAAAACAACGGTGGGCCGGGCATGGTGGCTCACGCCTGTAATCCTAGCACTCTGGGAGGCTGAGGCGGGTGGATCGTTTGAGCTCAGGAGTTCGAGACCAGCCTGAGCAAGAGCGAGACCCCGTCTCTACTAAAAATAGAAAGAAATTAGCTGGACAACTAAAAATAGAAAAAATTAGCCGGGCATGGTGGCACGTGCCTGTAGTCCCAGCTACTCGGGAGGCTGAGGCAGAAGGATCACTTGAGCCCAGGAGTTTGAGGTTGCTGTGAGCTAGGCTGATGCCATGGCACTCTAGCCTGGGCAACAAAGTAAGACTCCGTCTCAAAAAAAAAACAAACAAAAAACAATGGTGATCTAGCACCTCTTATATTATTCTGGATAGAGCTGGAGCCCATACTTCAAAATGAAGTATCACAAGAATGGATAAAAAAGCACCACACGTACTCACCATCAAATTGGTACTAACCGATCAACACTTAGGTGCTCATGAAAGTAATATTCATCGGGTGCTGGGCAGGTGGGAGTGGGGTGGAGGGGATGGGTAAACTCATAGCTAATGGGTGAGGAGCACACTGTCTGGGGGATGGGCACACTTGTAGCTCTGGCTTGGGCGATGCAAAGGCAATATATGCAACCAAAATGTTTGTACCCCCATAATATTCTGAAATTTAAAAAAAGAAAAAAAATAAATAAATTGAAAAAAAAAGATAGTGGTTAAAGGTTCCCATAATTCTTTGAATCCTGCTGCTACCATTTTCAAGCTATGTGATCATGGATGAGTCAGTTAACTTCCTTAACTCTCAGTTTCAGTTTTCTCTGTGAAACAGGATGATGATGCCTACCTTATAGGACTGATCAAGTAAAATAATGCCTGTCCAGCCTGTGCTGGACAAAACATGGGCTC
Source organism: Propithecus coquereli (assembly GCF_000956105.1). Taxonomy (NCBI): domain Eukaryota; kingdom Metazoa; phylum Chordata; class Mammalia; order Primates; family Indriidae; genus Propithecus; species Propithecus coquereli. Next base: position 4,081,895 of record NW_012153840.1, read on the forward strand.
TCCACCAATGGCGGCTCTCATTGTTCTTGCTAGATTCTACTGGTCACACCCTGCTTTTCTAAGAATCTCTTCAGGAGAGCCATCCTTGGATTTGCAGTGGGTCCAGAAGAAGACTGACGGACCTTGGGTATTTAGTAGGAACACACCAAGCTTCTAGACTTCTAAGATGAGTTCAGTTGCTTGGGTAAAGGGTGAGGGACATGGTAATCATGTGAGGGGAAGAAATGCTCCCTGGACCAGTCCCAGGCCACAGTCTGGGACTCTGCAGCGGCTCTAACTCATGCCGCTTAGCTGTCGGTTGCCCAGAGGAATCTGCTTTGCTATGGCTTTCAGAGTAGGCTGATGTTGTCTTTTTCCGCAAACCATATACAGAGTAATTGATAAGTACTTTTTGGTGTTTTCCTAGAAACAGGAGTCCATATTTGTCTTGGAAAGGCTGTGCATATTTCAGATGACTGATAAGAATGTACTGGGTCTGTCCTCGGCCTTGTACTTGCTGTACTTTTTATTATTTGTTCCTGGAGCCCAGTGAAGCAAAACACCCCTCTCCAGACATATCTAAAAGAGAGGAATAGGCTCACACACTGAATCAGCACTTCAGAGCCATAAACAGTAGTGTAGAGACTTACTTAGAAGGGCAAAAAGTGCCCTGGTGGGCAAATCGGATTAGTTATATGAACAGAAACAATCAGACACTCGCCACAGGCCATGTAAAAGGGGAGCTGCAAAGCTGGGATAATCGTAAAGTGCTCCTGAACCCAGGCCAACATTCAGTACATCAGGCCTTGATGTCTGAAGGACAGCCCATACCCAGGTGAGGTTTGGCATGTACTGGAAAGCCAGAAATCCACTGATAATTGTTCAAAAGTCCAGTTACAAGGATGATATAAAGTGACTGTAAGGAAGTTTCAAAGCTCTGCACTGAAAAGGGAAAGGGTAAAAACCCAGTTTTATTTCTATCATATACTCGCAAACTCCTACTGTGCCTAGTCTCAGTTCCTCCTTCAAGACGAAGGCCTACTGTCGGCTATTTAGAGGTCACCTACAGATCGAAAGAAAGTAGGAAGTGCAGTACAGGGAGCCACTGCTGACCCATCAGCGGAGAAGCTCGACGTCTGCTGTTTTAGGGATTCTGGCAACACTGCAGGCAAGGGGCTCGGTGCATTCTCCAGGTGGCAGAGCCCTGTTCAAGTTTCCCTGTCTAGTGAAACACCTGCTCTCATTCCAAACACAGCCCAAACAAGCTGGTAAGTATCCTTTCCCCAAGGAGTCCTACTATTCCTTCACTCAGGGGGCTTCTGGAAGAGGTTCGGGCTATTATAGCAGAAGCCCAAAGGCCCCTCCAAGAGGAATATGGCACAGTCTGCTCCTCATCACCTCCCAACGTAAGCTTTGAGTCTATCTCCTCTCACTACATCTTCCCCAATCTATTGGGAGGCCAGTATGCTCAACTTCAACATATATCCCAAATCCAACCATTTCTCCATCTCTGTCATAACTAACAAATAATCTCTGGATCTATAATGTATTGTTACAATAGCCTCATAACTTATTCTCTCTACTCCACCCTTGTCCAATCTCCTCACGGCCATGAGAATGGTCCTTTCAAAATATAAGTTAGATCAAGTCGGTCGTCTGCTCAAAACACATGTGCTTCACATCTCACTTGTATAAATATATTTACTTATTGCTCCACTCCCCATCTGCAATGTAAGCTCCATAAGAAGAGAGATTTTGTTTCATTCATTGCTATTCTGGGATCTAAAAGAGTGCTGGTTTATGGTACCAGAGCAGAAGAATTAGTTGAATAAATGAATGAACACATTTGTGGGTGCGGGATGGTATAAGGGCCATTACTTGAAAAAGAAAGATGACATACAGACTTTGGTGGACAGTTTGAAGACTAGAGACTTTGAGCTCTGAAAGCCAACAATCAATGTTAAGGCACAGGCCGGGCGCGGTGGCTCACGCCTGTAATCCTAGCACTCTGGGAGGCCGAGGCGGGCGGATCGTTCTGAGTTCAGGAGTTCAAGACCAGCCTGAGCAAGAGCGAGACCCTGTCTCTACCAAAAAATGGAAAGAAATTAATTGGACAGCTAAAAATATATGTAGAAAAAATTAGCCGGGCATGGTGGTGCGTGCCTGTGGTCCCAGCTACTCAGGAGGCTGAGACAGTAGGATTGCTTGAGCCCAGGAGTTTGAGGTTGCTGTGAGCTAGGCTGACGCCACGGCACTCGCCCCAGGCAAGAGAGTGAGACTCTGTCTCAAAAAAAAAAAAAAAAATGTTAAGGCACAGTGAGAGCCAGCTAGAATCCCCGTTTCCTGACAGAAAGGTCAAGGGTGTCTCTGGTCCATAGAGAGAAACAAAGAAAGGGGCATGAGGGCAACTGACGTGCAACTGACATCTCTGCTGATATAGTCCTTTTTCTCACAGGGAACAATCTTTTCAATAGTACACAAAACACGCTACCAAGTAGGAGAAAACTTAAGTCCTAAGTTCCTCTGGTGGGATCCAAGGAAGCCAAAGAAACCAAGGAAAGGTGGCTGTTTCTGGGCCTGAGCTCTTGGAAATTACATCTCATGACAACTAGAGGATAACTGAGAATGTAAGTAAATGTGCCCCATCTTATCCCATTGCCAAATAGCTTTCTAGGAACAGTTATTTCTTGACTCAGTGGCCTCCCTCACACCCTTCCCCAAATTTTGCTGATCCAACCTCACCTCCCTCTATTCCCAATACATTATCATCTAACTTGCAAATTACAAACTCACTGAAACATCAGAGAATGCGAAAGCAGAGTAGCTCCCTTGTGGGTATACACTGCCTATTTGTTATGTTTCTTTTCTTATCTGTCTTCCTAACAGGCTGCAAACTCTTTGCCCATTTCCAAGGTCCTCACTTTTTGATCAAACGAGGATCAAGGGCAAGACTGGATACGGTATCCAACAGTGCTGACTGCAGGAGCTCAATGTGCCATTCGAGGCTCATTCCTCACATCAACATAGAAGCAAAGCAAGTTAAATTTTACCCTGAAAGGAAACATCTTCTGTTATAGTCTTATAAATATAAGGATTACTTCCAGAAGGGGTGATTTAGACATACTCTTACTAAAAGCAGAAAGCTGGATTAAAGGAATTCTCCCCACATTCCTTATTACCTTATCATCGTCGGTGCCTGAAAAACTACTCTATTTTCTCTGAAACTCAACTAAAATTTTAACTTCTTAGGTCCAAGTTGGTAGGCTATAGGTGGGGGGAGAGAGAGTGGTATTTAAAGTGACTGTGCTTGAACAAATTTAGTCTCAAACTTAATCAAAAGAATTATTTAAAAAGACAAGCTAGCAAACCTCACGAGCCAGCAGAAAGTCTGAAGTGATATTCCTCAGTGCAGGCCACCGTGTGATGGAACGGTTTTCTCCATATATTGACATGGCACTATAAATCTAAATAACCCTTTGGAACTAGTATAACTGTATGCAATAGCAATCCCAAATTTGTTCATGCTCTGTGACTCAGTAATACAGCCTGTCCACTTTTAAATGCCTTTGATGTATTTTCCAGGGAACCTATTGAGCACCGGGAGGGAAAGGACTCTAGTCCTATTTTTTTTAAACTGGACTCATCCTTATCCTTAGTTCAGGGCCCGCTATCAGCATTGGGCTCTCTTTATTTATCTGAAACAAATAAACACCTGTGAAACCACCATCCCCAGCACAAACACTCCGTCGGTGATCACGGGACTCCATCTGTATGGTGTTCTGCCACCCCAAACCCCTGTTCCTCTTCTGCCTAAGACAGCCACTGTTCTGAAGCTTGTGGTTATCATTCCTGTGCTTATCTTTTTTATGTAGTCTTATCACATTTCAAAGTATGCTTGGGCACATTCTTGTTATATTCTTTGGGTTTAGTTGTTTTGGGCTTTTGAATAAAGAATGTCACTGTCATATTGCTAAGATTCAGCTGTTACTTTGTGTGCAGCTCTAACTCATTCATTGTGTCTGCTTTATTAATATTCCATTATATGACCATTCCATGATTTATCCATCTTCCTGTTGATGGCATGTGGGTTATTTCCAGGTTTTGCTATTACAAACGATGCTGCTATGAACATTCCTATACATGTCTCCTGGTGAACATTGGGAATATATCTAGGAGGCGTTTGCAGGATCATAGGGTATAAATGTTTACCTAACAAGATAATTCAAACTGTTTTCAAAGTGTTGAACTGTTTTTATACTCCCACCAACAATGCGTTTAAGAGGCCCTAGCAATCTATAGTCTTTCCAACACCTGGTATTGTCTAGGATAGCATTGTCCAATACATAGCCACTAACCATGTGTGGTTACTGAGCACTTGAAATGTGGCCAGTGTAACTAAAAACCTGAATTCTAAATTTAATTTACATTAATATAAATTTAAATTGTGTCTTGGACAGCAATGGTCTAGACTCTTAAATCTCTGCTGCTCAAATGGGTATAAAATGGCATCTTACTGTTTTTTCATTCCCATCTTCTCCTTTCAACCTAAAGCATAATGGTATCCATTAAAAAGAAAAGTGGAGTAGCTCTAGACCCTGTCATTGGCACTGGAGCAGAAAGATCAACGTCTAAACTACCCTGGCCTACCACCGTCGTACCAGCCTGTGGCCTCCCCCGGGGGCTGTGTTCCTTTCCCCGTGGCCAGTGTCAAGATGTGCTGCTACGTGGGCAGGGTTTGGTGCTACAATCCTGGGGATAATGGAGCACTAGACAGGAGGTGGCAAAACCCCACCCACTCACGTCTCATTAGTTGACAGCATCTCCTAGGAACCGGCACTCAGCAGCAGGGAAGGGCCTGTTCAGTGCACAGGCAGCAGCTCTGCCTCCGCAAACCTTTGTCTGGCCAAAGGTCTGCGGAGTATTTAATTGCTGCCAGCTGGGGCTTGTCGGCCATGTTAAGCCCTCAGCTGCTGTGGTTTATAAATTTCACAGTGTATAGAAAGAAACAGTCCTTCCAGTCAACCAGCTAATCCAGAATGTCAGCACCAAACGAACTTGAGCTTTGAACTCCATGAAAACGTCAGGGAGTCGGCTGTATGGCAGGGAGGACTCTCCCCCCAAGGAAGGGGCTGCCGATGCAGTGGCTGATACACTGCAGATACCCACCCAGTGAGAGCAGTTAATGCAGAGTAAGTCTGTATCTGGCCATTGCTATCTGACGTACACTAGAGGCCCAACACCAAAGATCAGAGTAGTAAAAACAATTCATGTCACTTTCTTTAAGCAACAATAAATCCAAACAAGGTGACACAGGAGATCTAACCAATTCCACTTGGTTGATCTTGCCTTTCAGCCTGAGGGTCAATGGTTGGCCAGTCATTATTTGTTCTTAGCTTATATGATGAGTAACTATGTCATAGTTGTATTAGTTGAAGACAGATGCTGTGCACACATACACACACCCCTGTACAGCTGAAGATACTCGTTGGTTGAGAAGCCTGTCATGGCCAATGTCTGTCAACCAAGTGATATTCAAAAACAATCAGTAAATGAGTAAAAGGTGTGTGTCAGACACACGACACCCTCACATAACAGAATGTTTATTCAATCGATGACTGCCATCTTCCTTAAGAGTTGTGTGTACTGACCTCAACAAAGTGATGGATTGTGCTTGCATTTGCTTTATGTATGTGTCCAAGACTTTTGCTTTAATTATCTTACTGATATATACTGTGCTCAACTGAGCGCAAACAATTAGACTGAGAACAGAAGGTCAGCCCTGACTACCTCTTCAAACACTGTTAACTGATAACAGCTACAAGATACCAGGGTTTGATTGAATGGCTCAATCAAATATTTGTCACTTCTCTAAAAGAAACCCAAAAGTCCATCTAAACAGTACTCTCTGCCCTGGAGTAGATGAATTGGTTAAAACTCCCTCTGACAGCCACAGCAATATAGTGTCTGGAACGCTAAGACGACTTCCATGCCATGGGTTGCGTCTGATCTCTGACCTGTAGACCTCTCCTCTCTGCTACATGCATCTACTTTCAAAGACTAAATGGAAAAGTATTTCTTCTCCCCACATTTTACTCCTTTGCGCTCCTTTCAGTGCAAACTATAATCAGACAAGATTCTATTAGACGATGAAAACCTCTAAAGTTTGGCTCAATTTACATGAGAAATTCTTTCCCATAGTTCCAAGACAAACTGAAACCCATCTTCTAGAACCTACTCAAAGACAGTATCCAATCCATAGGTTTAATAATAACTACAGAGCTCTGGCTGCATTAAATCTTGAATCAAGAAAATTGTACCAAGAACCTACTAGGACAATTCAGATTTTGGACACAAGGAAAATAGGTTGGGCAGGAGGAAACCCTATGTCAGTGGAGACTGGATCGTAGATGAAATTACTGATCAAGGAGACAAAGGTAGCCAGAAACATGAGACTGCTCCGAGTCCTGAGAATGGCTGGGGCCTCCTCCGTACTCCACCCCCACCCCGTGTAGTGACCCTTTCCTGAGCTGTCATATGCATAGGCCAGTGCTAGGCCCTGAGGAAGACGAGGATGACTTGAACAGAGAATTTACTGGAGTTTAATGGAGGAGATAAACAAAAACAGGCAATTATAACACAGCTGGGGAGCACTAAGATAGCGGCAGTATAATACAATGGCTGAGAGGACAGCTCTGGAACCAGGCTGAGTGGGTTTGAATCCCAGTTCTGCCATTTACAAACTGTAACCTTGGGCAAGTTATGTACTCTCTTGGAGCCTTGGTTTCCTAATCTGTAAAATGGAGGTAATAAGGGTTTGTTGTGAGGAGTAAATAAGTCAATATTTAAATACGTAAATAAATAAGCACAATACATGTATAGTGCATAGAACAGTGCCTGGTATATAACAAGCACTCAAAAGGCTACCTATTATTTTTGCTAGTTCGTTCTAATAAGAGGGTGCCATGGGTACACACGGCGGGCCCTAACCTAGCTTAGGTGGTGGGGCCCAAGATGGGCCAGGGCACAACGTCCAACCTCTCACACTGTTTTTCTACTGGGGAGGCTCACTGCTTCTAACTGTAGTATTTTCCTTTTCCTCTTGCTTTCTTGTTAACATTCTACTCACCTCTCCCTAGAGTTCTGAAGTCATACGTGTAACGACACATAAAATCCCACGTTGTACTGCTGCCACTAAAGATGTGGGAAAGAGGCTGATTCACGAAATCATTAGAAATTGTATTAATATTGTTAGGTTTTTAGTAATTTGACATCCATCAGCAGGGACAACACTTCCTGGGCTGGGCTTTCCCCCATCGGTGGGATTCACACCTAACTTGTTTATAGGGGTCAAGGCTTCCCATAATCTAACACATGTTTTGGGGACCCCATGATATTGCAACTGTGACAGCTGGTAGGACTAATGCCAACAGATATGCCTGTTGAGATTTAAACTCTAAGACAAAAACACTCCAGATTTTTTTTTTCTTAGTCAACTGCCGCAGGGGTGAGACTACCTGTTAATTAGGCCGGGTGGGAAGGGGCAAGGCAGGCTCTCTTTATAACGAATTCCAATCAAATGGATAATGTTACAGTGAGTGTAGAGCCTAACAGCCTTGGATTTCCTAAAGTGCCGTAACTTTTGCATGCTTTCTGGGATTGCTTTGCTTTGATAAAATAATAGTAGACAACTTATAAAGAGATTTGCAACTTTCAACATCATTATAAGAACGAAGCACTTCACAAATGCAAGGTTTATTTGTGTTCTATGTATAACATTCTGAATCAGAGTGTGTGGTGCTTATTGGAATCTCTCAAGTCATGGCCAAATTCCTTGTTAACCTGTCACCTCTAATGCCAATCCCAAGATATGTCACATGGGCCAAAATACCCAATTTCTGATAAACTTGATTTTGTGGCTATTAAATATAAATGCCAATGATAACAAGCTGGTTAAACTAAATAAACTAGGTATTTTTAAATTCATTTCTGGCAAATAATTACATAATTTCTTTCTTTTAATGTGAAAGTTATCTATCTTTTCCCAAAGGTTGATCTCTTTTAAGAGAAGAGGTGAAATTTAGGAGCGAGGTACTACAGAGATGAACAAAGGGCTTTGAAAAAAGACAAACATAGACTGAAATCCCAGTCCAGTCACTTACTAACTGGGTGACACAGAATAAGTTACCTAGATGGCTCTCAGCCTCAGTTTCCTTATCAACAAATGAGAATGTGATACCTACTTGGTGATAATGTTGAGATAAAATATGAAAAGAGCACAGCACAGTAGGCACATAGTAGGTACTCATAAAAGTTAACTGTCTCCTTCCCTCCAACCCTATTCAGAACGATTGGGTGCCATTTCAATTTAAAATACCAAAATGCAACACTGCAGTATTTAAAACTTTACCTTGACAGAGCCCTATGGGGGAAAGATTTATTGAATGTGTCAAACTGATTCACGGGGAGCACATCAAGTGCTGGGTACGTAGGTGTTTTCTAAAGGAACAAGTGCGTAAAGTGCTCACTCACCTGACCTACTCCATCCATTCCCATTGCCTTATGGAACTTTCTAAGAAGAGCTAGAGCTCATCAACCTAGCAGTTCAATTAATTATACCAGCTATCAAATTCTTAGAATTGGAATTAGTAAAGTTTTAGAATCTTAACACTAACAAAATTCCTCATAGCAGGGGTTTTCAAAAAAATTTTTCAGTGGTAAAACACTTTCTCTAAATCAAGTCTGTAAGATAATCTTAATCATACAACTGCTGAAAATGGAGCTCCCCTAACTGAAGCGGGTGAGGCAGCGTGTCCTTGGCATCCCCTCTACCCCAGAAAGCCCCCAGGCACCATGGGGATGCTACAGCCCCCTCTGGGGGGAACCTGCTTTCTGATTTGTTTGCTTTGTCAAGACCACCTGTTCACTCAGCCTGGAGGATATAAATACATCCTTCTACTGTCAAACAGAGGTGGAGGGTGAGGTGGAAAAGGAAAAAGAGGAGACGAGAAGATGCTTCAAAAAGTACTGAGATTAACAGTTCACAAAAATGAAAGCTTATGTACAGTGGCCACACTCACACATTAAACAGGGTCTGTTTCAGGTCCCGCAGTTAGACTTTAAGTGGTCGAGGGAGAAAGAGACCCTGGGAGGGACAAAGGGCAGCCAGTGACACACCCTCCTTCCATCCACTAATCTCTTCCAGGGAGGGGGCTCTTGTTCTTAACCTAAGCCATGGCCTGGCTAAGTGTTGCATGGGAGCTACGTGGAGCCAGGGATTTTTGTCTCTTCTACACATTGTTGCACCTCAGCACTTAGAATAGCACCTGGCACCGAGGGGGTTCTCAATACATATGTGATAAATGAATAGACCAACGGCCACAAGACTGTCAGAGCTAAAGCAGGAGGGCCAAAGCTGCTGCTTCTGAAGCCAGGGGGAGTGAAAAAGGGATAGTCTGTAGTGGAACTCCTCCTCCGAGTCTGAGCCAGAGAAAGGCTCAGTGTTGGTAACAACCCAGGAACCCCTGGAGCACAGGAATGCTGATCATTCCATCGTGGAGGGACACTAGAAAGTAACTGACCTGGGTCACATCCTCCCAGAGGGCAACTGGAGAGCTGCCCGGTGGCCTTGGGGGAACGTGCACCGTCTGTACTTTTCCAGGAAGGAAAAGAACAGTGGGGCTTGGAACCCTGGCAACTACTCAGGGCTCTGGCTCCCTATGGATAGTTGACAGTCAGCACTTAACAGCTCAGAACCTTCTGACCAAGGGATCGAGTCTCTGTACTAGCTCAAATCCCAAGGAGAACTCTCTTCAAAGGATTTTCACTGCGTGGCTTTCATTATTTCAGGCCCAAGTTTTAGGTTCTTTTGACCTAGAAACATGAAAGAATCAACCAGTCACCTACTCTTCTTCATCTTCCTTCTGACCAGTTGGTGCTTTTTTATTGTTTACCCTCAAATTTAACCTATGGCTGAGCTTTCTCAGAAGCCAAAGCCACCTCTAGCCAAATCTGCCTCTCTTGAAACCAGAGACGGCACCTTCCCTTTGAACTTGTGTCAAACTGGCTCTGGCCTGTCATTCTGATACCCTCGAGTACCTCGGATTTTTCGGGCAAAAGAAGAAACTTTTCTTTGTTCTGACTCTTGCCATAGTGCCTGGGTATAAAACCATAGCAGGAATGAGACAAGGGAATGTCCACGTGTTGGAATGAGGATCGGGTTCAATGGTGTCCCTTCTCTGTGAACAGGAAGAAGAACATGAGCTGGCAGCTCAGTGATACCCTCCAGTGCCTCTACAAGGAGTTCGCCTGGAGCCGTGACGTTTCACCTGGTGACAAAAGATTATTTTTTATTTGGTGATAAGAAGGTCAAGCTGCCTTTTAATTAAGTGCCACCAGTGTTAACATGAATTGAACTGATTGTCATACTCCATCAACCCTTGGCAAACTGGTTTGTTTGGTCTGGACAGCAAACAACATTCCACACTACTGGATTTTTTCTCCCAGATCCCCTGCGGCCCCATCATCCCCCAAACCTTCTTAAAAATTACAATCTGTTCTGCTGTTTCAAGTTACATTCTGTAAATAATAAGCAACACTGATGAAATGTAAAAAGCTGAAAATTTGTAAAGCAGAAAGATCTGCAGTATGTCTCACATCTGTGTCACATTAAACATGCACTCAGCAGATTTGCTGATTCCTGTCTAATCAGTACACAGGGTGAGGTGGGCCAGAAGGACTCTTGTGCCACATGCCATAGCAGCCCCCAGGGCTACCACATGTGGGCAGGGAGGGGCAGGAGGTGGCATCACGAGGTGGAGACACCAAGACCATTATGCAGAAGACACCTGGCTACCCGGCGTGCCTGTTTGGTTTGTGTGCATGGTAAACTGGTAGTTCACTGCTGTGGTTAGGTCATGAGGGAGCAACTGCTCAGAACCCTCCTCACAGTGCCCAGTGTTGCCGAAGCTGGGCCCGTGGTGGTTAAACTAAATAACATGTTTAAACAACGAAATGTCTCATTTGAAGAAGTTGGATCCCCATACATTAAAATGACTACAAAATAAAAATAGAATTGAAGTAAACCAATTAAAGTCCATTTGGTAAAATGCTTAGCGGCTACTAGAGATGATAGTTGCTCTGCCACGCCAGGCAAAATTTGACCCATCTTTTTTTAATCCCAAGCATTTTACACACACATGCAGGCACACACGAGCACATACACGTGTATGTGCATGGACACATGCACCCACATTCGCATGTAAGAGAAGCTGGCAGAACATAAGACAGAAATGGATATGTTTTAAACTTGTGGCCTCACGCTGAGTCCCTCAATGATTATAAGGCTCTGTACTGGAAAAAACACTCAGACTCAACAAAGAAGAGCATGAAAGCCTCTGAGGACACCCCATGGAAACACTTAGGGCAGCACCACCGTTACCGGCTCTTACATCTGTATTTTCCTGTCAACCTCAGGTAAGAAGACACCAGGACTGAGACTGCTGGGCCACCAAGGTCCACAGCATGTCTCTATCACCACATTGACTAAGTGTTGACTATATGCTGGACACTCTAATCCTCACGACATTCTTATAAGGAAGTGTCTTACTAGTATTTCATTTTAGAGATGAGGAAACTGTACCTTAGAGAGATTATGAAGCTTGTCCAACGTCATTCAGCTGATAAGTGGCAAAGCCCAACTTGATTTTGGGTCTTTCTGATTCTCTTGGACTGAGTAAACTTACCGAATAGCGTGATAGTCAATGAAAATCTCTTTAATACATACTCTGAGTCCATCAGTATGTTAGGCATTCTGGAGAGCTGGAGATCTTGGAGGGATACCAAAAAAGGCAGTAAGCAGCAGCTCACAATCCAATTGGGAAGATAAGATCTATATGCTTGAAATGACTCTGGACCATGTATCAGTGGTGAAAGAGCGAAGGAGGTAAGCGGAAGCGCTAAAGAGGTCTAGTACCACCCGCTACAGAGGGCAGGACGGCTTCCTGGGAAGGCTTGGCTTCAAGTGGGGCCCTGCCTCAAGGCAGAGCGGGATCTGTATCAATACGACAATGTAGAGCATCAGTACAAATCTGCCAAGTTTTACAACAGGAACTGGTGGTAAACAAATCCTAAGAAATAGGAGGAAACAAGTAATAAGATAAAGCCACTCAACAGGCCGCAGTACAAAAACATCTGGCTGAATCCTCATTCTTAATGCTAAAGCAATTACAGAAGAACTGCAGGCATAGTGGTGGCCTTTTATAGAGCAGTGATGCCGACTTTACCTTACAGAACATGATTCACTGAGTAACCAATCGACATTTCATCAACACTTGGAAGGAAGATACGTACTTACATGGATGAGAAATGGAAGAAATGACAACTGTTAGAAAGGTTTGGACCAAGACAGAATGAGAATAAATAAAAACAAACACACGAAAAAGAAAGACAAACTCCGATCTCAAGGGGTTTAAAAAGGACTGAGGCAAAGATTATGCAAAGTAATTCATAAAAGAAGAAATCCAAATGGCCAACTAAAATATGTAAAGATGATTTAATGCTCCTAATTGTCAAAGAAATGCAAGTAGTAACACTGAGATATTCACTCTCTCAGACTTAACGAGTAAGAATGCCTGATTCTCAGTACAGTATCTGGCACATAGCAGCTATTCTTCACTCAATTCTGGATGAATGAACAGCCAGAGCTGGCGCAGGGTTGGAGAAATGGGTCCTCTTGAACACCGCAGGTAGCAGTACAAACTGTTTCAACTCCCTAGAAGGCAATTTGTAATGTGTTTCAAAACAGCAAATGAGCGTACCCTCAAATCCAGCAATCGTATTGTTAGGAATTTGCCCTAAGGAGAAATTTATACAAGTATGAAGAGATATATATAGAGGATGCTTATAATAGCAAAAAATTAGAAATATCCATCAATAGAGTCTAGGTAAGTATATTATAATATATTTGCAATATAATATTATGCAAATGTTAAAAATGATCTACTTTTGGAATGAAAAGATATTCTACAGTCATTGTTGAGCAAAAAAAGGTTAGACACCAACATTTGTGCTCCCATTCATGTAAAATCATATACGTATGCATGTGTATATATACACGTGCATACATATGTACATATATATATGTCTGGCGGGGCACTGCCCAGGGAGATTGAGTCCTTTTTATTTTCTTCTATAAAATGGAAATAATTAGTGCAAGGTCTCTGGAAGTGTCTACACACTGTAAGTGCTCATATATTGTATGTATTTTCTGAATAGTTTACATTTGTACATACTTTTTAACTTAAACAATCAAACTATTTTAAACAGATGATTCAGGAAGCAGTTGAGTACAAACACCAAAATGTCTGCAGTGCATTTAAAATCAAAGCACAGATGAATACAAATTTCTATCATCATATATGGCATACAGCATGGGTTGGGTGCGGACTAGGCAAGGAGTCAGGATGGCCAGGCTTAGTCAGGAATGGCTTTCTTCTGGATGAGAGGAGGTTCGAGTGGAGACTTCTCAAGAGGAAAGGGCCATGACTGACCTTTACTATCTCTGCCTCCCCTCCCAAGATCGGAAGGCAGGCCCTGTTCTGTCCTGCATGGTAGTGCAGAGGGCCATGCATGTTGCTCGGTTAACCTAAGGGTCATCTGCAGGACTCCTTCCCAGCCTGTCTGACTTACTTTTCCAGTGCTGTCTTGCTTTTTGACCCTGAACAGCAGGAGAGAGGGCTTCTCTGGTTTGCGTTAACTGGCCAGCTCAGAGCAACGTGCTCTGACTGAGGAGTGGGCTGTGCTGGCAGGGCCCAAACGGACCCAGGCACTCACAACACTCTCCCTAAAGAGCTGAGGCAAGACATGACTTGCAAATGGGGGTACTCTAAGAAAGGGCAAAAGCAAAAGCACTCTGCCTCCCAGCTTGCCCCAAATTTCCTTCTTGCCAACACAGGGAGAGGACCATCTGGAACTGGTTTTGAGGCCCTCGAGCTGCAGATGCAGAGCCACTAGGGTGAAGGGGCTTATAGACTGTCCTTCCTGATTCTCATCAGGGTGAAGCACAACCTAGAAGGCAAGCCAGTTCAGAGACCAAATCAACTTTGCTTGAAATGTTCTCCACCCCCCCACCACCCTTGAAAGCAGAATTAATGGTCCAGGCCAGGTGGTGGGAAATAAAAAAAATGAAAGAAAAGGACGTGGGTCACCTCAGGTGCACTCTTTGGGTCAGGGCTGACACCAAACTCTCAGAGCACTTGTCCATCTAGGAAACAAGAACCAAGAAGACTGAATCTGTTTGAATTGCTGGACCGGAGGTTTGCCTCTGCTGGACTAGAACAAAATGTGTATTTAAAATGTGTTAGGACTTGTGGGGAGCCAGGGAGGCAGTGGGGAAAGATGTTGACCCTTTCAGACAGGGCACAGTAGAATAAAGTGCCCCCCAGATCTGGTGACAGCCACTGCTCATGCCCCATGTGCTTTTCTAGCTGGCACTGGGATCGAGGCATCAGAGCAGGACAGGGTGGTCGGCAGCAGGCCCCAGCCCTCCTGCCTGTGCCTCACCCACTGCGCATCTCAGAACGGCAGGCGAGACAAGGGTCTGCCGTGCAGAGGCACCAGCACCACTTCCTATCCCCCTTCGGGGGAACAAAGAACCTCTACTCTAGCCTTTCCTCCAACTGAGGGTTTGCTTCTCCTTTTGGGTTTGGAGGCAGAAGGCAGAAAGGGAGGGCAAGCGTGTGGCTATGCGACGACCAAGTTCCTTGGGGTGGAGAGAAGCAGGCAAGCTTGGAATAGCCCTGAAGTAGACAAAGGAGAGCGAGTCCCACAGAAGGCGAGGAGTGACTCTTCAGTTATTGCCCTTCACTGCTCTCTTCCAAAGACTGCTCAGATCCAAGCAGCTGAGATCATTGGGAATTTTCTAGTTAGCATTCTGTCTTAAGATTCTCCAGAGAAGAATTTCCATAAATCCCAGATAGTGGATCATCTGGCTACCGCATGGCATCTTCGGTCATTGTTAAACTGAAACAATAAATTCCGAAAGAACAGAATTTCTTCATACAATTTAACCTCAAATACATGATGAAGAGAACCCTCAAAAAAGTGCCCCGTTAAAAGTCACCCAGTACCAACGTGTGCTAAACTTCGGGTTTAGCAATCGTTTAATGGAGTCCAGATCGTAAGTGAGCTACTCACTACCAGAGCCCATTTCTAGGCTTTTTAAGTACCTTGACCACGGAAGCATAACATAGAATCCAATCATCTCAGGACCCGCCAGCCATTTAGTCTCTTCCCCTACCTCTAGAATCCCTTTCTTTCAGGCTCTACAGCACCAAAGTAAGTTCTCCTTGGCCTCCAAAAGGAGGAGGTTATAGCATGCTGCACACACATGACGTGGACATTCTACTGCCGAGGCTTCCTGTCCTGAGGACCAGCTGGAGCTCCCAGGTGACCAGCTAGTGAAGATGGTCTTGGCTGGATGGCAGAGCAAAGTCAAGGCTGGAGCCAAGAATGTCACTGCTATTTTGTGACAAACTGGCAAACTCTGAACTTGGAAGGCTGCAGTGGTTCATCATTTGGGGAGCAGGGAGGAGTACAGAGGGCAATACCAGGGGCAGCACAGACCCTGGATACACAGTTCAGTGGCCTTGTCCTCCAGACACTGGCAGCAGAAAGCCTGGGTCTCTCCATGCGCAGGCCCACTGCTGTTTGGCCCAAAGAAGTCTTTGAACATGAGCCCTTCCCCGCTGTCTAGCTACAGTATATCCCCCACACTATCTCTGGGTTAAGCTGGTGGCGGTGACTTTTCACACTATGAGGTCCAATGTTTATAGTACCTCCCCTCCCAAATGCATTTGTGTCTTTGGCCAAATCTTCTTGGTCATAGGCAGATATCCAATTCCTACCCTCAAAAGTAGATCTAGGACCTAGTCAGATGCCTCGGATTTAAATCCTAAGGTATTTTGATAAGAGAGACCAAGAGACAACCCAGAAGCAGCATAGAAGTCAGGAGTGTGTGCTCTGCACTCAGGGTTTGAATTCTGGTTCCCTCTCTTACTACCTTTGAGATCTTAGACAAGTTATGTAACCTCTCTGTGCCTCAACTTCCCATCTGTACAATGGGAAAATATAGCACCCACTTCCCTGGCTGGTTGTGAGGATTAAATGTTAATGACAACAATACATAAAAAGTGCTCAGTGTTTGGCACATGTAAGCTATTTAATGTTTGGATCAATAACTGCAGCACTGTCATCGAGAGCACGGGTCTACCTAAGGCACCCTCTCCACTGTAGATGAGCAGCACTCTGGAAACGACAAAAATACACATCTTGCTGGACCGTAAGGACAAGGCACGGGGAGGTTCCCAGTTTGGCTAAGGAAGGCAACTGGCTGTGGAACATGACTAAACTACTCCTTAGCCCACTTTTTTCCTTGAGTCCTTTGAACACAGACAGCCCTTTCTGACTATGCTACTATACTTACGCTAAATCACTGTTTGCCCACTTGCTCAAGGCAGTATCCTCTGGGAGAACCCAGGTTGCTCCAGGCCTTGCTGTGACAATGTGCCTATTTCCACATACCCTCCCTGGGAAGGGACAGGGCTCCTATGGGGCCACCTGCCTCTGACAGTACGAACACTGGGCTAATAGGTCATTCCATGGGACAGCCTTCCACCTGCTCTGTTTTAGCAACTAGTTTTAGCTGCGGACAGCTCAAAAACGAGGCTATTAACAGCTTTGGAGGTGGCAGGGAAGGAAAACAGAATCATCCTGAGCCCCAGCAGCTCGACAAGAACGCCCCACTGCCGGCATCCAACCACCTCTGCCACCGGCACGGCCTCCTTGGAGACGGGTAGGTTTCCTGTTGTGTCAGCCCCGTTTCCTCCAGCAACATTATACTGCAAACAGAGAGCTCCTCTGAAGAAAGCACCATGGTGTCCCGTTTCTGGCTGGCGGGGAGGGAGACCGACTGATTTGCTTCTCGAGAGAGAAACATCACCGTGCCTTGACCCTCTCTAGACAGTGTTTCTTCCCTCTCCCCAGTCCTGAAAAGCTCCGTTTGAAGAAAAGAAATGTGCAGGCTCCCCTTTATGACCTCAGATGGGCAAGTTCTGAATGGCAGCTGGGTCTATTACATGCAGTGTGAGAGGGTTAAACAGGACAGCCTCAACTCTTTATAAACTTTTGCCCTGTGGATATGTACTCATTGGCGGCAGTACAAGACTCGAGCTGTATTACACGCCTTAACGATATGGTTCAACTGTCGGTCAGGCTTGGGCCTGGCGCTGGGCCAGACCGCAATCAATGGGACACAGAACCTCCCCCTTTCAGATCATCACGAAGGCTCATATTATCTCCTTTTCGTCGTGCTGGTTAAATTTATGGAGCAGAACCCTGAAGCCGCATTCCTCGGCCTGAGCCGGCCCACGCGGCCCTCCCTCCCTTTGTTCGGTACTGTAAGTGAGCCGTGCTTTGGAGGACTGCAGGGTTGTTAGCTCAGGCACTGACTGTTTGCTCATGACTGAAATGAAAAGAGTTCAGTGGAAGGGCAAAAGGACAGCCCAAGTGTAAAACCCCATCCCAGCAGGCCCTGGGCCCCTATATATAGGCCCCGGGCTGCTCCTGAATGTAAGATTTCACTTTGTTCTCACAAAAGCAAAATCTTCAGTCTGATCCCTGACAAACTTTCTATAAAACAGCCACTGCGTCCTCCCGCAGTGCACCTCCTCTTGAACTCATGGATTTTCTGGAGTACATGGGAGGCAAAGTTGCCCTTAATATAACGAAGCCACTAAAAGGAGACATGTTTCTACAGCCATCTTCTAGTCCTCCCAGGTTTCATGGGACATGGGAATGCAAACACTGATGACCAGCTGTCACTTTTTTTTTTTTTTTT
>NW_012153840.1:4099966-4138272 GCF_000956105.1 Propithecus coquereli
CTCTTGCTCAGTCTTGAACTCCTGAGCTCAAACGATCCTCCCGCCTCGGCCTCCCAGAGTGCTAGGATTACAGGCGTGAGCCACCGCACCCGGCCTGTCACTTATTTTTAATACAGAAAGAAGTAAACTTATTTTTCTGTCCTTGGCTACACGGTAGGGACACGTGAGTATTGTATGTGGATGTGTGTGTGTGTGCGCAGAAGAAAGGTGTGGGATTCGGTCTCATGGAATCAAACAGGAGAGGGTCCCAAACATCAGACCTGCCAAATCTACCCATTCGTTCTCGTCCAGAACCTTTAATATCTCTGATTAGCGTCCAAAGTGTTAAACAGTCAGCTCACACAGGCAGGACTTCATTTTAGTTTTTAGAGTTTAATCCAAGAAGAGAGCACTCCTGGGATGGTTCTGGAGTGGTGCACTTACAGCTCACTACAGAGGATGCTGTCAAATGGCTGGAAAGGCAGGTCATCCCGGAGGCAAGCAAAAAGTTAGGTAGGCTAATTTAGGGCACAGCATGGTGGCTCATGCCTGTAATCCTGGCACTTTGAGAGGCCAAGGCAGGAGGATTGCTTGAGGCCAGGAGTTTGAGACCAGTCTGAATAACATACAAGACCCTATCCTTACAAAAATAAGAAAAATTAGCCAGGCACGGGCTCATGCCTGTAGTCCCAACTACTTGGGAGGCTGAGGAAGGAGGATCACTTAAGCCCAGGAGTTTGAGGTTGCAGTGAGCTATGATGGCGCCACTGCACTCCAGCCTGGGCAACAGAATGAAACCCTGTCTCAAAAAAAAAAAAAAAAAGGCTAATTTAGGAAATTCTCAAGAAAAATGTGTAATCCATTCAATCTGTCCCTAGTTATTCATATACGTGTTCAGGGTCCAATTAAGTCTTTAGTCATAACAATACCTCACATCTTCCAGGACAATCTACAAAGCACTAGCACTCACATTATCACACAGGTTATGTTAATACACATAAATGAATCCAGTCTCCATTAGGTGTAAAATGTGTAATACAAGGACTCCTGAAGGCCCATCATGAGCCCAGATGCATTAAGAGTCTCCGATATATTAAAATTTGAAAAGCTGGACCTACCCCTGAGAATGAGACCCTATTATAGGACAAGACAGACTTTGACAACTTATAAATTCAGTGCTCCAACTTCCTGTGGACTTTTTCTATCTCAGGATCACTTTTATGACAATATACCAGGAACATATAATTGTAAGGAAACAAAGAGGCCAAACTCCAAAAATGCAGGAACATAATAAGTTGCTTACAAATCGGATGTGGCAGCCAATGCACACAGAGCTGCCATGAGTAGACTTGCGCCTGGACACGCTTCTTTCCTTTATGTTTTGTGGATTTCCTTTTCCATGAGCTACTTGACACTGCTGTTTACTCTAGCATTGTGGACGGGGCTAAGAAGTACTAATCTGATATGGGTATGGGAACTAAAAGGAAATAAATTTTGGAATTTGCTTTTCACACCACACAAATCCATTCTTAGACAAAATGCCTCTGTCAGGTTTTTTTTGGTCTGTTTTTTTGTTTTTACATTGATTTCTTGGCCATCGGCTAAAAGAAACTGTGAACATTCTGGTACCTCCACAATGAGCATGTGGGAAGTGGTCCATTTGCAACAGGTTCCCTGGACATTGTATTTTATGCAGGCTGTCCTGACGCACTCCACCCATCCCACTCCACTCCACTCCCGCCTGCTATGTCTGGGCCACTTTGTAGTTTTCCTAGAGGTGACATCAGAGGGAGGGCTGAAGCAGTGATAAGGCAGCCTTGGCTATAGACTCAACCCCTTGGGGGGATCAGATGTAACTAACTTAGATGGTGCTAAGCCCAGCTGGGGCTAGGGCTAGGGCTACAACCTGCTACGGAATATCTTAGGTACAATACAGCCTCAGATTAACCTAGTACCTCTTTATTTTTAGGAAACATTATCAAGCTTTCATACGTCCTGCACAGGCTTTCTCCATTCTAACATCCAGCTTCCTCCGTGACAGCAGAGCCAGCCCTAGGAAGGGAGCCCCCTCTGTGCCATTTCTCCAGGAAGTTACACAGCTAGTTATTCACCTCAGCCTCCCCCTTTGCCAGTGGGGAGAACGACCTGAGGAGGGGATACAAAACTATCTGCACAGGCCATGAAGCAGAAGAGCATCAGGGCTGGAATCAGTTTTGGTCTCACGATTTGCAATCCTGTTCTCTTGCCAAGAGGCCAAGCTGCCTCCAATACCCAAAGGGAACATCCAGATAGGTTATTTTGATCACAGAGATTTGAGTCAAGAAGGAACTGATCCTACACTGACAGACTAAAAGAATGTGAACTGCTGTCACTTTAACACAATAAATGAGACTGATGTTCATGTTACTTTGTCAGTTCCATCACTGCATTTTGGGAATAAGAATAAAATCCTATGAATCCTACCCTGAAACTTAAAAAAAAAAAAAATCTGTGGTATATTAGACTTCAATAAAGTTTTAAAAAATCTGTCACTAGAGTACTTTGCACTTACCAAATGGTCTAGAGGAGTCTAAGTCCCAAACGAATTGCCTGACCTGAATGCCATTCCCCTACGAGCCAATTCCCTTGCCCCATGACAGATAGAATTTCCTAGGAGGCTCCAAAGGCAACACTTACATTTCTGGGAGTAGGGCAAACAGGAAGATGAAGTTTGAAATGAATTACAAAATGTAAATTTATAATCTACAGAATATTCATTTTCAAAGGCTCAAAGCATTATAGTAATCCAAAATTACCCATCTTGTACTTTCATTATGCAGAAATTATGAAATAAAAGGTGCATGATGAAAGCAATGTTTTAAAGAGGCTATCATACTTAGCTAGAAATGAAAGAGCTTATCCTCTTAAACTTAGCCCTGAACCCAAGAGCACTTTTTTTTTTAAACAAAGAAAACAAAGATAGGGGACCCCGACCTACAGGATAATATCGTTGTGAGATTATCCTGGCAGGAGTCAGACAGATAAGCTCCAGAGAGTTCCAACAGCCCCACTGAAGAGGAATCTGATTTTATAATTCAAAAGCCTTAAACAATACTGAACAGTGGACTGTCATGTGTCTGGAAAGCATAACCATTTTTGAAGAATGCTTTCCAAACCACGTAATGCTTTTAAAGCTGTTTATCAAAAGAGCTGGACGAGCCACAGTGGCCTGAAACGGTCTGTCAGCTGTTGCAGGGTCGCATGCTCCATCCTGATTTCCGTAAGCACTCCATCATTCTCGGTTGTCCTACTCTCGGCAGACAACAGATGCCAATGTTTGGAGACGTTCGCTACATAACTTTTACCCGACAAACCTGGCTTCAGGACAGATTTCCATGTCATGTGGGGCTTTTGGCTGAACTCTGCTCGAACCCAGAGGCGTATCATTTACAGCAGACACTAACAATAGTTTGGGATCACCTGCTCCTTACAAATGGGTTCAGAGCAAGTTCGTGGCCTCTGCACTGCTTTTCCAGCGCGGTTCTCACACACGAAGGCTGAGAGCCCAGGTGAGTCCCTCCACCCAGCAATTCCAACCAGGTGTGTAGGGCTCAATTTAACTGCCCATTTTGTGTGAAGAAAGAGAATGGGAAGGACAAAAACCCAGCAAAACATATCAACTCCTAGTGTTAGCAACATAGCAAGTGGTCAGCAAGAATTCAGGGACAGGGCATAAGTAAGAGCTACTGAAATAACCCCTGTTTTACTTTCACGTAACATTCCATATTCAGGAGAGAATACTGACACAAATACCATTTCTTGAGCCCTAACTACACAAGCCACATGCCAGGCTAAGTGCTGTACATACATTATATAATTTAATCCATATAACCACCCACTGAGATAGGCATTATGATCCCAATTTCATATGAGTCAAAGGAATCTCGCCTCAGAGAGATTAAGAGGTGGAAAACCTTGCTTCGGGCCATAGCTAAGAAACAGCAGTATAGTGACTCAAATCCAGGGCTATCTGACTCCCCCATAGGCCCCTCCAACTTTGTATTGCAGACATGGGGGCCAAATAGTGCTGTGGGAGCCTCTTCCTGATTCCTACAAACGTTTGGTTTCTTCTTACACTGCCACATTGCTCCTTCCCATTTCTTTTTCAGAACTGGGGAAGAACCTGTGATTTTATGTTCTTTCCACATTTCTTTCTGAAACAAGCGCTTTTCTTTGAAGAAAGACCTCTTGCCCTTGGAGTGTCAAGATAAGAAAACTTTCAGCAACTTCCCTTGGAAACTACAAAACACCCATCAGCACCCAGGATCTAAGTACAGTCGCTCACCAGCTGCTGGCCCCTCTGAATAGCTTTTATGGTTCAGCAAGGGGTGGTGACAGGGCCATGTCACTACGGTAGGGTGTGCTATTTCTTTCATGTTCCTGGGATCTGACAAGAGCCTTCTACAACCTGTTTCTTTACAACACACAGAATGAGAGATTAAAGACCAATACCAGACTCAAAGGTGCGTTGGGACTGGCAACGGCTTCTCACCAGATGTATTATAAATCTTTCTGGGATAGAAGGGCCACAGATTGCCTGAGCAGACGCTGTCCAAAAGTTGCTGTGATGATTAAATGAGATAATACATGTAAAGTATATAGAACCATGGATAGATCATAGCAAAAGCTTAAAAATGTTAGCATTAATGTTATTATTTAATACCAGCAAACTTACAAAGATTGTTTTTTGCAGAATTAAAAGATATGGATTTCAGTAAAACCATACTAATTCAGAGCTATTGGAGGTAGAGGGGAAAGGACATCAAGAAAGGATAAATGAATTAGTGAAAAGTCTAAATTATAGGACTTCTGATTAAATACGACAGATCTAGTCCAGAGACCCCTCTAAAGTGAAAGCAAAGGGATACAAATGGCATGCATCCAAAAGGATAAAGAGAAGGCGTCAACAATATTTTGGAAGCTGAAAAGCAGATGGAAATATGGTGCTGAAATGTAAGCCAGAGGGAGCGGAAGCCAAAAGCACTAAGCTAATTAGTATGGTAGAACCACTAAATTTCAGAAAGATGGAGGCACCAAGTAGCCCTGAAGGCCTGGGGGGTAAAGGAGGAACAAGGAGGCATGTTTGTGAAGTGCAAACAGGAAGCAGATTGGTTAAATCTCTGTACGAGAAGCAGTCGGACCTGTAGTTCCCCTCTCACCCCCATCCAGCCTGCTCCTCTCAACGGAAGACCAGGGTCAACAGGTCCTCACTTGATCACTCCATGGTAAGTCCCCCAAGCTCCACACTAAGAGCTCCTAATTGGCTTTTTAGTGTTTCATCTTTAAATAGAACAGATAGTCAAGAATCACTAAACATCTGAGGACCGTTTCATTCATGAAAGAAAATGGCCAAAAGAAATACATGGAAGAAAGAAACTCGGAATAGTACTAAGACAAAAGCCACCAGTCAGATAAGAGCAGGAGATCTAAGGAGAGAATTTCCAAAAAAAAAAAAAAACAAAAACAAAAACAACAGATAAATTACCCAACACATTGTTAAACATATAGAGGAGAGTGTGTGGATAAATTAGCAATAGGAAGATAGAAAATTATTTTAAAAAGAAAAAGGAGTTATGAATTCCAGGGTAAAAATAGTTGAAAGTAAATAAAAATTTGACAATTAGGAATATGGACATAGAAAACTAAGCAAACAACAATACTAAAAGCATTTACTAACTCTGGGGAGAAAAAACAAACCAAAAAGTTAAAAAAGTAAACCATAGTAACCTATGTGGCTAAGGTTCCCAGTGATACTAATAATAATGTCATAATAATGTAAAAACTGAATACTGATTTATCCCAAAGAATGACCTAACTATATTGAAAAATGGGGAGAGGGAACACATATGCATAGCAACAAGAAGTCCAGTGATGTCAAGAAAGAGCAGTACACTTACTTATTTACTTTAGAAATCTGGAGGTAAATACCTCCCAATTGAAGAAACACCCAGAAGTACTGAAAGTGGTTTCCTCTGGGGGATTAGGAATCAGGGACAGAGAAGGTAGGGCAGTAGATTACTGTTTTTTGTTTTCAGACATTTGGAAAGACTTTGACATTAAAAGTGTGCACATATACTTACTTTGATAAAATTTAATTTGAAAGAAAAAATTTTGTTATAGCAAAATAGTTCAGTTCAAAAGTTGTAGGTTTTTAAACACTGTTCTTATTAATTGTGGAGTAGATATTAAGTAATATTTATTAAATACATATCAGGTATAAAGAATAACTGAAAAATCAAAGGATCATTAGCTAATTTTATGAACAATTAGTAAAACTATAACGATTTCCTTTGAAAAAGCTGTGACGGACTTGGTAATAAAGTGGAAAAAAAATACCTGTAACTATGCCCCAACACACACCATCACATGCAAATGCAATTTTGTTGTTTTCAAGACTAAACAGTAAGTCAACTCACTAATAAAGGGGTATTTCAAGAAAGCTATAGGATGTTTGCTTTAATGAACATGTAAGACTCATTTAAGAACATCAACACACAAACCAAACAGCTTGGTGATTCTCAAGAACCTGGAAGATTCTTCAAAGCAGTTTGTCCTCAATTATTTAAATATTCTCTCAGTACTTAATACCATTTATATGCCTGAAATACAGAAGGAGTTCAAAATTTATTCAATTAATAAATTTATACTGTCAATTTGCCTTTACTTACTAAGCAATGGATCTGAATATCACAAGTTCAGAATTGGCTAAAGTAAATAAATTAATGGGGCCACTCAATAGTTCAACCAAAAATGTAAAAACTCTTTGTGGTTTGCATCTTTTCACTAAGGGATATAAAAGCACTTTACATATGGGAATTTGGCCTGTAATGCCAAATTACATTACAGGTGGGCAGGTGCCAGTTATCACTGCCCTAATTGCGCTGCTGGGGTCCGTCAGTGAAGTCTAGGGAACTGATGAGCCCTGCCCTCTGTCCACCCTGGCATTATTCAGTGAGGTTACCACGGATTCTGGCCAGGATTCCTGTGACCCATACTCCTCATAATGAGAGGTGAGGGTTTGCGCTAACGCCCCTTTGAAGTTTTCTGCAGTCCCTGGGATTTTATGATACAGCTTGGGTCGCCCCTGCCATTATGGATGTTTGAAGTATGTTTGGGGAAAATCTACTAGGAGCTGTCTCTGGTGTTAACACAGAACAACTGCCTCATAAAAACAGCTTTCCACAAGGAGTTCAAAGGAGCTTATCCAAATATTGTGGGTTTGTCTTGCTCCACCAACTTTGCTAGGGCAGAGAGCTGAGGTTTTGGCAAGTAAATTCTAAAATAGATACACCTTCTCGATTACCTGAAAGAGTCAGGGCAGTGCTAACACAACCAAGTGGCCTTTTGACAAGATCTTGCACTTTGAAGTAATATGCTCTGTACTTCCTATGCTGCTGAAATTAAAATTTATTGGATGGTAGGTTAGGTTAAGGTGAAGGACTAAATTAGGTAAATTATTGTAAGAAGTCTTACTGATATGTGATAAAATCTTACCAGTTGTTACTTCAAGAAACCCAGTAAAAGTCAGGAGGGCTGACAACGGTTGGCAGGAGGCCAAAGTGAAGCATCACATTACAGTGGCTCCTATAAGTTTAATTCCAATTAATCCACCATTGCCGATATGTGATACTTAACAGCAAGATGATAGATCATCACCATATTTTCAAATAGAACAGTTTGTCAAAAAAAAATTAACCAAGTATAGGTATATTTGTTGGCTGGTAGCACAAAAGCAGTCACAAAAAATGAGAAGAGTGGTCCTGTTTTACATTTTTGCAAATCTCTTTAAATCTTGCTTAATGGAAAATAGCTATCTATATTCTCATGTCTGCTTCTACATTCAAACTGTTGCAACGTCACACATTGTGTAGCTTCTGGAAAACTCCACTGTACGCTCATTGGAGAATATTATAAAAATCATTATATATATAAATTCATACAAAAATAGGTTTGATGTTATGGATCTTGGGTTCCCCAGGGGGTTCCTAGACCATATTTTGATACCCTCTGTTCTGAAAGAATCCATATGTACAAATTCTGTGCTAATTAAAAACTGGTTTCCTGTATGTATTAAAGTAAATCCATTAAGGATATAGACAAGTAACATTGTTAACTTGATTGAATCATATAAGCCAAATATAATAAAACACTGTTTCTTTCAGAGTATATTGTGATAAAAATGTTCTATTAATTCAATCTATTTTTCCCCCATTTGAAAAATTAGAAACTTGGCAAATTTCAAACTTGGAGAGGCAATCTGGCAAGAGAGTACCAGATAAAGGTATCAAGACAAGAAAACTAAGGGTGAATTCTAAGACCCAAACCTATCTTTCCTTCACCCAAAGTTTACAAGCCATTATTTGTAATACAATACTAAGTCTTGAATTCCTTGCTATTCTCTATGTCTTCCGTGTATCTCAGAATTATCTTACAGTCTGAAGCTCTCTGGGAGCAGGAGAGTTGAACTCAAACCTGGATCTTTTCTTTAAGGGAGATTTCAATTTCATCCTGGGCAAAGATGGATGATTCTGTAAGGGAAAACCACGAAAGACATGGGATAGTCATCAAAACCTAAAAACAAGTAAATCCAATGCCTTTGCAGAGGAGTTCCACAAATTATAAATGGTCCTTGATTCTTCTCTAATGCATAAAATATAAATTTTTCTTAAGAAGAAATACAGACACAGTTCTATTTTTCTTGAAGGTCAACCAAAAATCTCAAATGTGTGTCTTATGTACATACTATTGGGTGTCACACCAGAGTTTTAAAAATTCACTGAACATAGAAGGGACTACAAATTTACAATGGCTAGATTACTTAATTTTTAAATGGAAAAAGACAAAATCAGAAAGCAATTACACTTTCTGTTCATTTTCTTTGCACAAGGACCTGCAGGTTGAGATACATCTTTAAAGATGTACATACCTAAAATCAGTTGATTTTTACTTTTGGAAGCAGGATTATGTGGTTTCCATGAAGTCAGTTAACTCTGTATGCCAAAAATGGCAAAAATTAGACGCTTTCCTTTCTAGAAATGATTATAATGTACCATGACCAAAAAAGTGTTTTTTTTTTCTTAACAGATAATCTTGCATAAAAATGAGTCATGGGATTTCAGAAATGGAAAGGCTTTTCTCAAATACGTGTGCGCATGAACACACACACTTTGCATTTTTTTTCTACAATAGTTCTGAGCTTTCTGTAAGTTCTGTTATAATGAGAATGGCATTGTCTGAGACCCTTGAGTGAAAGGGAGTACAGTGTTTAGAGTTCAGCAAGAAGGAAGAAGTCTTTCTCAGAAATAGGATTTCTCTGCCGTGTTCCTGTGAGAGGAATTTTAACTTATAAGGCATGAAGGACTGTTAAAATGTTTCTTAAAAATATCTTACCCTATAATTTCATCAGCTTAATTTCAGACCCAAGTGAGACATCCAATGCCATTAACAGAGATTTTAATGTTGTTTCTTCTGGGGTTGTTCAGGTAGCATGAGGAATGAGAAAATGATCCATCTAACCTTCAAGCTTTCTCTGGAAAGACCTGGTATGGCAAGATCAGGGAGTGAGAATATATGGCTCTCACCTCATGCATACGTGTGCAAGGGTGAGCAGAAGATAAAGTAGCTGCCACTATATCCACTGTGCCACCTTTGGATAACACGAGAGAGAGATGACACACTGGCTGTCCCAAGTGGCAGACGGTTACTAAGCCAACAGATGATATGCCCAAAGACAAAAAACAGAGCCCCAGGGTCAAACATGTACTAAGCTCTAGCTTTTTACCCTTACCAATACACATGTCCTTATATCGATGCTACCACAGTCTACATTACCAATACACATGTCCTTATATCGATGCTACCACAGTCTACATTACCAATACACATGTCCTTATATCGATGCTACCACAGTCTACAGGACTCATCTGGAAGGAGTGGTTTGAACTTCTTAAACAAGCATGAGGCAGCAGCCACAGGATGGCATGGTACATCTTTCTGGAAAGTTTCATTTTACTAGGTAGCAATTAAAAATACTTCCTTATTAAAACAAACATGGAATAAAATATAATACTCATTTATAGTTTTAAGATAAAATAGGAACTTTCAAAGAAATGCTGAACTTGCTCTGCCCCCAGATACAGGGAATTGTCAGTCTACCATCCTCACCTTAAATGGAACACTGGTGGAAAAACTGAGGTACTGGTGTATCCTAATAAACATTTTAATTTTTACTGGATTTAATTTAATTTTTACCTTTGGAAGTTCCCTAAAGTCTCAATTCAAGCTATTAATAATTCTGCTTGATGTGATATGTATAATATCAAGTATAACAAATGGCTGCTTTCAGAGTAGAACAATTAAAAGCAGTATTGCCAAACTAGAATGAAAGAGTTAGTGGAAACATTCCCTAAGTTCTCTTTGCAGACTTTTTTCTGACCTGTCCAACCTGACTACATTCAGCTCTAGTGACACAAGAGGGTCCCTTTTACCCTAGAGAGTCATGAGTAAGGTGCAAACACTGTCACAAAAGGGCTTTTCCTAAAGAAAATCCATTTTAATTTCACATCTAAGAGGCTATTAACGGAAAGTGTCTTTAACAAATTTTCGGTGATGTCTTGGGAATGTTTTTACTGAGAAAGTCAAATATGCTCATAATAAATCTTTTCTGTGAAATCAACCCAAAGCTTACTCAAAAACTCTCAGAGCAACTGGAATTTACATCTACGCACAATACAAGGGTCCCAGAATTCCAGAACATTATCAGTCCTGATGGCTATATTCTTAAACATTGATCTATCATTATCTTTCAAATTCCCCCTTCCTCCTTATCTAACTTAAGTAACGAGATAAGCTCCAACACTCCTGAGCTCTGCTAAATTAGTTTAAATATTTCAAGTTCTGCCAACTCCCACTTCTACCCCCCTTTCTGGGTCTTGACTAAAAAGGCAAAGAAATATTTTGGAGGAAACCTCACTGTACAGCTTCATAAATCTTCATTTGCTACTTGCCTAAAATGTCATGTACCCCAAAGTTGACAACAGATAGTATTAGGAGAAACAAACAAGCAAATACATGGTACAGGGTCAGACATTCCTCTCTTTTCAAAGGTATTTTTGCCTTCTTCTGTGAAATGGCTATTCCTGCATCTCTACAGCTTTCTACCGAATCATCTGTTCAAATGCTACCATCAGATACCACCGCCACATTGATGCAGAGAACTGGGCACTCTCCCATGGCTTGGTGCCTTGCTTTGGCCTGGTCTGTTTGAAGGGTGGCAGGCTTTTCACATGGCTTCATGGCTTCAATGGCACCCCAAGTGTGGCTGCATCTGTGCCACTTTCATAAGCTTTACTTAGGAACAGACAAATGTGGCCCAATACACGTAGACAAGAAGATGCAACCTGAGCCAGCAGAACGTTGCCTTGGAAAAGGCTTCTTATTTCAGTTCCAAACCACACATACTTGTACAGTTAACAAATGCAGCGGGGGATACTGGTCCACAACATTCGTGTTGAGGCCAAAGGCTCTGCTGTCCTCCGCCCTCTTCTCTCCCCTGCCCCCACCTGCCTTCCTAAGAACTATTAGGTTGCCTAGAAATATCAGAGGAAAGTTAGGTGGCTGTCTTTTTGGAATGCTTGCACACTCCAACAAGAGAAATTTGGAAGTATTTTAATCTAAAAGAACATAAGGGGGGGAGTTCCCTATAAATAAAATCATGTTCAAATAAACACAAAAAGAAGCCAATGTTTCCTGTAAGGCCACTTTTCAGATGGATTACTGGAAGGAGTATTCCTTCACAGTTTTATGGCTTACTTTGCTATCATCTGCTTAAAATTTGGGTCTTTTAAAACATAGATGCTAAGATCTAAGCCTTCGCTTGGATGAAATATTACAAAGGAAGCAGAAAGTCTCATTCCAACTGTAGGCTCAGAGGCAGAACTCTTGGACTCTTGGGTTCTATTCCTGGCTTGGTCCCTGGGCTCAGGTCAACCCTCGGTCAGAATCTCACTTCTAATCCCTTCAAATCATTTGTTAGTCCCTGTTGTCTAAACAGTGGGGAAAAACCCTGAGTAACACCCCTGGATCCTGTTCAATCAACTGGGATAGTTGGAGATGATTATAACTCACTTCCAAGAAACCAGGGTGATTTATCCCTTGGGTAGAACCAGTATGTTCCTAAGAGATATAGTGTCATCAGAACAAACTGGCACTGAAACATTTCTCCACCTGCACAAGATTTCCATGTCCCTTTAATATGATTCAAAAATTATATCACCTATCAGTTTTATAGTTCTTTATAGCTTCCACATTAAAATAACTCTGGTTGGGCTTCAAACCCCCGAAAGGTAGAATAAACAGACAGGTATATTTATCCCCAATTTATAGACGAAAAACTGAGGCTCAGGCAGGCTAAGAGACTTGACCAAGGGCCTAAAGCTAATTAAGCAAGGGGCTTGGGACTCTGACCTTTTGTTTTCCAGGTCAGGTGCCCTTTTCTAACACATGGTTCCTCACGAATAACCCTACCTTTGGACCTGGACAAATGGACTGAGGGAAATTGGTGCAAGGGCTACTTCTTATCCCTTCAGAAGAATCTGTAATGCCTTTTCAGTGCAATAAAGGACTGTGATCCACTGTGGTCCCCAATTAGCATGAGGCTAACATACGTCCCACTCACCTCTGATAACTTCTGCCATGGATCTGCCACTACTGACGCCTCCAAGAATAGAAAAGGCATATAAAAACTTAATTCCCCTGCCCTTGAGCATCCATGTCCATAGGCCCATCACTACCTGGCTGCTCCTCACTTATCATGTGGCTTTTGTTTCTAGGAAGAGGGAATGGTTAGGCAGATAGCTATTCCATGAAATGAACAGTTAAACTTCAATTAGGCTGCCCAATTACTGTTTGCTTCGAGGCAAGCTGTACAACTTTTCTGTATCTTGGGTGCCTCATCTACATGGAACTCTAAAATATCAATGGGCTATGATAACTAACTGGCAGTGAATGGTTCCACCGTGCCGTCACTAGGTATGGCTCCCAGTGGAGCACATCCTAGAGGGCGTGGTCTCTGCTGCCAAGATCCTGACAATGCCAAGGTGTCAGGCCAGAGGAACCAGAGAGAGAAAAATGCATGATGGCCAAGACGCTGAATCACGTCAGGGTTTATTCAGCTAATAGTAAATCTTGAGTCAGCAGAGAGGAGATTGTGCAGCATGCCATATCTTGACACTAACTGACTCTGATGCGTGTGCAAGAGAAATCCAGCGAGGACCACCCAGTGCAGTGCAGCAGTGCCGGGCACAGAGTCAGAAGACGGGCCAGGTGTGAGTCTGGCTTTACCCTCTCCCACCAGCTGTGTGGCTGTGGACAAGCCATGTCACTTCTCTGAATTGTCTTGTCCTCGTTTGTAAATGAAGTATGAAGACTGAGTGAGATTGCACATGTGGACGCACCCGGACAATGACTGGCACTTAACTGATGAGTCCCTTCCTTCTGGTGCTGCACACACAGTTCCCTTCTACCTGGAACATGATCTCCCTTCTCGTCACCTGGCCAGCTCCTCCTTACAGTCAGGCTTCGTCTTCATACCACTTCCCTAGAAAAGCCTGTCTTGACTACACTGACCACCAGGTTAGCCATCTTCCTCTTCTAATAATACAGTCGCATAGCACCCTGTAAATCTTCTCTGTGCCATTTATCATACTTATAGCAAGTAATTATTTACCTGCTTGTTTCATGTTTGCTGCCTGCCTTGATCACATGCTCTTTGAGACTAGGGACAGCTGTGCTTTCTGCTCCATTCCCAACCTTGCGTTCACAGGGAAATTTTAATCAGTATTTACTGACTGGAAATGAACGGATGGCAGCTATGTACTGGCTGACACTAAATCAAATCTTCCATGGCAACGCTGGACAGCTGGTAAAAATGACAAGAACACTTTCTGCAGTGTGTCTGCCTATGTTACTTATGCCCGTAAAAAGGATGAAAACCTCATCAAGACTTTCAAACTGACAATGTACAAAATTCAAGTGATTTCTTTCTAGTTGACATGATTAAACTTTACAGCACAAAATAATCTTTACAAATTTTAACACATGTATACCTTAAACCCTTTTTGAAACAAATCAGTCAACTCCTTGGCCGTTTTGAGATGTCAAGAATAAGGACAGTCCTTTGAGAACTCTCAGGGGTCTTCTGCTTTATCATACTTCATTAAGTCTTTATCTTAATGAAGTACTGCAAATGGACTTCTTGGGTATTGAGCAGAAATGGAAAAACTAACTGGAAAAACCTCTGAAGTCTCCTGACTGCCCGCCACTCCACACAACTTCATAAAGCCTTCAAAATATACTCAAGGATTGTTTTAGCTTTGTATCTGAGAATAGAATGTTACTCAACTAAAGTAAACTCTACAGCTCCTTTTTTTAAAAGCAGCTGCTTCCAGATGGAAGACATTCTGGCAAAACACATTGCGTGGCTCCAGTCTACAATCTAAGCATTTCCCCCACAGTTATGTGTCTTCAGTAAGGTTTCCTGGTGACAGACAAATGGATTCACTTTAATTGGGGATGATTTCACTTCAAATCCTATTTGAGGGAGCAACAGGGTGTGGACGTGGCCCAGGCCCTAGGCATTCTGAAAGGGCGCACATCTATTATCCAGGCAGCAGCAAAAAGCCTTTTGGGCTTAAGGAGAGTCCAGCTTGGCTGGGAACTGTAACATTCATTATACCCCTCATTGATAAGACTCCCCAATTAGTCACTCTGGAAAAGAGGCTAAAATAGGCCACTAAAGCGAATAGCTAAGTTAAAGTGGTTGGGTTCGGTGGGATTTGGAGCTATATGGGCTGTCTCTGATTCCCAGTCTCAGCTGGTATCAAGACAAGATAGAGGTTGGGCGCGGTGGCTCATGCCTGTAATCCCAGCACTTCCGCAGGCGGAAGGATTGCTTGAGGCCAGGAGTTTGAGACCAGCCTGGGCAATTATAATGAGACACTGTCTCTCTTAAAAAAAAAAAAAAAAAAGATAAGACAGCATCCCACAGTGGAACTGCAAACTTGCATGGGGGATGCGGAGGTTTTCTTTGAGGTTGGAGGACTGGCTGGTACTTTCAAGTAGAAGGCAAATTAAGAAGGAGCAGACCCACATGGTAAACTGCAACTGCAGGGATTCTAGAACTATACCATGGGGCCTAAGAGCAAGAACCCACACTATAACCTACTAGTTTTCTTCACAGGTATGTAGGGATACAGTCAGCTTTGTGAACAGGGGAGTTTATAACAATGTAATCTATTTCCGACCTCTCTTATGAAGAAAAATAACATCATATACTAGAGGTATATCTGAAAAAATTCATGCCAGGTTTCTGCACCTCATTTTCATGTATTTATATTAGGCCGATCAGAAATTTTTGTTGTAAGTACTCAAATTAAGAATCACATAACTAAGGCAGAAAGTATATGATTAAACACATTACTATGGATTAGGAGAAGCAGCAGACCTAGGCTGGAAATTGCAAAAGCCACTCCCCCCACAACCACTGACCTGGGGCCACTGAGTGTGGCTGTGTCTCTCACCGCCTGGGCTGTTTCTGATGCAAAATCCAGGGCACCTGCCACTGGCTTGGTTACAGTGCCAACAAGCCCTTTCCCAAGGCCAGATATAAAACCGCTGACACCCCCTTCTGTTTTCACACCTTCCACTGTCGAGGTTATAACACTGGTCAATCCACCAATGATACCTAGTGAAAAAGACAAGGGCTATTGTAACCTGGCCGAGGACAAAAGCAAAAGCATTTAAAGCCAAACCCCTCACTTCCATGCACCTGGAATGCTAACTTAAGGGCATTCTGTTAATCTCTGTGCAAGACAGTCCCCAGAAGGGCCAACTCAAAGACAGGGGACCCAGCAGATTTGCCGATTAAGTCTAGCATCAGAGGATATAATTTACATAATAGTCACAAGTAAAGTGTCCTCCAGTTGAGGAAAATCAAAGAAAAGCTGAGAGGTTAACAGCGGCCATTTTTTCAATTCTAGAGATGGTCAATTGAGAGAGGATACAGACAGAGGATTAAGTCTAGAAGACTTGAAAATGGGGCCCTTGGTGAAAGTTTGAAGAAGTTGGGATCCCATGAACCATAAGGCAAAAAGATAACTAAATACAGTCATCCCTCAGTATCTATAGGGGATTAGTTCCAGAATTCTCCACAGATACCAAAATCTAAGAATGCTAAAGTCCCTGGTATAAAATGGCATAGTATTTGCATATAACCTATGCGCATCCTACTGTAGCCTCTAAATCATCTCTAGGTTACTTATAATACCTAATACAATGCTGACACATTAGTTCATTTGTGTGCATTCAACATAGTACTTGGCCCATATGGCAAATTCAAGTTTTGCTTTTTGGAACTTTGTGAATTTTTTTTTCCCAAATATTTTTGATACTTCTTTGAATCCTTGGTTGCGGCACCTATGGATACAGAGAGCTGACTGTATAAGTTTTCAGTTTTCAAAGAACACTATGTGATTTGCCAACACAACCAAATATTTCAAATGGGGTAAAAGCTACTGCATGCTTTGCTGAAATCAGGTATAGGCAATCACAGTAAATGATAAAGCCTTCATGAAGGGGACCCCCAAAAGCTGCCAAAACTAGCCAGGACCCTCAAAGGAGTCAGTTCCAACCCATGTCAAAAAGACATTTCAAACATTTTGAAAGTTGACAGCAATGGCTTTAAGAACTTCAGAAGAGGCCAGATGTTGGCAAAGGCTGGAGAGGTCACAGGCACTGCAGGGAAGAGGCAGGCCCTGTCCGGGGAGCATTTCCAGGACTTGTGCCAGGGACACTCACAGGATGTTTACCCTCTGACAGAGGGGGTGTGAGGAAGCTCTCTAGACTCTTCAGCTCTAGTGAGACAAATTGGTAAAGGAAACTCCTTGGGTGAGAATGTACTAACAATTCACGTTTCTTTTGGATTCTGGATCCATTTGCTCCAGTAAGTCAACATCCCTTTCCCAAACTTTTGAGTTCTTGGCAGAGCATGCACAGTACAGGAGTTCAGACTGGGACCCGAGAGACAGAACATTACTGAATGTTCAGGTCAAGCAGGGCCTACAGAGAGAACTGAGCACAACTCCTAGTTTTTAAGCCAAGGGGACTGAGTGGATTCTGGTCCTCGTCTTTTAAAGGTCTTTTCATCCCGTGGGAATAATCTCACTCTAGGCTATGGATTTCATATAACTCAGAGCTCAATGGATTCTCTTTGGATGAGCCTACTGGCTCCTGGAGAGGCTGTACATATTATCAGAATAATCCTTGGTGGGAGGTGATTTTGCAACCTTCAACAAATCATCCATTTTCTCAGCACGTTTGTGTGTTCATCTAGAAAGTGAGGACAGCTCTCTCTTCATACTCCAAGGATGTTGGCCAGATGATGGCAATTACACATAGCAAAGCATTTTATAGTCACCAAGAAAGTCCTCCAATATTTTGATGCACCATCATTACAATTACCAAAAAGAATAATTAAATCTTTAACCCAAATGATTGCCGAACAGTCACCTTAAAGTCCATAAACAGATTACTTTCAGCCAAATTTTACTTCTAGCCTGATGTCACCTTGGTTCCCTTTACAGTTGGGCAGCCTTAGGAAAAGCAAAGGCATTTTGATCCAAAACACCACTGGGAAAGTTGACAAAAATCCTGTCCTAAACATTGTGTCCTAAGCACAAATAGAAATATAATTTTTTATTATTTATATTCCTTCCTCTTCCTCCAAATGCAGATAATCAAGACTGATTGGTCTTGATATGACTCAGATAGCTTTAGATGATTCCTAAGGATCTGGTACAAATAGTTCAAGATGCTAACCATCACTATGCATGAGCTACATGCCAGGTGTCATGTGAGGTATATAAGAATAAAGGTGAATGCAAAATGGCCTTTCTGCTCTGTTGGCATTCACAATCTATCAGAGAACAGGATATACATAGCTGGTGACATATACAACCCAGAATGCCACATGTGTTCCACCTGTCATTAATTCTAACTGGGATAGCATATCTGGGGAAATGTAATTTGAGTTGGGACTTATAGGTTGAGTACGATTTTGATAGGTTAGGAAGTGAGGCAGAGGAGAAAAGGGCAGAAGGACTGTGAGTGAGGAGGGACTTGGAGGCGTGTTTAGGAAGCAGAACAAAGCTTTGTGTGCCTGAAATGCAGCGTGGCTCAGGGATGGTGGTTGTGAATTGGCTAGGTTTATATTTTCAAGAGCCTTGAATGCCACACTAAGAAGTTGTTGAGAAAAATGCAACAAAAGGCAAATGAATCAGAATTAAACTATTAAAAGTTGGAATTCAAACAAATTCAGAGACTGAACATATTCATGCCATCACCAATATCTCTTAGGCACATATATGGATTTATAATTTTGGTGAATGCACATTTATGCAAAACTAAAAAACATCTGGGCCACAAACCTGGCTGCCAATTTCTCATTTCAATTTCTTTGGAAGGAATGATCAGTAAGTAGAAGATAGAGTCTTGAAGCAGCAGTTCCTTCCAATTCTAAGAGGTTCAGTTGAGTACACCTCATGACACTTTGGGAAGAGAAGCCAGAGAGCAGGAAGGAACTGCAATGTGCACAACATTCAGAAAGCGAATGAGGAGTTCTCGTAGGCTGTCACATTTTAGTTGAAAGGAGGATAAAATAAGAGAGCCTGGAAGGCCATCAGGTACACCAAAGTACCAAGCCAGGATTTCCTCTGTTATCAGCTTTCTTTTTCATATTTGCAATCAGAAGGGTGCAAAGGCACCTCTGAAGGACTGAGGCAGAAGAGCCCAACATCAAGTGACTTACCATGAGCCAGGCCATGGATGCCGGCTACGAGGTGCTCACCACTGGTGGCTGCGTGGTATCTGATGTACTCCCGCTCTGACTGATGCCGATTGTCCATTGTCTTCCCTAAGCCATCTGATAATGTCCCTGCAAACTGGAATGAATTAAAACAGAAGAGTTTCAAAGCCTCAGTACTATTTTCACTATTTTAATTATTTTAAATAAATACTTTCCCTTGCTCCTAGCCAGGATTCAGTAAATAGTGATTAGAGAGAGAGATTAATTGCTGAATTACATATACTGTCTGTCCCAGGTGAGTGGTTCTCAAAAACACTGGACACACACAAACTGTGGAACACTTACAGTGGGGACACTAGACTTGCAAAGCAAACACTAAAAATCCCTGATGACATTTATTTTCCACAATACTACTGCAAATTTACTGATAAATTAAAGGTAAACGGAATGGCCTTGGGGGGAAGGTGAACTTCGGGATTCTATGACAGTAAAGACACAGGCTCTTCGCTCTAAGAATCAGTGGGATTCAAAACAGAACATGTGTCATATTATTGCTTTAGGGTTTGGTATCAAAAGTTTGGAGAGATCAACCTTCCTCACCTAATCCCATCTTTCATTCATTCAACAATTACCAAGTGCCTACTGGGTGCCAAGCTCCATTTATCAAAAGAAAAAAATTAAGTAGATGGAAAGATTAACAGGTTAGGTCACCTTTCATAGGAAGCAGAAGACTTGAACCCATGACTTTAATGCAAACCCATCCTCCCCCACAAATCAGAGAGATTTTATTTATCCTGGCATATGTGACAACCAGAAAAGCTGTCTCATCCATCAAAGCTGGATAAAAGGGACATAAAACTCTGTTTTGTCACAAGACAATTTGAAAAGGTTTAAAGTGACAGTTAATAAACCACAGGGTACTTATCCTCATCATTCAGGCATAAAAAGAGAAGGATATCAAATATATAATTAACCTTCTCAGGAAGGATCTACCAAAACAAGTGGTTTAAGTGCCAATGACCCAGGACTAACCTTTTAGAAAACTCACAGGAATGTTACTTAGATATAAAGCTCGGTGGAAAGATTCAAGGCAAACAGCCTGCCTGGAAGACTAGTACACTGGGTAGCCTTCTGGGGGCCTGTTTCTTTCTGGTTTGGCAAGCTAGGGGTCGGGTGGTGGTAGTAGTGAGGGTAGTGGTGTGTGCTACACAGATCGGATCTGCCCTGGAAACCATTAGTCCTTAGGTCTCTTTTTTATATATATACTTTTTTTTTTTTTGAGACAGGGTCTCGCTCTGTTACCTGAACTAGAGTGCTGTGGTGTCATCATAGCTCACTGCAGTCTCAAACTCCTGGGTTCAAGCAATCCTCCCACCTCAGCCTCCCAAAGTGCTAGGATTACAGGCCTGAGCCACTGTACCTGGCCCTTAGGCTTCCTGACACCAGTGACAGGTGAGTTCTGGGCCCAGAAGAGGGACTACAGGAAGGAGCAGCAATTCCATGTAAAGCAATGGCTCCTGGAGCAAGCTATGGGAAGACTCAGTCCTTCTACTCCGTCCAGATGCTTTTACGCTCTGGGGCAGTAATTATTGACCTTTCTGGAGGTGCAATCCCTATCATTATTTGTTTGATTTTTGTCATACGTTCCCCATCACTCCCTGTCTAATTAAGAGAATTAAAGTTAATGAAAATTAATTTTACAACTTCCTTTAGGAAACTGGAGACACCATGGGGTGTTGCAAAACCAGCCCGTAAGTAGGAGGGGCTATAGTCCCCAATAAGAGCCACCACAGTGTAGGGGAAAGGCTACAAGCTTGGGGGCATCTGACCGAACCAGACCCCAGCCCTCTCTCAATCATTCTGGTAGCTACAGGAGCCTGAGCCTCCCTCTGCATCTGGAGAAAGGCGATAGTACCTACTTTGTCATATGGCTGAAAAGATTAGAGACAACGGCTCAGGGTCTGGCATCTAGTTAGCATTCTTATTGTTGTTATTAGTCAGCTACTAGTTCAAGGAAGAACATGATAACCCAGCAAGCAGGAGGAAGACGGTCAGATAAATGAGGAAGAGCTGCCCCACAGGAGCCTTCGCAGATCCCTCTGAGAGCAAAAATTGAGCCTCTTCCGAGGCTACCTGTCCAGGTAGGAGCTGAATCACATCATCTTTTGAAAAAAGCCTTTCGAAGCTTTAGAATTATGCTCATTTGCACTACAGTTTAACACAATAAAACCCTCTCTTTCTAGCAGATAAGTACCAGCCTCCAAAGTAAGTTTTTGGAGTCGTACCATCTATAAAATTAGAGTGCTGAACTTCATGATTTCTATAATCTGATTTCCAACTCTGAAAGTGCGGTAGATCTATGACCCAAGGCAGAATGTCTTTACTTACTCTGGGCCCAACACAGATTTAGGTACTGCTGAGGATACAAACAAATAAAGCCTCGGACCCTACTCTCAAGGAGCGGACAGTCTCACTGGGAAGGTAACAACATACGTGAAACAGCCAGCGACAAGAACCTGGAACACAAACTGTACTGACTCAGGGACACAGAGGGAGGAAATGTGACCTCGTTTTAGAAAGGTCAACAAGAGCCCCTGCTATGCTCTGGAGTCACACAGGTTGGCAGAGTTCTTCACTCCGGGTCTGGACAAAGACACCTCTCCCCGTTGCCTCAGAAGCAGCGAGAACGTGGTCATGTGAAGTGTGTCCATGCCCTGTGTGTCTCCCAGAGGCCCAGGAGCACCCCAGCTACTTTCAGGGTCTTGTTCAGACCTTTCCCATTTCTCTCAAGCTCTTATTTCCCTTGAGAAGAGAGACTTCCTTGGAAGAGAGATTATGTTAAGGTGCTTTTTCCCTATCTCTGGCAGCTGACTAGAAGAAGTTAAAAATTCCCATAATACTTTCCCCCTTAAGAGAGTAAGGGAGAATAATCTAGGCAAACTGCTCAATACTATTCTCTCGTTTTCTAACCCCCCGTGAATTAAACAAGTTTAATATCCAAGGTTTGTGAGTGAGCCCATGTCAAAGCTTCATTTACAGTGGAGTCTGCTGCGCAGCCCCAGCTCCCCTGCACTGACTGGCTCCTGGGTGTTCTCTGTCCAGTGACACGGCATTGACCCAAGGAGGATGGGATGAGATGATCTAAGAGACCACTCTTTCCTCCAAATGCTGGATTCTTCCATGTGCTTCTCAGTTGCCTCACTTTTGCTGTAGAAAAGTGCCTACACCTAACTCAACTTACTTTACTGTAGGGCTTTCATCTGAATTCCCACTTCTCTGTCCATAAAAAATTACTTGTGCAAGCCAGCTGGACTTGTCCTTTGTCACTGGTTAACAGTCAACCATTACAAAAGTCTTCTTCCCTAGAACTACGGCTTTGAGAACTCAGAAAACTTGGGTTGAAATCTGTGATCTCACCAAACCATATTGATGGGAGGTTAATCAGATTTTACTAGGAGAGACATTTTGCAGGAATTAAAACAAAGCCAGCTACATGACAGGTATAGTGGTCAAACGCATGGCCTTGGGCCAGTTCACTGGATTCTGAGTATTGAACCCAGGCCAGCACAAAGCATGTAGCCGCCTTTGACTGTGGGAGCACTTAGCCTTAATTCCACCTCTCATTTCCCACCTCAGAGGGAAGGTAAATCAGACCCATCTCACACAAAGACAGTGTGAGGACACGTGGGTTGCAGAGGGAGCGGATTCCAGCAACACTCAGCATGGGTGCCCTCTGGCCGTGGTCTTCTCTGAGACAGGGAAACGTTATCTCATCCATGTCCTCAACTTTGAAGATGATCATCAAAATATAGCAGAGATACCCACTAGATACCCATCATGGCATAGGAGTGGTTGGCCGGGGACATCCTTCACACCCCCCTCCCAACCGTCTTGTGACAAACGAATCCTGGAGGCAGATACTCAGATTATTCAAACGAAGGAGAAATGAATCCCAGAGGCTGAAAATCATCAGGATATGAGCAAGTACAATTCAGCTATGCATCCAGTCAACCAACTAAGTGATCCAACACGTACGGAGCCCCTACAGTGTGCCCACAGTGTGCCAGGGTGCCAGGGTGGAGACTGAGACTCAGAAATCAGAAGTGGTTCCTGCCTTTCTTCAAGACCTCAGTTGGGAGGTATGTATGTGGCATAACAGAAACATAACAACACCTGAGCTCAAATTCTGACTGTGACACTTAACAGCTGTGAGGTCACAGACAGGTCACTTAACCTGTGTGAGCCTCCATTTTCCTCATCTTCAAAATGGGGCTAAAAATATCACCTACAAGGATGCCATAAGGATTAGACAATACATGTAAAGCACGTAGCACAGAGCCTGATACGTATGAGTCATTCAATAAAAACAGTATTGAGTTATCTAAATGTGAAGTTCTTTACATGCAGAATGGGAATAAGGGTTTAATTAGACAGTACAAGCGTCTGGCATGGTGCACCCCCAGTAGAGCGGAAGCTATCTGGAGAGGGACATAAGAGCACCAGAGCAGGGAGTGCATGCTTGGCTCTCAAAATGGGAAAACGACTAGCAACTGGAAGGTAATGTGTCGATAATTTGTAACTGCGCGTTATAAACAATACCTCAACACCAGAAGAAGCATTTACAGAGACTTAAATCAACCTAGTTCATTCTGTTGCAATTTCAAGTCCACAAAATACTTAAGGCTTCAAGTGAATGTTGTCTTAGCTAAGATGAAAGGTTCCAAGGAACAGAATGTCCTTCAGAAAATCTGCTATTACACTCACAAAGACAATGATTTTACCCTTTCTTCCCTGTAGGTAGCTTAAACACACGACATACTTGTGAATTCTGGCCACAGTCCAAAATCATTAACTTCTATAAAGCAATATTTT
Organism: Propithecus coquereli; assembly: GCF_000956105.1. Classification (NCBI taxonomy): domain Eukaryota; kingdom Metazoa; phylum Chordata; class Mammalia; order Primates; family Indriidae; genus Propithecus; species Propithecus coquereli. The sequence goes on from NW_012153840.1 coordinate 4,123,716, forward strand.
CAGCAAGGGGGTAAAAATCTCACAAGTACTTCAAGACGCCAGTTCTACCGAATGGCTAACACACAGTGTGCGTCAACACCCCACCTTCCAGAAATAATCCCACTATCTATACAAATGGAGACACTGCATTTTAGCCTCAGTTTGGTGCCCAGCTCTGAAAAGCTGATTTTATAAAACCGAAATTCAAGTAGATGCTGGATGGCGCAAGGGAAAAAATTCACACTGTGTCCTTCTGTTCTGTCCTATCAGTTTTCCTGACCCTTTTATGATATTCAGCAAGCATGGGATGCCAAAGGTATTTGGCCAGTGTAATAGGAGCCAGGGCTTGAATTTCTCCCCTTCTCTTGGGTTCTTCTTTCAGTTATTTACCTAATGGAAATTTCCTCTTAATATCCTTGCCCCACTGAGTAATTGCTGGTAGCAAAGTCTTCCTTGTTACCAGGACAGATGGTGACCACACACAACAGGAAAAGTGAGAGAAGTGACATGACTCTACAGCATGGGGAGAAGTTTTATATGCTTCCAAGCACAGATGTCTTTGACTTATGATGGGGTTACATCTGGATAAGCCCATAGTAAATTGAAAATATTGTAAGTTGAAAACACATTTCCTACACCTAACCCACCGAACATCATAGCTTAGCCTACCTGATTTAAACATGCTCAGAACACTTACATTAGCCTATAGTTGGGCAAAATCACCTGGCAACATGGTGCACTGTAGAGCACCGGTGTTTACCCTTGGGATTGCATGGCCTACTGCCACTGCCCAGCATTATGATAGAGGATCAGATCACATCACTAGCTGGGAAAAGATCAAAATTCAAAATTTGAAGTACAGCTTCTACTGAATGCATATAGCTCTTGCACCATTATAAAGTTGAAAAATCATAAGTCGAACCATTGTATGTCAGGGACCATCTGTACAAGGTATAGCTACAAATCTCAGCTACTAGTTCAGCTCTATTTCTATCAAGCATTGCCTGCAATAAGCTATGCCTGAACACGTAAATTCAGAAAAAACTATATGTTTGTTTATAAGTAAAGCTCACATGAAATTTGTGGGGCTGCTATAATGTAGTCAAACAGGCAGGAGCAAAGAAGGCAAATCCTACTCTGTCACTTACTAAATATGCATCCTGCTTAAGTTTCCTGAGCATCAGTTCATCCATCCGCAAAAGACTGATACTTTCTACTGTAAAGGGATGGCTTTGAAGAGTTAAGAAGATAATTAATGCAAAATGCTTGGTGCAGTATCTGGCCATCATTTTTTACAAGTTTCTTGGAAGCAGTTTTGGGCCTTAAACTTCAGAATATTTTTCAATTCTGTTGGTATGCTACTAGGAAAACCTCCCTCAAGTCATGTAAGACCTAAGTAACTTGAAAACTAAAGTCTTCACCATTTCCTTCTTTTTGCTGTTGTTAAAATATCCACAGTTAAAAATTATTCTGAGTGTGAATTTTGCCCTGATGTTGAAGAAACCTTTTGTGATACTTATAAACAGGGAAGAGTTAAGGGAAAATGTGATTCAAAAATCAGTGAATATCTATTATTGATAAAAGGCAAACCAAACAGCTAGTCTTCACTCAGCCAAATAATGATGGGGTGGGGAAACTGGGGAGAGATATTAAAAAAATTTTTTTAAAAAAAGGCATGGAACAAGTTGAGGTTTGGCAAGAAAGAGGCATTTTTGGATTCCAGATTTCTATCCACTAGAAGTGGAGTGGGTTTGTCTGTTTTCAGTTCTACTTGGTTATGGATTATGTATAACCCTTAAGGCAAAGAGAAAAAGGGAAAAGAACCTACACAGGAGACCCTGAATAAAAACAGTAAAGACATTTTAAAGCTGGGATCGACATTCTACTCAAATAACATGCCTAAGCCAATGACCTTGCTTTTTGGGGGGTGGGGTGGCGGTGGGGGTCTGTGGAGATCTAAAAGCTCTCCTACCCTAAGACATACACCATGTTGCTATTTCACGGATAAACACTTATCAGGCAACAGACACTCCTTTTCAGTTAAGAAACAAAGTTATCCACAGCCACCCAGAATTATCTCAGCACACAAGGTCAAAACACATGCAAGGAAGTCAGACCTCAGGACTGTCACAGTGTTTTAACTAGCCCAAGACACAGACCTGTTGAATTGGTGGTGAAGTCTCTTGCTAGTCTGCAACTCTGACCCAGTTATGAACTCAGATGTTGTTTCAGATTAATCTAGAAGCCCAGAGTGGTTTGAAGCACTCCCATAATAGGACTTTGCTTTTTCTCTAAAAAGGATTGCTGGAATTTGCTATAAGGCTAAAGGCACAGAAATAAGCAAGATGCACAAAGGTAGAATCAAGACGACTGAATTTCAACAACAGACAAGTAGTGAGGGCTTAGTCAATTCCTATTTTCCCCATGATTTTCTACACCAGCTATAAAGCATTATGTAGGCAAGATAAACCATCAAGCCCAGCTATGGATGAAATTGTGTCCTGCCTTCCCCGGCCAGGACTCACGGCCGGCTGTCCTGACAGAAGGGGTAAGTGACCATGTCGAGGGTGCCAGGCCCCCACTTGTGCATTGCTGAAAACCCCATGAAGCGTGCAGAGGAAGTCAAAGGTGGGTTTCCACATAGTTACTGCTAGCTGTAGGTAATAAGCCTTTTGACCCTGGCAGAGCTCCAGTTTTGCCATCCTAACAAGGTTTTTCAATGTACATAAATATCTCCTGTCTTGGTACTGAACTAGCAGCTAGATTATGACATAGGAAAAAATTCCCCCTGTGGTGGTCACATTATAATGCCTGACTTGGCAGATAAATTATTTCAACTCTAGGGAAAGCACGCCGGCTTTGAAAAACAGAGTCCCGATGCCAACTCTGCCACTAGATTCAGCTGGGGGAACATGAGCAAAAGATACACCCTCTTAGGATCTGCGTCTTCATCTAGTAATATAAAACAGGGAGAACACTACCCACAGAGTTACCCACTGAGATCTTGGATATGAAAGCACTTGGGAAAGAACACAAAGCAAAGGGTTATTACTACAAATCCTACTCTTTCTTCTCATGAGTGCTCTCCCTGCACCCTCTCTTTCTCCCCCACTGAATCCTGCATGTCTCATCCTAAATTACAGGAATCACCTTATGCCTGTTCTGGAACAAAGCAAAGCACAAATCCATCAATTACAAATAGACTAAAATCTCAAAATACAGAAATTTAGAAATGAAACAGGACATTCCTCAACAGAAAAGAAGCTCAAGCTTATCTCCTCCTTCCTAGTCACAAGGACTCCATTCTTGCAAAGTACTTTGTATTTCAAATGAATAGATAAATTCTCTTTAATGCCAAAAGCTCAGGAAGAAAGGAAGTGGGTGACATCAGAGTGAATAATCATAGATGCTGGGCACCAGTATAAACTGAACTTCTTGCTGCAGAAGTTAGGAAGCTTCCAAGGGTTTAAAATAATTTTGATGAGGTTTTCAGAAAGAAATCTGTTCCCAACTGTTTCTTTAAGTAAATGAAGTTTTAAGTGAGTATGGAACAGAACAGGTATGGGCAAACTTGCAGTTACTGAAGATCACATGTAACTTCTGGAATTATAAACACTGGTCAGCAGCATTTACCATGCACCAGGCATTGTTCTAAGGCCCTGGCATCTATGAAGTCATTTAATTAGTTTAATCTTCGCAACAACCCTATGAGGCAGGCTGTATTATTATGTCCATTTTACAGATGAAACTGGAAAGATCATGATCATCTCCAGCAAAAGTATGCTAAGTGCCCAACTACATGTGATGCTACATAATCTAGGGAGGGACCCAACCATGATTTTTGTTATTGTCCCCATGGAAAAATTCCTTCCTAAATGCCAGTGAAAATCAAAGAGACACCAGGCATATATCTTTCCTCTCCCAAGCAGTGGAACTGACAAAGGACAGCAGCTGACAAAAGTATATAAATAATCAAGTTTCTGAAAAATTACATGCAAATCCCCAGAAAAGAAAAAGGAGTCAGGCCCCAATCCCCGGATCCATTTCTTCCTTTCCCCAAAATGATTACTCTCATGATCTGAAACAGGCCCCAGAGAAACAGAGGCTTGGTACATGTCCGTTATGTGGATCACATTACGCCAGACTGGATTACATTACCAGCATGTACTGTTCATGCTGGGAGGAAAGATGGACTAGATCTTGAAAGTTCATCTGGTTCAGACTTCATTCTTCTCTCCACCTTTGCCAGTCTTCTGCTATTCAAAACACCCCGGAACCATCCACCTAAGAGTAACACGCCCATTCACAGTAGAAATTGAGCTACCATTTCTAACAACTGATTGACTTTTTATGGAGGTTGGTGAGATACAGCCTGCATTTTGGGAAAGCTACATATGCAAAGCTAACACTCACTTCTAGGTAATGTCAAAGGAAGTTATTTATAAGCAAGTATGATGAAGCTAGGTAAGACCGCCAATTGGGAACTACTCGTTAGTATCTGGGAGAACAGAGAAGTTGGACCCATCTTTTGAATGTGTGTCGGGGGAGGGTAGAATGGGAATGGGAGATAGCACAGATCTAAGGTACTTTAGTCCTGCCTCACTTCTCCTGAGACCTGGCTTGAATCCATTATCAAAGTATAGGCCAAAAGAAGGTTCTTTTTTTTTTTTTTTTTTTTTTGAGACACAGTCTCACTCTATTGCCCTGAGTAGAGTGCCGTGGAGTCATCCTAGCTCACAGCAACCTCAAACTCCTGGGCTCAAGCAATCCTCCTGCCTCAGCCTCCCGAGTAGCTGGGACTACAGGCATGTGCCACCATGCCCGGCTAATCTTTTCTATATATTTTTAGTTGTCCAATTAATGTCTTTCTAATTTTTAGTAGAGACAGGGTCTCGCTCTTGCTCAGGCTGGTTTCGAACTCCTGAGCTCAAACAATCCGCCCGCCTTGGCCTCCCAGAGAGCTAGGATTACAGGCGTGAGCCACCGCGCCCAGCCAGAAGGTTCTTTTAAAAATGAATTCAAATGTTCCCACTTTGCAGATAGGCTAATACAAAAATAAACTTGCAGTTTGGCTATTTCCCAATAGCTCCTCAGGACCTCTGGTTTTGACTGGGATGTCCCTTGGCCCTTGTATTCCTCAGTAGTCTTTCCACAGGCATTTTTACTGTTGCTATCTTTTAACCCCACCCCACAGAGGGTGACCTGGGAGAGGACATTAAGAATTCACACCCATCTACTTCCTGCAGATCTGGTATTTTAAAGCCGGCTGAATTAGCCACTTCCCGGCTGACAGATTTCAGGCCTGGAAAGTCCTGGAATGAGGAAGAGAACACAGTCCATTTAACTCAACAGCTGAACTTTCCAAAGGCGACTTAATGGGCCTATTCCGATGCCTTATGTTGCTTTTAAGAGACAACCTTCAATTACTAGAAAGATAGGAAAATGGGGGCTCTGGTTCAACATATTTTTTACTTAAAAGAGAGCTAATTAATCCTCCTTTGTCTAAAAGATTCGCCCACTTTCCTGCCTAAACAGAACTGATCCTTTAGGACTAAGTTTCATTAAGGCCTCTGTTATGATTTCAGGAATTGAAGCTTTTCTATTCTCTACCCTACACACACCATCCCCACCTCCCCCCATCCTTCCATTGTCCATCCAGAGGGGGTAAAAAAAATCCTTCCTCTGGACTCTTCCCTTTAAGCATCAGGCTTTGATCCTTTCTGAAATACAAGTCCCTCTGGGAAATACTTGAAGTTATTTAGCCCCTACTGCAAATGAAAGCTCAGAAAACAGGTTTTGCAAGGGAGGTATACATGGGGGAAAACCAAAGCACTGGGCACCTGAGGTACAAGGAAAGAAGAAAATTAAATGCTCTCTGGAGAAAAACATTAGCCAGAACCTCTAAAGTTTTTCCTATACAATGTCCAGCAGTCAACAAAAATTACCAGATATGTAAGAAAATGAGACTAAATGACTAAAAACTAAGGAAAAAAGAAAAAGAAAAAAAAATCGCTTACCAGTGTAGTGTGATTACTATCTTCAAAAGAAAAATGTATAAAAAGATGGAGTTTTACCAGAAAATTGAAATTAAGATTTTAATAAATGGTGAAACAGCAGAGTAGACAGAGCACCAAAGAGGATTAGTGAACTGAAAAATAAGTCAGCAGAAAATATCCAGATCAAAACATGAAGAAAAACCAAGGGGGTAAAAACACAGAAAAGACACTCTGGTTTCTCTTCAGAGTGTATAAATCTTTCGCCTTTTACTAAAGATTTCCGTGGAAAGGAACATTTATTATATAATAATAATAATAAAATACAAAAAAGAGCATGAGAGGCATATAAGACATGGTAAAAAGGCCCAATTTCTGTGTAATTGGAGCTATAGAAGGAAGAGAGAGAGAGAGAGAGAGACAGAGAGAGAGGGAGGGAGGGAGGGAGGGAGAGGAGCAGAAGCAAATATTTAAAGTGACACTGGCCAAGCATTTTCCAAAATTGTCAAAAAACAGTACTACAAATTAAAGAAGCTCTACAAATCCCAAGCAGGAGAATCATATCAAGGCACATTATTATTAAAACATAAAGCTAAAGAGTAAATCTTAAAAGCAGTTAAAGGAAAAAAGATGTTACGTTTGGAGGACGAACAATAATACTGACAGCTGTTTCAAGAGAAATGATGGAACAAGAACGGAATGACACTAAAGGGCTGAAAGAAATTTGCCAATCTAGAATTCTAAACTTAGTAAAAATATCTTTCAAAAATATAGGTGAAATAAAGATGTTTTCAGAAAAAAAATCTGAGAAAATTCATTGCCAGAAGAAGACCGACAAAAGGAAGTTCCCTGGCAGAAGAAGAATGACCCAGATGGAAGCGTGGATAGAAAAGAAGAGAATGAATGACAACAGACAGGATAAATGTGTGCATAGATCTAAATGAATATCAATTACTTAACACAAAAAAATGTAATGTTTTGTGAGTGCTAAACATTATATACATAGAACTAAAATACATGACAACAATAGCAAAAAAGATAGGAGAGAAAAAATGGACATGAAGTGTTGTAAGGACCCTCCATTGTGTGGGAAGCGAGGAAAAAAATAAACAAAATAAAGATGGACAAATGAATATGACCAAGTAACTCTGATCTTCAGTATATAATGAAGAGACTCTTAATACATGTGTTCCAGAAAACATTAACAAGAATGTTTGTAACGACCTCAGTTAATACTAGCAAAACACTGGAACAGTCCAAATGTCTAACAGTAAAATAGATAAATTGTGATAAATTCAGGCAATGGAATACTACATTGCAGAAAATGAATGAACTACAGCTACGTATATCAATATCGATGGATTTCAAAAACTGTAATGTTGAGTGAAGAAAGGTCACAAAAGAATACATTCAGTATGATTTTATATGTAAGTTCAAAACAGGTAATACTACAAATACATTGTTTAATGAAACATACAAATATGGTAAAACTGTACGTAGGAAAGACTTGATTAACAAAATATTCAGGACAGTGACTACCTCAGGGTATAAACTGAAGCAAGGGGATGTGATCAGGGAAAGTACTGGTATATTCTACTGTTTTGAACTGAGTGCTGGGTCCTGGTGTTCATTTCATTGTTCTTTAAACTGTACATACACTACACAACACCCTATTGATCGATTCTTCCACAATTTAAAAAATGTTTATGGAACTTGTTTTCTAACCAAGTCACCAATGGCAGAACTCATTTTAAAAAATAACCTTCAGACAACAAAAACCATGCACAGTTCAAGGCAAAAGGTGGGAGATAAGACAAAGAATTCCTTGAGCTGGATGGCACAACTATCACTTTTTTTTTACAGGGTGCCTGTGGCTTTGCTGATGGGCAAGAATGGAGTACTTTAGAGAATCTTGAACCTTAACAATTGCTGTTAAGTCTAACATATGGTCAGAAAGTAAAACAGGAATTCATTGCCCTGGATGTTTTTGAATCTTCAGATAAGCGTCACAAACTTTCTGAATTAGCAAAAGAAGAGTGCAAGATGGATTTAAAATGAACTTCAGAACTTCAAAGAACGAGATGAGAAAATAAAATTAGAGGACTGTTTTCTTTTTCGAGATCCTAAAAACACACAAAAAACTACACCTACTGTAGGGATTCATGGACAGTAGCCCTTTAAGGTCAAAAGAGAGTGAAGCTTGTTGCAGGTATGCTTGGTACCATGCCTGTCTTGTCCCCCACTGTGTCCCCAGTACTAAGGACAGGGCCTAGCACAGGCCTGGTGTACACCTGACCGGAGTGAGTCTCCCTAGTAAGCCCCAGAATAGCTTTGGGAATAAATGACCAAAAAGACTGTTCAATGGTTTGAACTTGAAATTCTGTATTTCTAAAAATGTGCTCCTTTTTCAAATGCTACCTCTTTAGCTATGAGTGCTAATAACTTTTCTTATGTTGAGGGGCACCTGGTTTAGGATTCTGCTGATAATTATTTATCTGTTCTATATATTAAGTGCCAGATGATATATAGGAGACTAAGAGATTCTGGCAAAGTATTCCCTTTAAAGCATTTTAAAGTGTTCATATTACTATATATGTGTATACAAATTCATAGTCTATATTTACTGTAGATATAATGAGGGTGAGACATTCATAGAAAACGGCATAGTAAAGTGGGAATCAGAGAAGCTTTGGGAGTCACACATTTGGGTTCAAATTCTGGCTTCACTTATTAGCTGTGTGATCTTGGGCAACTTCTAGGAGCCTCAGTGTAAACTGAGATCATGCCTAACTCAGCGGTCCCAACCTTTATGGCACCAGGGATTGGTTTCATGGAAGACAATTTTTCCATGGACAGAGGGGTAGGGGGTGGGGTGGGGGTAAATAAAGATGGGGAGTGATGAGGAGCAGCTATAAATACAGATGAAGCTTTGATTGCTCACCCACCACTCACCTCCTCCTGTGTGGCCCGGTTCCTAACAGGCCACGGACTGGTACCATTCTGTGGCGGGCCCAGGGGTTGGGGACTGCAGGCCTAGCTTCTAGGGGCTGTCTGTTCCTTGCTTCTTTTCTTCTTTCCCTTCTATTAACAAAAACTTATTTAGCACTAAAATGTGCCACACATTGTTCTAAGGGGATGTAGCAGTGAACAAAAGAGACAAAACTTTCAGCCCTCACGGGATTTACATTCTAGTTGCATTCAAAGTTGCACAGACTATAAATAGTATAAACAAAATAAAAGCAGTAACAAATGTTAAGTAAAAAATCAGGCAGGGAAGGAGGATAAGAGGTATTGTTGGGGGGCGGGGTTATAATTTTAGATGGGGGATGGGCCTCCCTGAGGAAGTGAAATTTGGATAAAGAAAAGGCAGAGGAAAACCATGTGGCCACAGAACATTCCAGGAAGAGAAGAGTGCTACTGCAGACTCCAAGGCAGAAGTTTTGAGGGAGGTGGTTGAGAATCAGCAAGGAATCAGTGAGGGCGAGCTGGGTGGAGAATGAGGACAGGGTAGGGAGGAGGTCAGCAAAGGATGGGGAAGGCCGACCATGTGGGCCTTGTGAATCACTACACAGACTTGAGTTTTCTACGCCGAATGAAACAGGAAGCCATTGGAGGGGTCTGAGCCAAGGAATGACACAATCTGAGTTTTGTTTTACAGGATCACTCTAGTTGCCGTACTGAGACTAGCAAGAAGGGGAAACATGGGTGGAAGAAGAAGGTTACCACAATCAACCAGGCCAAAGATGATCATGCGGACTAGCAAGATAGCAGTGGGGGTGGGGTGATATGTTCAAATTTTGGTACGGCTGACAGGACTTGCTGATGGTCTGGCCATGCAGAATGACAGAAGGGAGTCAGGGATGGCTCCAAGGTATTTGAGCAACTGGCAGAAAGGAGAACGGAGAAGACTAGTTAAAAAGGTATAAGTGCCTAGCACTGTGCCTGCCACACAGGAAATGGCCAAATAATAGTTCTTCACCTTTCAAAATTTCAGTGCTGATTCAGAGCACAGGCAGCTCTTCTGTGCAAACACCCAACATCAATTGACTTTCTCCAAAAAACAGAGTATCTTTCACTATATAATAATTCTTCTGCCAGAGAGGAAGAGGTGAGATGTCAATCTTCACATGGTCAGCGAGTGCTGAGTGCAGACCTCTGCTTTCCCCACTGAACAGAGAAGGATCAATGGAAAACAGAAATAAACCATGTGGCAAGAACTCAAGAAAATTTTAAAGAAACAGCATTCTGTGTTATATGCTGTCTTAGTCCATTCAGGCTATGATAACGCAGTATCATTAACAAGCAAACACTTCATCTGCTGAGTTCAAAATTATGCAGAAAAGCATAGTTGAAGAACGAACCTGCTCCCTCCCTTCTTCCTGCCTTTCTAGTCAGTTGTTTTAAGTGAGGTCTAAAGGCCTTCTTTTCCTGTAACAAGGACCCTTGGAGTTTGTTTGCTCCGGCCTTCAGGGAGGGTGATTTTCTGCTATGTCTAGATGGAGATATTAGGTTAATGGGAAATGCCAGAGGCAGTCCATGACTTAGTACTAGACTGAGTCATTCTGACCAGAAAGAACAGCTTGTGAATTTGCAATCTACCTACTGCAAACAGGCCATGATTTGGTTTGGTTTTAGCTCTAGTTATATAAAAAGTGAGTCAGGGTTTCCCCCCACAAGGGTGCAGGAGGCTGTTGTTTTGTTTGTTTTGGCCCTCTCTGTGAAAGGTATAACTGTTTTACTCACATAAAAATACTTGCAAAAAAATAATAGTTAACATTTTATATATGCAGCTTGTGGCTGGATCATGACAATACTAGGCTCAAAAAGTAAAACATTCGGTTCCCCTTTAAACTCACTTAAAAGTGGTATGGGGAGGAGGGAAAATGAAGGGATGTAAAATGGTAGGCCAGACTTTTCCTGACTAGACTAGATGACCCAGTGGCACACTCCCTTGTCCCCCCCAGCTCTGGCGCCACTGACTCACCTCCCCAGGTCCTGCCATTGCACACCCCCAGTCTCCTTCCTGCTGGGGCTGCTCCTTGTGTGCCTCCACCTGTCTCCACCCATCTCTTGTCCACATGGCAAACACCTCCTTGGACCTGACAATCCAGCACCAGCATTCCTCGCTCTGTGGAGGCCTTCCTTGCTCTGGGTAGCAAAGTCTGCCTCTTCTTAAGTGCCCCCACTGGAACCCCCGCGGACTTCATCCTTGCACTTGGAACGCTTTCCTGCAGGCATGTGATTGCATCGCCTTCTCTCCTGCTAGATGGTGACCCCAAGGCGACAAGACCTTGTTTTGTTCATGTTTGTTTCCCCTGTGCGTAGCACAGAGCCTGGTATTTCTAGCTGTCCATATACAGTTGTAAACTTGTTGTACAGACACGATAAATAGGATTTATTAACATGAGGTTATGCTTTTTGCACATAAACCTATATTTAGTCAGCTCTGCGTGTGGAGCTAGAACAAAGTTAAAACTTCTTCACTAAGTGTCTCAGACAGGGTTAGAACAATTTCTTGGTTTTAGCCACACACTTTGGCCTGGATGATATAGCACCTACAAAAGAGCTAATTATACAACAGAGGGTACTAGAGGAAATGACTTTAAACTGTGACTCAAACTCTCTGTGCCCCCTTGAGAATACAGCCTTACATGGTTAATTCCCACAAATATGATATTGCAGAGAGGTTCAAGGATGAAGCCTACTAGATACAGAGCAGCTTTTGCACTGGGGCTAAGGGTAGGGGCTCAAAATCAGAGAATCCAGGTTCTTAGCCTGGATCTCTTCAAAACCTTGGGCAAGTTTCTTAATTTCTCTGAGCTTCAATGTCCTCATTTATAAACTAGCCTTTTGTAGGGTTGTTATGAGGATTAAACAAGTCAATTTGTTTGAAGACTCAGAAGAGTACCTGGCACATGGTGAAGCAGTCAAAAAATATTAGCTGGTATCATTTTTAAAGATATCCATTCAGCCACTAGTTTACATTCAAAACTTACTTCAACTGCACAATCAGTATCAGTCTAACGCATGCTTTCTGTATAACAATACGGAAGAATAAAGATAAATATAATTAACATTTTAAATGCTTATAGGAAAAAGTCACTAACACATTTCACATGGTCAAGCTAATTACTCCATTGTAACTACATACGCCACAAATTGCATGACAGTGGATAAGACTCCTGGTCAACTTTGATTATGTGAGACAAAAGCCAAGGAAATACAAAATTAACATTGTTGTTACTCCTTATCAGAACACAGACAGAGCCAGATAGCCAACAGTCCAGAATGAAGGAAACAGATTGTTGGCTTTTGATTGGAATTTCCTAGGATTGTTACTATGTAGTAAGAGATTAATCTAAATGTTTCTTTGCACACAGACAAGCTTATGTGAAATGTATCAGAATAATATAATAAAGACTTAGGTTTGTGTGTGAACAAAACTGCTTTCAAAAAATGTATCATTACCAGGCTGATTAAGAAAATACCACAGATTTAAAAGCACCCAAGGTCTATAAATAAGTTAGTTCACTGCTTATTGGGGTGTGGGGGGAGTATACAGGCTAAAGAAACAAACAAAAAGCAAGAAAATCAAACATTTTCAAATGAATTTTTTTCCTTACGTGGGTATCACTGTAAGATGTAGTACTATGCTAGCACCACCCAGTATTCTCAAGATTTCAAACCATAACACCAAGCCGTTACCATCACCACCTCAACTAAACTTTAAGAGCACATGCTGTGTACTGATTTATTTAATCCCCCCAGTTATACCCTCTACAGTTGGCAAGTGGATTTTCCAAGCAAAGAGGGAAAACCTAGAACACACGAAAAGTATGTACTCACTGCCCGGATGTGTCAAACTTGGTGAAAAGGGCAAAATTCAAGCAGTTGGCCTGCATAATTCAAGAACAGGATTTTCCATAGAAAATGTGGCAAAATATGTCTTAGATGGTATATGTAATTATATAAAAATAGCTAAAACCAATATAATACCAGGCGGAATGAATGACAATTTAAGGTTAGAAATAACCAAATGCTCAGACTCTTTAATTGGTTTTCTTCTGTTTTGAAGAATAAAACAGAGGAATAAAGAATGTGCCGGAAATTTGGGGAATACACTCCAAACCTTTCTTCCTCCTCCTCCTCTCCCCCCTCCCCCGCCCCCACTTCCCTCCTCTGTGTAAAAGGCCTTTAATTAGCTCACATCCTATCCTGATTAGGGCTCCCTAATACATTCTGACACCAGCCTGTTGGCCAGGCAGTGGGGTCTCGGTGCAGGCCTGATTAGCGGGATCCCAGCAGACTCCCTGCTGCTCTTATCTCCACAGATGCCTGAAGAGTTCGGTATCTTCCCTCCCAGCCCTCCTGGGAAGCTGCCCCAGCAGGTGCCCACTGGCAATAGTTTTGTGTTACAGGCCTGAATGAATGATCCCCGCAGGAGCTGCCGACTGTTTTCACAGACACAGAAGGCAGTCAAAAGTCCACCGCGTGAACTTGGAATGACCCCAGCTGCAGAGTCACTGGCGGGTTCATCGGGAGGGCAGGCACGCTTTATTAAACAACTAATACTCTTCACAGATAACTTTCCGAAAAAGCAAAAGCATTAACTCTTTGCAATCTCGCTCTGACAAAACACTTCAGCTATGGAGGGGCTACCCTGTGTGATTTAGGGTTTGAACCCAAATGAGGACTGTGAGACAGAGAAATGGTGCAATCAGGGACTGCGACTTCATCTGGCCTGAAGAAGGGTCAGGGCTCAGTCACCGTTTGGTTGGCTGTTTTGGTTGAAGCGTTCCAGATTAAAGTAAAAGACAAAAAGCAAAGGTTTTGAGCACCTAGTCCAGTGAGGACAGTGTGGGCGAGGAGTCGGCCTGACAGTGACAGCCCTCAGCCAAGCCGACTACACAGCAACGCCGGCAGGAGGGAGCGTCCAGACCCCCCAGCTCACTTTGCCGCGGTGCCTGCGCACCCACGCACATGTGCATGAGCCTTCGCGAGGCTTCCATGCTAAGCCAGGAGAGAAAAGGCGACTGAGCTGTGAAGAAATCAACTGTGCAAACTCCCATCACCTACTGAGTCGGCTTGGAAGTCATTTTGTTTGCAGCAGCCAGAGGCAGCGCGGTGAGTTCCTTTTTGAAAGAGGATTCAGAAAAGGCACAAGGTTCAGATCAAAGTGTTCCTATAAGCAAGTACAAAGCCATCGCGTTCTTTCAGGCTTGCGAGACGGTGGGCAACCGAACACATCCGTGTTTGCAGTATGCACAGGGAGGAGTGGCACACGGCCATTTCTTCCCAAGGGTTGGAATCAGTACTAAAGATTCTTTTCCTCTTTTCAGAAAGAAAAAAAGTAAAGCTCCAGACTTTAGAAGGAACCCGATGACAACAATTATAACAACAACATACAGATAAACATATGAACGTTTAGAGAAATTTTTAAAATTTTATTTTAACCAACAAAGTTACATTAATTTTGGCATCAACCAAAGACTATGCGTCCATCAAAGTTTTATCTCTACTCTGTCTCACCAACTGCCCTCTAAATCTAATTGTGGAGGAATTTCCTAATTTGGTTTTTGTTTTTT
>NW_012153840.1:4138322-4193606 GCF_000956105.1 Propithecus coquereli
AACCAAAGACTATGCGTCCATCAAAGTTTTATCTCTACTTTGTCTCACCAACTGCCCTCTAAATCTAATAGTGGAGGAATTTCCTAATTTGGTTTTTGTTTTTTTGCGGGGGGCGGGGCGTGGGGGGGCAGGTTCTGTTTTCAGGGAAGATGCAATTTTGCATGGGTTTACTGGTTAGGCAAGATCCCCTTGAAGAACTAGTAACAAAAGGTGCTTCCAAGGAGCTATGCTCCCCTCCCACCCCCTACAGATAAGTTGACCTTTATACAAAACAGATTGGTTCTGGGCAACAATTCCTTGAGGGCTTTCTACATATCGTGCACAGTGCTTGGGGTTAAAGATACCAGGTGAGTATGACTTAGTCCCTTGTCTTCAAGGAGCTTGGTCTAGTGTGGGAGATAGATGCATAAACAGATAAAAATCCACATGAAGAATGCTGAGGAAATATACACAATGCAGGGTTCAGGCCCTATTACCTTTCTCTCCCTCACTCCTAAAGGACAAGAAGCAGGTACCCACAAGCTGCTGGCCCAGTCTCAGCAATAATATTAGATCTGTAGCCAGAAGGCCTGGATTCAAAAGCTGGCCTGCAACCACTTAGCTGTAAGAACCTTACTGGGTCTCAGTTTTTCTATCTATAAGTGAAAGAGCTAAAAGCTGACCTCAAGGTTCTTTCCCAAATCTGCTCTCCAAAGAGTTTCTACTGAAGTGTCAGAGATTATGTTAAGAGTCCAAATCCAGGAACAGCTAGCTTTGCCATGTTCAGCTACAGTAAGAAAGAAATGTTTTAGGTTTGAGACATCTCTTAGGAAGAATACAAGATGGGCTTCAATAGAAAGGCAGAGGTTCGAGAGTTTAAGTTACCATGTGAAACTAGGCTTCTCACCAAACTCAATTTCTTTACATAAATTAGATACTCTTCACTGTTATATTTTATTTTTACAGAGAAACGAGTGGCAAGTTTTTCCTGTGTTTAGTTCTAAGAACTTTTATCTCACCATATAATTTATTCCTCCAGGCACCTCAATTTGTCATGTCCATTGATTACTAAGCAACTATTTTGTAGCAATCCTACGAATTTCACTTGCTGATGCTACGGGACACAAAATCCAAACAGGTAGGCAACATTACTAGAAACAGGCGGGTAAAATCCATTGGACTTTGCTCCTTTTCCTTCGTTTCTTGTTGATTGTGTGACTGGAGATTTGCATGACCAATCGAGAGCTTAGAACCAAACGTCCACACAACCTAGCATGGGTGCTAGGGAAGTGAGGGCCTCTTGGAAGTAGGATTTTTCACTACCCATGTCAGAAGCTCTTCTAGCTGTCCTCTGAGAAGGGTTGGTCTGGTGGGAAAGAGTCGGCTTAGAGTTGTGCAGCCTGGGCACCAACCCCTGGTTCTAGCACTGACTGCATGATCTCGGCAAAACCACCGAACCTGTATGACTTAATTTCCCATCACTAGAAGGGAAGTGATGACCACACCTGCTCTGCTGGCTCCATAGGGATGCCGCAAGGTTAAATGATCTCACAGACATTAAAGTGCTTTACTTGTTGAGGAGGAAAGGGTGCTTTCTAAAGCAGCAGTGTGGCCTATGGTCAAGAGCACAGGGCTGTTAAGGAGCCCTGGCTCCCGGTCCTCTTCCACAAGCTCCTTGTTTGACCCTCCGTGAGTCAATTACCTTCACTGTGACTCAATTTTTTCATCTGTCAAAAGGGGGACAATACTTTAACTCTTTAATGTATAAATTTGTGAAGATCAAATAATAACAGGAGCATGCTACAAAGGTTAAATTTCTATGAAACTACAAGGAGCCAGCCATTAGTGCCCCTTCTTTTATAAATAACCTTGGCATGATCTTTGCTCATTTCCAGGTTACCAATAAAGAGAAAATACCCAAATGGCCACAATATCCTGCTTTGAATATTACAAAGGCAACAAAACTGACACAATGGGCTATTTTTTGGAAGCACGTTCTGCTTAATCATTTCAGTGAAAACATTACAAGTTAATGATTCCAAACCAATGTTTTATTATATAAATTCAATAGCTTGCAGGAAATGTTTACTTAAACATTTTCCTCTAATAAAGCAAATGGATATTTCCCATAAATATTATTTTAATTCATTAGATTAAGAGGAATTGGGTTTTCCTCTCTTTCCCCTATAATAGTTTTCCCAAGGCTTCTTGCTACCTTAAGGCAAGCCTGGGCCTGATCCAATAGTGCACCTGGCCTTGTCAGATCCAGGTCAGTATCTGCCAAGCACTCGCTATGCACCAGTGCTGTAGGACACCAGAGATGTGGGGAGGGGAGAAGAAATAGGGTCCCCCAAATCACTGTCTTTTTCCTACCTATATCGCTATAATATGATTTTGGCTATCTGCCAACTTACAGATATGTTTGGGGGGAAAGTTATAAATAAACTTTTAAAAGTTTCTGTTTAAGCTAGATATAAGAGAGCCCACATGAAAACAACCTGGATCACTTTAATTTTTCTTACAGTAAATATTTATGGCTGGTCACAGGTGAAATTGGCAAAAATTGTTGTCAGATCAGATCTCTGCCCTCTAGGAGCTTTACGGATGCAAATGAACACAGATGATTGCCTTCCATGTCTTGTTTCAAGCCAACCTCATCCTTGAGGAACGGAATAAAGTGTTCTTGGTCCTTGGCCCCACAGCACTTCTCTCATGGAGCCCCACAGTTTGCACAGATCCCACCGCAATGCTTACTCCCTCTGGATTATGATTACTGACTCCTCATCTGCCTTACCTCTTCCATATCCTCACAAAAAGAAAAAACAAATTTTTTTAAGTCCTCCTTTCTAAGTATCTTCCATAGCACCCAGCACCTAACTGGCAATAATGAATGTTTGTTGATGAATGTTGGAGATGTGCACAAATGGTTATAATTCAAGGCACTACGTGGTCACTGCCATAACCAAAGCACAGAGTGCCATGTGAACTCAGAGTGGGAAGAGACCACATTCTTACACAGCATATGGACTGGACCTTACAAACTCAGAGGCTCTGGCTATAGATGGGAGAAGACACCTCAAACAGACGCAAGATTCTGAGCACAAGGGCCAGGTGAGGACAGTGTGAGCACCACTGGGAAGTGACCCAGATAGCCCACTTTCTCTTCACACTTTAAATCTGATTTTCCCAACGTGGCTCCCAGTTTTTGAGCTTATCTGCACTTTCCTCATGTGCCTAGCTAGAAAACTCCCTTGTTCTTAGACACGGAACCGGAAGGCTTCCCCACTGGTGTGGAATAGAAAAGGAAGGGAAAGGCTGCATTTCCTACTTGCCCGCTGGAGGTCAGCGTGATGCACCTGTGCCTGACTTCACTGCCAGCTGTGCTGCCACCGCAGGACATGCTGAGTCGCCCTTACATGTTAGGCCTGGACATGCCACCATTCGGCTAGCAGTAAACCAAGGAAAAGCCAGACTCTCACCCACTTTTGGAATTATCTTCCTTTTCCTCCCATGGTCTCTCTTGGCAGCAGGGTGGGGTTCTCCCTCATCCCCGACACTGTACGAATTACTTGATGTAATGTCCTGATATAAGCTTAAATTTTCTCCCTACACTCTCCATGCCACAAACATTCTGCTCCAAAAATTATTCTTGTCATATACTGTTTCTTTGTGAGCTCCCAAATATATTATTAGCAAATATCTCACATAAATAGCAGCATGGTTAATGAATGATATAATAAGCCTCCACAAGGGAAAGACACATGTTTCTCTGCCTGTTCTCTGAAACCCATTCTGCAAGAAAGGACATGCTAGTAAGGCCCACAGATGACACTGACAATAGAAAACCCAACTATTATATGGAGATGATGTCAGTTTCTACAGTATCAGTCCATCCCTCGGTATCTGGTGGAGAGGGGAGATTGGTTCCACGACCCCAGTGGATCCCCAAATCCATGGATGCTCAAGCCTCTGAAATAAAATGGTGTTTTTGAATTAAACCCACATACATCTTCCTGTATACTTTAAATCGTGTCTAGATTACTTATGGTGCATTGCTTTACAATGTAAATGCTATGTAAATAGTTGTTATATTGTATTGTATAGGGAATAATGATGGGGAAAAAGTCTGTACATGTTCAGTACAGACACAACTACTTTTTAAAAAAGTATTTTCAATCTGCATTTGGTTGAATTCATAAATGCAGAACCTGTGGATATGGAGAGCTGACTGTACTGTTCAGCAATGTTCTAGAAGCAGGAGACTTAGGAAGAAGTCCAAAGTGCCACCACATTCCGTTTGGCCATCTTGAGCAGGTTATTTATTTCCACTGGGCCTCATTTTCTTCATCTATAAAAAGGTGATAGTAGTAGTAGCAGTAGTAGTAGTAGTAGTAGTAATAATAATAATAATAATAATAATAATACTATCTGCCTGGTTTTAGGTTTATAGAAAGGACCCAAAGACATATAAATGCTTCATCAACAACTAAAAATCAAGACAAATATTTAGTGGTATTAATATTATTCTAATAAGGAATGATAGAACTCTAATAAGTTAATCATATTTCTCCTTTCCTCCAAGAAGCAAACTATAGAACAAGTCAACAGAACTAAACATAAAACTCTCGGGAATAACACACCATCCCCAACACTTTCTATCTGGCTCCTTAACTCAAGCCATGGTATCCCTAAGGATCGAAAGCCAATCTGCTAGCAGAACTCAGAGACAAAAACATCTCCACAAAATCTGAAAAGCCGTATGATAAACTAAGGTGAGGAAAGTGAGGGAATAAAAGGTCTACTGGGGAGAATGAGTTTATTTTTCCGCCAGTAATGGATAGTAAGAATGTACAACTCTCCCTAATTTCAGATACTCTGCACTGAAAAATTCTTACTATTATTTTTAAATGACATCCTAATTGTTTAGAAATGCTTAAAGTAATGAAGTTCAGGAAATGGCTTAAAGAAATTACAATTTAACATACACATTTAGAGGAAGATGGCTATCAGTAAAGTGGTCTGAAGATCACCATCAGCTCAGCACACACTGAAGTGGTCCTAAGTTCTGTTCTGCAACCTGGGCAGAGCAGGAGGAAAGGCCTGGAGACTGCGAAACCCACATGATTTAAATTTGAATAAACCCCTGGCAGGTACATCAGGTGTGTCAGTTTACTCAAATGCTTTCAAGTCACACATTTTCTATTTGGATAAAGAAAAATCTTCCAATCCTTTTCTCTCATTTCAACCCTTTTACACTAGAGTGGGCTTCCCAGATAGCAAAGATTAATTCAGAAAGCCTAAAAATTACAGTTGGAAAATTCCAAGGCCCAACACAGAGGAGTTAAAGTTGGGGATGAATGGAAAACTGTTTGAGCTTTACTTTTAATTGATGCTGTTACCAGTTGCTTATGTTTTGGTTTCTACGATGGTTTGGTAAAAGATTATGCCTGAGAAGCTGCATTGTGTGGAGGAAAAATATAGAGACTGACTCCCAGATTCACTTTTTCTAAAACTTCTGGCTCCCAACAGTAGTCACTCATTATTTAACTTCAGTCAAGTTTACTGACCATTCTGAGTCTCATTTTTCCCATTTGTAAAATAGGGTTAATGCTTCCTTATAGAGTACATGTGAAAATTAAATGAGATAGCATTAGTTCCTAGGCCCATATTTGACATGTAGTAGTTAATAAACGATGATTATACTCTTCACATCCCTTTCTGATCTTCAAGCATGATATTGACCAAGAAATTCCCTATTTCTCCTAAGAAAACACTTTGATTTAGCTCTTCTTCAAGATGGAGAGTGACTTTAATAGATAATTATAAGGGAGAAAGAAAAAAAAAATAGAACCTTTCAAAGAGAGTGTCTTGAAAAATTCATCTCACACTTAAGTTTGTCACAATTTTTCAAGAAAGGCCAAATACTAATAAAAAGAATATTGAAATGCAAAAAAGGGATGCATTACTCCACCCCAGGGGTAACCAGCCAGCCGAAGATAGCCTGAACATATAATATTATTCTTTCAGTAACCAAGTTTACACTAGGGTAGAAAACCACTACTCTTTGGGGGACACAAATATTTTCTGGCTTTTCAACTTAGCAACTGAACATACTTTTCCACCACCCAGACTGAATTTTTGGAAGATAAATTCCACAGTGAATTCCACAGAAATATGACACATTCATGGCTAAGAAGATAACCTAAGATCCTTGTTCTTAACTAAACTACTATTAGGAAATGAAGACAAGGTCTGAACTTTTTCAATCTTGCTGTTTCAAAAACAGGACTTCAGTGGTGCTATCACTCACTCCCTGCTGCTTCACTTCTGGCTGTCAAACTGCTTGATTTGGGCGGAAGGAAGGGAAAGAAAGCTACACTCCACTCACCTGGCTCCTTGTGAGCAAGGCTGCCGAGTAGGGCAGGTGGGGACTGCCTGTGAATTCCGGTCACTTGTTCTCACGATACCACACCACCCTTCCCCCCAAACACACTTCTGATCCTCCCAGATAGTTGAGATTTGCCCAAGTTAGACTGGGTCATTCAGCATTTAAAATTTGCCTCTAACCTAAAAGAGCTGACACTAAGGTAATCATTTTAGTATTCAAGGTTATCAGAGGGAAATAAAAACCCTGACGCTAAAAATTTGAGTCATTTCTCTATATACAACAACTTGCAGGTACCTCCTCTTGGCTAGAAAAGAAATCCCTTGAGTGACTTACTTAGGATCAAAGTCTTTTTGAAAATAGAAAACCCTACATTCTCTAAGGGAAAGATCACTGTCTGAAGTGAATTTCATTTAACCTAAAGTTTTGTGCCAACTTAAATACACTAAAACCCCACTGCTTATGAGAAGGCATTCACCTATTACTTGCTTATAGGTACATGGAAAAGCTATTATGGGGATAATCAGCTCAACTATAAAATGAAGCAGTCAAACATAATGACAAAAACAGATACAAGTCATAAATTGCCTTTTCCCCTTCAGAATCCATGCAGGCACTCGGTGCATTCTTTTGTGCAAAGATAAAACTTTCACCTTGAATATACAGTGCTTTTAGTCTTGTTTGAGCCTTATAAATATAGTGCCTGCAAAACAGACATCAAAAAATGCTGTTTCTTAAACAAAGGCAGATGGATCCCTCCTCCCGCAACCAGGTCACACTATATAGGACAGGAGGTTGGCTGATGTCAGGGCTGGCTAAGAGTCTCTGGGTGCAGGGACAGGAAAGTCAGTTTCCACTGGCTCTGCTACGAACCAGATCTGCTTTCCTGGGACAAAGGGCTGGTGAAAGGTTTGCTTGGAAGGGGAGTGGCTCATCCACACACTGCTGTCCCAAGTAGAGACCAAAGAAATAAAACAACATATGATCTCAAGTCCTAGCTAAAACTCAACAGTCTGAGTTTCTGTTTTTCACTTTACTTGCTTGTATTTATCTGTAGGTGCTTCTCCTAGTAGTTATCAAAGTTCATTTGAGACTAGGCAGGGCTTTTTGTTTGGTTTGCTTTTGTTTTTTCCTGTTGGTTTTTATTTATTTAGTTTTTAATATATAGAGGCATGTCTAGAATAAATCTTGCAGTGAGTGATATTTCAAAAGTGTAACTAAAAATGAGAATTGAGGTGCTAGTACAGAAGGGTCAGGTTTCAGCTATGCAATTACCTGACTGACCTTGGGCAAGTCATCTTACCTCTCTGGGCCTTAGTTTCCTGATTTATATAATGGGGCTTAAAATGCCTATCCTAGCTACTGACCAGGTTATTGTGATGATCAAATGATATCACATGAGTACAGCCACATTTGCAATCACCACGGTCCTTATCACCTATAAAGGAGCTGGTGACAGGCCACAACCAACCTGACACAAGAATGACCATGAGCACCACCATGTTCTGAGGGCCTGGTGTGTGACAAGAATGATATGATAGTGGTCAATTTATCAGCAACAAAGTGATGTCAAATAAAACACTTCTGGTGGGAAGTTAGTAATTAATGTTTTATATTCTCTGCAGTGTCTGGAAGGCTGCCTTACACAAAGGAAAAACATCACATAGGAGAAAATATCAAGGCCTTCAGAATTAGCTGGACTTGGATCCAAATCCACCCCTGTCATTTCTAGCTGTGTGACCTTAAAGACATTACTTAACTTCTTTAACTCTCAGTTTCCTAATTCGTAGACCAGAGATTAACATGCACAAGACAATGTAAGTAAAAGGTGTCGCACAGTGCCTAATTGGACACAAGACGGTGTCTGATTAATGTTCATAAATTAGTATGTATTCCACAATGAAGCAGGGTGTTTCCACTCTATTCCTAAACCCTTTCCTACTAATGTTTGCACCAAGAGATAATACAAAAATATTAGGTTTTTATCCAATTCATAGCAAACAAAACTGATTTAAAACAATGAAACAACAGCTAAAATGACATAGAATAAAATGTATTAACTAAAAACTGGCAGAAAAATCACAACTCCTTGACAAAAATTTAGATCTGCAGAATTTGAGTTAGGAAATTTGGGCTTGATAGACATGAATGCCACAAAGGGAAAGAGAAAGAAAGAAGCCTATCACACAACCGCAAAAGCTATCGGTATAATTAACATGAAGCAAATGGCGAACAATGAATTGAATTCTAATTTCCACGAATAGCAACTGACCGTGATGAAAATAATTTCAGCTAAAAACATGGAAAATTATGTAAATATTTGTATCCATAAACACAGAATCAAAACATACCTGGGATCAAAAAGGCACCCAGAATCAAAAGCATTATTTATTGACTTAATAAAAACACAAAGGATGGAAAGTAGAATAGAGCAGAGTTTCCATTAGTGACAACCAAAACTGCTCCTCTCCTTTGCTGAACGAAATTAAGTATGCTGTGGGCTTTCTTCCCTTTGGAAGACCAGATCACAGCTGTGCAGAGCAAACACTGAGTTTCTACAGGGGCAGAAAAGGGAATGGAATCATTTGCTCTATTGTTAACAGCTGAGACTTTCTTAGTTTGAAAAGAACTTTTATTTTTCTGAGGATAACTGTAATTTTCCCATAAGTATGTGAAAATATTATACAAAATATATAATAATCAAGATACAAATGAAGTTAGAGTTTATGTAAGAGAGAGACTCTATTTAATAGGGGGCCTCACCAGTTTTCTGGCTTAGACAGAGGCTAGAAGGGCTTGCAGATAGTCACGTGGCACTGAACTAGGAGAAAGTATCCTTTTTGCAACTCATGATGCAGAAAGAAACCCGTTCCTCTGACATAGGCATGAAATGTGATTTCTTTCTTCAATCACAGAAGCAATTCCAGAAACCATTGTCTTGCCATGGCCTCAGGAATGGGATCAGTGCTTTGAAGTTCCACTGAGGTAAAGAGTCACCTTGCCAAGATCCAGGCAGGAGAGTCACGGGATAGATGCTCTCAACTTGGTGGCTATACCTAAATCATGCCACCTTAGATTTGGAATCCATATACTGAATTCCAGGAGTTGGGAAATGAGAAGAAAAGGTAACAGTGCACTGTTGTCAAAAGCTGATAACAGACTGGTGTACTCGACCCCCATAAACTCTCACCAACCAGCCTCATGTGGTAGTGGCGCCAGTCAGGCAGGGGAAGTTAGAACTAAATCATGAGTGTAGCAGCCGTCAATTTAGCCCTTATGGCTTACTAATGTTCTAATTGTGCCAGTCAGTCTGGGAGGATTATTTTGCTGAAACTTATTTTATTCTTTGGTATTTTAAACATGTTCATTTAAAAAATATAAAAGATGAATAAAAATGTATTAATAAAAATAAAAGTATTTGTTCTGTAAAATTTGGATTCAGTCAAAAGGCTGCACCTTAAGGACCTAGAAGGCCATATGTGGCCTTAAGGCCGCAGGTTCCCCACCCCGCTTTAGACCCTCACCCCAGAGAAACACACATTTATACAATATTTACAATTAATTTA
Source organism: Propithecus coquereli (assembly GCF_000956105.1). NCBI lineage: Eukaryota > Metazoa > Chordata > Mammalia > Primates > Indriidae > Propithecus > Propithecus coquereli. The sequence goes on from NW_012153840.1 coordinate 4,148,253, forward strand.
AGAGGTTTATGGAGCCTCTCCACTCCGCTCAAAGCCCAATGAACCAGGTTAAAGCTGCTTGGTCTTTGCAGCAAAGTGGGGCTGGCTGGGCTCAGTGAGGTGCAGCCCTGTCTTCTCTGGCCCTTTTGTAATCACTGGAACGCAGGCACTCTGTAAAGGAATACTTCCCACAGGCCAGCTGCTGATTATTGTGGTCATTTGCACTTCCTCAAACTCCTCTTGTGTACACAGAGAAGCAAACAAAACACTCCCCCAAAGCGACATTAAAGGTCTGATTTCAAACCACAAAACTATCAGAAAATGGAGATCTGTAGTCCAACCACACACATGCAGAATCACAGATGACCTGAGTGAGTGTTTAGATGACAGGTTCAGATTTTGGATCTACCATTTCCAATGTGAAATGATAATTTGACATTTCTTTGCTTTCTCATCTTAGAGACACAACTAATTTTTATAATACATCTAGAGGTTCTTAGTATCAAAATACAGTCATGTGCTGCATAATGTTTCGGTCAGTGAGGGGTTGCTTACATGACAGTCCCATTATTTTTACTGTACCTTTTCTGTGTTTAGCTATGTTTAGATACCCAAATACTCCCCACCACTGTGTTACAATTGCCTACAGTATTTAGTACAGTAGCATGCTGTCCAGATTTGTGGCCTGGGAGCAAAAGGCTATACCATATAGCCTAGGTGTACAGTAGGCTATACCACCTAGGTTTGTGTAAGTATACTCCATGATGTTCACACAATGACAAAATCACCTAATAAAATCATTCTCAGAACATATCCCCATTGTCAAGTGACGCATGACTGTAAATTACAAAGCAATTCTCCTCAATAGCAACCTGTGGCTCCAATGTTAATTATCTTATTAAAGTCAAGACGAATACATGAAGAAGGACCCTAACCCCACGGGGAACAAGGTTCCCATTGAAAAGAACTTGGAAAGCAATACTCTATGCAAATCCAGTGACAATATCAAGCATGATATCCCATAAAATGCATCATCACTGCCACCAGGCCTTCATACAGACCCGGGGGTAAGGGTAGGGACACGGAGGACTCTGCCCTTTTTTCTGCCTAATTTACAGTCTCATGCTGACCCTCAAGCTTCAAAACTTGTTTACCAGGGGGAAAAAAAGAACGAGGAAATAAATGAGACTTTCACAAACCAAGAAGATTAAAGAAAGGGCCAATCCTTTTCAACAGGATATAACAGGGAACTCTGGAGAAACCCATAAGAGGTCTGACCTGTTGAGAAGTGACAGGTGAGTTACTATAACAGCGTCTTCATCCTTATCTAGAAGCAGAACCACAGAGGTTCCTAACAGCCAAACTGGCCCAGATGGGGTTTGACTCTCCCACTGTCAGCACCCAACGCTTTCCTTCTCTGTAGACTGTAATATATTGGTTTTCATTTCAAGGGCACTAATGGTTTCCTGGTGGCTTAAGTCTTGACACAAATATTACAATGAAAGAGATGACCTATTTCTCTTCTTCAGTCCGTATTTTTCAAAATTTTTGTAATGTCCTCTATCATTTTATTCTCACAATAAGCCTGTTAAGTAGGTGCATTTCTATTCCAGATTGAGGAATAGTACTCTCATCCTCTCAATAAACCATAAGCATATTCATTTTTAAAATTACAATAAAGCCCAGGGATATAAAAACAAAGAAAGAAATTATGAAACTGAGAGGCTTTCTTATGTTAATTAGAATTGAATAAAGTTAATGAAATTTAATAAAATCTTTAAACTAGGCATTCACAACTAAATATTTAAGTGTAACTGTTTACGTCAAGTCCAATAGCTAAAACAAGAACTGCGAGGAATCTGGGCTACCACCACGATGTGTTATGTTCTGTGAGAGATAAAGGTCCAAGGGCAATGTAAGAAATGATTCAAGGCAGAAATGTGCACACACATTCAGACTTTGAACCTGAGTCTGTTTTCAAACCGTGAGTTAGAAAGTCTCTCTTCCCTCTACCTTTCACTCTTTTTCTAAAAGTGAGAGTGTCATCTATTTTGAACCACAAGCCAAACAGTACACTTTTTGGTCTGCTTCAAGAACACCGTAATACTGAAGAAACTGATCTGACTGCAGAACTATCATCTCTAGAAAGTAGCTTAGAAAAAAAGAATAAATTCTTAGCTTTCACACATTATTGATAAGAATACCATCCAATATAGAAATGCTATGCAACTCGAACTTTCTTACTTGCTCTTCAGGATAAATTGCTATGCAGCACCACAAAAGTCTTTTTCAGTAAAGCTACTTTTACATCCTACTGGCCCACGGTACAAGGCAGCCATGATCTCACTACAACAAATGCTCTCTTTACAGTAAATAAAGACATAGCACAGGTGCTTTCTCCAACCTAGTTCGCTCATGAAAAGGTCAGTCTCTACAAGAAAAGATTGTTGAGTTGAAAGTAGGACAAGAAAGCAGAGCTCTTAAGAAGCCTTTTATATGTTGCAAATAGCAACTGCCCTTCAACTACCTTCACACATTTTCCATCTTCACACAGAAAAAAATCAGCTCCTCTTAGAAAATATACAGTGAACTAACAAAGTGTCCACCAAATAAGATGCCATTGAACAAAAAAGTCAGCTAGGCTGCAGACACAGAACGATTACTTCACTTTCCTTTTGCTGCTGGATTTAGATGACTTAAGGGTTTGTGTCACCTATAGCAGGCTGGGTTTTAGTTTGGACTGTCCCTGTAAGCTATGAGGATTAACTGGTAGATTTTAGGCAGAAGAATGACATGATCCAATTTTATTCTTCAAAAAGTGGGTTCATTCCGGTGGCACTGCGAAAGCTGCAATGAAGTCCAAGAGGACAGCGGGGCATTGCAGTAACCCAGGCAAGAGATAAACAAAGCCTGGACTAAAGCTGTGGCAATGGAAAGGAAGGAAAAAAAGATGTCTTAGAGGTGGACTCGGTGGACCTGGTGACAGGTTATCAGAGGTAAGGAAAAGGCAAGCCATGTGAGCAGTGAAGCAAAGGCCATGAGTATAACTTCTCACAGCCTATTAACTATAAAGGAAATTATAGTAATGTAGAGGACTCATTAGGTTAATTACAATGGAATTTCACCTCTATTTCCTTACCTTGGCAGCAGAGTTTGAGACTCCATGTGTAACATTTCTGATGAGCCCACCGACATTTCCGTACTTTATCAGTCCAGTAACCCCTTCAGAAACGTCATTCAAAAGTCCCATAGGATTGCCAAGAAAATCCACTGATCCCAGGATTCGAGCTGCCTGGCTGAGGAGTTCCTGTCCAATGGAGTAAGAAGAGAAAAATCAAATCAGCACTTGTTTATATTTGCAGTTACCAGTGTCCCAAGCAAAAAGGTTAGCCCTCCATTCCCATTACTATAACAATTACCTTTTAAACCTTCATCAGTGGCAAAATAATCTCCTGTCCTTTCATGGGCTCTACCTAAACTTCTCCCAATACATATATCTCTGAGATTGCTTTCAATATTGTTAGAAATACAAAGCCAGTTGGAAGGATAAAAATAGCTATGAAATAGGAAACATTTTTTTATTTATTTTTTAAACATCCAGCCCAAAATGTCAGGAAATATTCTTCTTGAGTGTATTTATTAGTATATGCATCATACTCTCCTTTCCATCATTCCTACAAATAGAGACCTAATCAGCAGCAGGGGGAATTTTAGAAGGAAAGTGAGAGAGGGAGGTAGATTTGTAGTTCCCCCTCCTAAGCTGTGGGGGGCCATGGGGAAGATGGAAAGACTTAACCCACCCTCCACTCTTTTTGTACTTCCAATTGCCTGGTTCCAGGTTCGGGTGACATCTGCTGTATCACTTTCCTTACAGTTAGGTAGAAATAGCATAAATTAGAAAAGTCAAGGAAGGAAGCGAGAAAGGAAAGGAGGGAGGGAAAAAAGGAAGCAAGAACAGAATATATTTTAACTTTGAAAGCTAATAAATTTGATGTGATCTTAACCTATCTATTCATTGAAGAATATGAGCTGGCTTTACATTTTGGTCTTTGCAGTCTGGATAACAAATGGAAAATGTTCAACTTGATTTAAAAAAATTTTCAAGTTCAACTCAAGTTCAACTCAAGGGCAGTTCAGTCTCATAGGCTCTAAGAACACTGGTGTGGTTGTTGAAAGTAGACCCATGCCTGGCAAATAAAGAGCTCAAAGTATTTTGTGTTATTATTAAAGCATCAATTTAACCATTAAGAGTTGTGACTAACTTAGTGGAAGCCCCTGGGACTAGCTCTAAAGGACAAGACTAACAGCTCATAAGTCAAATGTACTGTCTTAGGATTTTCTTGTAAATGGGCTTCAAGGGATGTGACCTGACTCATAACACAACAGAGCTGAAATGTTTAACTGGGCTCTCAATAGTAATGTCTTAGTAACCAAAATTTCCAAACAACTAAAACAAACATTCTCTTTATGCTCGAGCCAGTAAGTATTTCTCCAAAGCTCACCTCCTGGAAATGTTTGAGGATATCATTGATGATGAACTCCTTGGTCTCATAGGGATGTACCCGAGTGAATGGATCCAAATTAATCACAGCATCTTCAAACCGAATCAAAGGAAATCCCAAGGTGCTTTTGAGGGCCTAATTAGGGAAGAAAGGAAATTATATACTTTAGCCATATGATGGCCTTCCAGGGTACTATAATTCTAGATTCCATAAAAGCCTCAAGTCATGTTAACTTTTCAATGAGAGTCAAGGTTTTGATATTTATAAATAAGGATTTTCCCTATAATTATAAAAGTAAAATATTAGGAAAATACACACACACACACACACACACAAAGTCACATATATCATACAGAAATAAACAGTTAGCTTCAAGGCATAATTCCTTTTGGTCTGTTTTGTACTTATGTGTTTATCATGCTTTACTTTTGCAATGACGTTTACCACACATACAGAAAAGGGTACTAATCAAATGTACAGTTCAATAATTTTTACCAAAGTGAACACAATGATGTAACCACCACCCAGATCAGAAAGTAAATTATTATCCCCATCTTGGAAACAGATCCCTCCCCATTTGCAGACTCCCACCCACTACTTCCTCCTTCTTTCCCAAAGAGAACCACTATCGTGACTTATATCATCACAGATTAGTTTTTCCTGGTTTGAATTGTATATAAATAAGATCATTAGTATGCAGTTTGTTGTAGGTGGCTTCTTATAGACAGTATAACTATGTGAGATTCACTAGGTTGTTGCATATAGCTGCAGTTCATTAATTTTCATTGCCATATAACATTCCACTCTACAAGTAAAACACTATTTAATCATTACTGTTGATAAAAAGTTGGGTTGTTTGAAATTTTTTGCTATTATGAATAATGCTATGAATATTCTTAGACATGTCTTTTGGGGCACATATGTATGCATATTTCTTAGATATATACCTGGGAGTGGAACTGTTGGGTCATAAAGAAAGTACATGTTCAACTTTGATATAGACTGCCAGTTTTCTAAAGCAGCTGAACCAATGTATGCTTCCTCCAGCAGTCTACAGAAATCCTTGTTGTTCTACATCCTCATCAACACTAAGTATAGGTAGATTTTAAAGAAAACAGATATCCTGATGGGTATGTAATAGTACTTCACTGTGGTTTTAATGTCCATTTTCCTGTTGACAAATGAGATTAAGCACCTTTTAGTATGCACATTGGCTATTTGGATATCTTTCTGTGGAGTGCCTATGCAAGTCTTTTGCTCATTTTTGTGGTGAGTTCCTGTTTTTTTCTTACCAATTTGTAGGAGTTTTTCTTATGTATTCTGTATGTAAGTCCTCTGTTGAATAGAGGTATTACAAATATCTTTTCCCATTCTATGACTTGTCTCATTACTCTTTAAATGGTGTCTTTTAATGATCAGACATTCTTAATTTTAAGGAAATCCACCTTATCAATCTTTTCCTTTATGGTAAGGCTTTCTGTGTCCTGGTTAAGAAATTATTATTGGTGCAGTGGCTCACACCTATAATCACAGCACTTTGGGAGGCCAAGATGGGAAGTTCACTTGAGGCCAGGAGTTTGAAACAAGACTGGGCACATAGTGAGACCCCATCTCTACAAAAAATAAGAAAAATTAGCTGGGTGTGGTGGTACATGCCAATAGTCCCAGCTCCTTGGGAGGCTTAGGCAGGAGGATCACTTGAGCCCAGGAGTTTGAGGCTGCAGTGAGCTATGATCATGCCACTGCACACCAGTGTGGGTAACAGAGTGAGACCCTGTCTCTAAAAAATAAAAAATAATTAAAAAAAAAATTATTATCTATACCAAGGTCATAAAGATATTCTCATGTTTATTTATACTATTGTTTTACCCTTTACACTTAAATCTATAATCTACTTACACTTGATTTTTATGTACAGTGTGAGGTAAAGCTCAAGATTCACTATTCCCAGTGGATATCTAATTGACTAAGTAATATTTATTGAAAAGACCATCCTTTCCCCCATTGCAGTACAGTGCAAACTCTGTCATAAGTCAAGTGATGGTATTTATCCATTTCTGGATTCTCTTTTCTGATTTACTTTGTTTTGTTTTCTACCAATACCATACTCTCTTAATTATTGTACTTTTGTAATTATGTTTGAAATCTAATAATGTAAGCTCTTCAACTTTTATTTTTTTTCTTCAGGATTACTTTAGCCATCCTTTGTGCTTTTCAATTGCATATAAATTTTGGAATCAGCCTGTCAATTTGCCACAAAAAATTACTGGAGTTTTTGCCAGGACTGTACTGAATCTATAGATCAATTTGAGGAACAATAGCAATTTTACAATAATAAGCCTTTAAATGTATTAACATAGCATATTTCTTCATCTATTTAGGTCTTTAATTTCTCTTAATAATATTTAATTGTTTCCTGTGTTTCTGTGTAGAGGTCTTGTACATCTTTTGTTGGATTTATTCCTAGGTATCTGTGGCAGGTTAAAAATGGCCAAAAATTCTTTGCATCTTCTTCTATCAAGAGGTGGAGTCTACTTCCCCCTAGTTTGAATCTTTTTTATTTTTCTTTCCAGTTCTTCTACCTTTTATTTTTTTGTTAAAAAAAAAAAAAATATATATATATATACACACACACATATATATACATATATATATACACACACACACACATATATATATATATATCTTCCTTGTTTTCTTCCCTTGGCTAGGATCTCTAGTATAACAGTGAACAGAAGTGGTGATAATGAGCATCCTTCCCTTATCTCAAGGAAAACCTTTTAATATATCACCAATGAGTATGACGTTTGCTGTCACTTTTTCAGATACACTTTATCATAAGTGGATGTTGAATTTTGTCAAATGACTTTTGTGTACTTTTGAGATAATCATATTTTTTTCCTGTCATTTTACTGATGTGAATTAAAACACTTATTTGCAAATGTTAAATTTGTATTCCTGGAATAAATATAATTGGGTTATATTATTCTTCTTATATATTTCTATATTTGATTTACTAATATTTTGTTGAGATTTCTTGCTTCTATATTCATGAAAAAGTACTAGTCTATAATTTCCTTTATTATTTGATAGTTTTTTAAAGATAAATTATAGTTTTCTGGTAAAATTCTCGAACACGTAGTTATTTTAAATTCTGGGTCTGAAAATGCCAACATCCAGTTGACCTATGGGTCTGTTTCTAGTGTTTGTTTTTTCTCTTGGCTCCATCTCTCAGTAGGCCTGTAATTTGTGACTGAATGCACTATTTTGCATGAAAACTTGTAAAGACTTTGGATAAGTCTTCAACTTCTGACAGGTAGTTAGAGTAAGAGGCATAATGCCTTAATCCAACCAGGGTTTGGGTTTTCTCAAGGCTGGGTTTCAATCTTTAAAAGTCCTGGTCTATTTCAGTCCTTATGAAGCCTGGTGTAGCCCCATAGCAATCTCAACCAAAAACCAGTGCCATTCCTGCACAGTACCATAAAACTGCCAAAAGATCTATTTAGTTCTTCAGCCTCTTAGCTGCCACTTATTGCTTAGCTTCTCTCAGACTACGTCACTTAGAAATTGGCAAATTCCTCAAGAAATAAAGCAGCTTGGACTGCTGGGGTCTGTTTTCTGCCTGTCCCTTCTCTGTAAGATATTAGCCCTTCAGTTACAGCTCTCTCAGTAGCAATGAAGCTTAACCTGTGCTGTACCAGCCCTGTGAGTGCCAAAAGCTTCATGTGGATTCTCTGCCCTTTGGCAGCTGCTTTCTGCTTGGCTTCTTTACCTTTTTCCCTATAGTACTTAGAAATCAGAAAAAGTCTCAAGAATAAAAGTAAAATAAACGTTGGGCTCACCTTACTGAGTTTCTCTCCTCTCATAAATTTTGGAATCTCAAGTCCTGGACATCTCGGTAACATTCCAATGGCTTCAAACAGACTTTTTTTTTCCTATCTAGCTTTTCCTGAAGTTCTCAGCTAGCTTAGGTCTGCTTTAAGCCAGTTAACAATTTCTGGATATGGGTCTATTTTCTGATTATATTTTTATTTAACATGATTGATATTTCAAGGTGTTTGGAAGGCATACCAAATACTCTTCTTTACCGAATGTGAAAAAACATTTTTTCATGCTAATAATATCAGTAAATCTCTGATCTACTTGGAATTTATCCTTATATGCAGTGTAAAGAATAAATCTAATTTTATATTTTTCCATGGTTATTTAGTCTAATAGCATTATTAAAAAGTCTACATATTCCCCACTGAATTAAAATGTCTTTATTGTATATTAAAACTTAAGGTACAATTTAATGGAATTTCTATTTGATTTTCTCACTTATTTTTTAATCTTTTTGCACATATTTTCAGAGGCTGCCTTAAATTCTTTTAGAACAAGAGTATGCTTAATTGAAATTAAATCATATAATGGAAGAAAGATAGATGAAATTTTTGAAAACCAGAGAGAGGAAAGGTTTTTTTGTGACTCAAAATTCAGATTCAAAAAGGCAAAAGACTGATACATTTGACAACATAAAAATAAAAAGTTCTTGTATGACTAAACACACACAAACATGCATATTTCCAAAAGCAAAGTAAAAAGATGAATGAAAAACTGAAGAAAAAAACACTTGCAACTCTCATCAGAGACAAAACTTTAACAAAGTTTTCTAAAATTAGAAAAGATAAAAGACCAATAACCTGATAGAAAAATAGACAAGTGATATAACCAGACAGTTAAGCCAGAAAAAAATGGCCCATTAATATACGGGTTAGGAAAAGAAGAAGTAGAAAAAAAGGAAAGCAACAAATAGAGTTAAGAGAAGAACCAGAAAGGACTGACGTGAAAAACAGGGAGGTCAGCAATATCAAAAATGGCAGAGAACTCTTACAAAGATAAGGACAGAAAAAAGGCCAGTGCATTTGGTGCCATGAGAAGTCACTGATAACCTACTACTAAGTAATTTCAGAACAAAACATTTTAGAGATTAAGAGCAACCTCGAGTTAATTCAGCCTAACATTCTCATTTTTCTTTCTGTAGAAATAAAACTGAAGAAAAGTGGATGATCTAAACTCATGTAGCTAGCCATTGGCAGATCTCAGACTTGATCACGTTCATTTTCATAACAGCAACAACCTACCAGGTAGAAGTAAAAGTCAGAATGGAGGATTATGTTATTTTTCCTGAAAAACTTTCTGCTATCAATTCACCCATGCCCCACCCCCACCCCCATGATGAGTGATCATAAAGTAAGTGAGCATGCCTCATTTTCCTCCTTCCATGGACAAAGAAACTAAGGCTCAGTGAGCTTAACTGCCAGCCACACAATAGCTATGCGGGGACAGCCAGCTCAGCACTTTGTTGCCAGTACCACTCTGAGCATGACTTTCTTCTCAGAGAAGAGGAAATGAGATCAAAACAAAGACTCAAGGTAAAAAGCTTTTAACCCCACTTCCTCAATGCAACCAAACACTGAAGAAGAACCACACACGGTAACAAAGACTCTGAAACCTCCACTCAGTCGTCGAAACCTCCATGATAAACACTATTCCCATTTTGAATGACTAAGGTTCTTTGTCTGAACCAAGGGAATATTTTGGCCCTTAAGTAAAAATGATCTTTACTAGTCATTTACTGCTCTTGGGACTCCCACATTTGAAAAAGCTGAGCTACAGCCTGTTGGTGTGAGTTATTCTGCCACCTTCAGGTAGACCTGGTCAGTCAAAGCAGACAAGACGAGAGGGAAAGAGCCAAACAGGACTTTTTCCTGTAGAACTAAACGACTAATCAAATACAGTAGTATACAGACTTGATGCTTATTTGCTCAAGTAGCAGTTTCCTGTTATAAAATGGATTCTGGAGAAAGCAATCCCGTGCTCATAAGTTCCTAATAAAAATAGGAAACTGTCTATCCCTATCTCCCCAGAAAAAAAATGCTGAAGTCTTCCAGAAACTTTATAGAGTTGAAAGAAGAAATACCTGTCTATATACCATAAGGTCTCAGATCACAAGCTATTCCCTCGGCCATGTCTTTTCCTTTCTTAGTTTATCCTGCATTAAACAAAACTGTCTGGAATTCATTCTTTAAAGGTTTATTTATGGTACATAGAGACTGTTTATGTGAAGCAGAGTATTTGCCTATTTCCCTCTTGGGACAATGTTTAAAACTACAGGGATATTTCCCTCTCTGGCACTTTCTGAAATACAATTAACAATACTGGATCTTTTTTCCTTTTAACAAATCTGGTTTTTATTTAAGGAGGGGAGGAAAAAAGTAAAGGGTCTGAAGTTTCCCAACAAATTATTTCAAGCCTTGAGAAGACAGTTTTAGGCTTTTTAAATAGTGTCTTTGTTTGAAATTCCCCCTTACCCCCACCCTCTCACTCTGACCATTAAAATGTGGGGTTTCTTCCAAACTAGATTGCTCAATTAAAGCCCTTCTTTTGTAATACCCCAATGCTCTAAATGGAAAAAGGGCTGCTGTAGGCCACCTTGTGAAACCTTTTAAAGGCTCCTGGTTGCTTTTGATCTTTAAAAAAACCAAAAACACATATAAACTACCTGGCATTTGCAATATTACTGTGCCACTCTGTAGTATGCAAACTTGGGAGAATAATGGGGAGGAGGAGGAATGGGGGAGGAATGCTGCGCTTTCGCCTCTTGCATTTGTGAAATGGGACTATTATCTCCCCCTTCTTCCATCACAGAGTAAGGAATCCAATTGAGATAGCAGATGTGAAATTACTTTGAGTCCTTTTGAACAGACACTATATCTGGCAACAATGTACCCTCAGTGTAAACCTGAAGAGACTTCCCTCTGAGATTTCTGACAGCCTCACTTCTGGCCTGGAGTCAGGAGAATCAAGATAATTATTCCTTCAATACCAAAGACATGGTTACCTTTTAGTCAGACTCTTGTGATTCCTGTTCAGGGATAGGACTCCATTTTCTAAGCATATACTTCTAGCTATTATATATTCATCTAAAAGAGCATATTGCCCTTTCTAAGAGCTACTAATAAAGGCATATTACTCTGTTAGGAAACTCTTTGAATAAATGACATTATTTTATGAGTCCCAGACTCCACCAGGAGAACTCAAGACACAGTAAAATGGTGCTTTCCATAAGCTAAGAATTTAACTCTGAAGCGCCCTGCTGGAAACATCTCCTTGCTGCACTCAGGATGGCCCCCACCCCCTGCACCTCATAAAGTGGCTGCTCCATTTAATTTGTTTAACAATGATTTGAAAAATGCCTTGAAAATGTTCCTTCGACACAGTGCCAGATGAAACATCCAACCTAAGTGGTTTCTAGTTTATTGTGTGCAGAATGCACACACAAGCATCAATACAGGGTAACTGGGGGACTGGAGCTACTTCAACTGCAGAAAATCATGCAGATTTTGTCAGTCTGAGGAAGTTTTCTGCTGGGAATAATTTGAAAGGAATAGGTAAGTGTCTGTGTTTCTCAGTAAGATGATTTTAAAAACAAGAAGTCCTCAACTCTCAGTAGCTGCTTAACATTGGTTTGTTGGGCGAGTGCCAAGTGTTCTGGGAGAATATATACTTTATCAAACAAACCCATTCCAAAGGGTCACATAAGTCAAGTGGATACTTGTGGATATTAGCAAGATAGTGGTTTTCCCATGGTTTTCCCCTTACTCCCATGCTAACTATAAGTATCTCCAGTCTCCTGGGAAACATGAAATTAAAGCAAATTAAGCAGACAGGGCTGTGAGTGGAGAAGGGCACACTGCACTATTTTAGGGTGGTTGCAGGAGCAATTACTGCTCACTGGACCTGACCAGCACTCCCAGCCGCTTGTCCCCAGCTTGCCACCCCAATGAAGCAGTTACCCCTGCCCTACCCTTATCCAAATTATGATCTGATGGTGACCAGACTACTGTCTCATTACCTATAAGTCTATTTCAGAAGTTGTGAGTTGGCAGACCACGGGCCACATGAGGCCCACAGATGGGTTTTGTTAGGCCCCCAAGGTTTAAAAAAAACCAAGAAACTTGAATTGGTTTCCAACATTTAAAAACCAGGAGATTCCACATAAAAATCCAGATTTCCGGCTTCTCTTTAAAAATCTGAAGGATCTGGCAACACTGGGCTCACATTCCCTCATGACGACAATCGGCTGGAGCCGAGCTGCAGCTACGTCTCCGGATGGAGCCTGTGCTCTGGGCCTGCCCGGCCTGCTGTGCTGCTCACTGGCATCGCAGCCCCTGCGGGAATCTGAAGTTAGGAGTCTAGGTTTACTCCTTATCTGCTCATATCTCTAGCTGTTGCTACTCAGAAAGAGAGACCATCTTGTGGCATCTTAGATGAGGCAGCATGGGACAGTGGGAAAAAACCTCAGACTGGTAGTTCTTGGAAGATGAAGTCTTAATAACCATCTTCAAGAACAACAGAGAAAAGAACCAGAACTAATGGGTACAAGCTGCAGGGAGGCAGATTTTGACTCAGACAAAGGAAAGACTTTTTTTTTTTTTTAAGAGACAGGATCTTGCTGTCACCCAGGCAGTGGTGTGATCACAGCTCACTATAGCCTCTAACTCCTGGGCTCAAGTGATCCTTTCACTTCTGCCTCCCCAGTAGCTGGGTCTATAGGTGCATCCCATCATGCCCAGCTAATTTTTTAATTTTTTATAGAGATGGGGTCTCACTATGTTGCCCAGGGTGGTCTTGAACTCCTGGCCTCAACTGATCCTCCTGCCTCACCCTCCCAAAATGTTGGGATTACAGGCCTGAGCCACTGAGCCAGCCAGGAAAGACTTTCTAACAATCACCTGGTTCCGCTCCCACTCCTATCACTACCTAGCTAAACAGGCTTGGGTAACCAAACACTTTGACTTCCAGTTTCTCTGTATACTGAGCAAAGGCATCATCGAGGACTCACAAGTCTAAAATTCTCTGATTCCTTAAGTTCTAGGTGGCAACACAGCATAACGAAAAAATACAGACTTTAGATCAGTCAGGCTTGGATTTGAATCCTAGCCCTCTCCCTTACTTAAAATACATTTTATTGCTAAAAATGAAGATAGTGTTCAGGCTGGACCTGTCAAGTAGGTATGACGGTAGTCTGCAGGAGGGTTACCTGCTGATGCAGTGGTAGGCGAGGCACGGCCCAGCAGGGATGCGGCTGAGTCCTCCCTAAGGGTGGTAGGCATTCCTAGTGACAATCACTCAAGAAGAGGTGGATACTTAGAGAGGAAGAGAGAATGAGGAGGGAGGGCACTACGCACTATGCACAAAAGGAAGATATTGTCTTTCCTCTTAGGAAAGAGGCTTTTATCTGCTGAGGTAAGCCAGGAGCTGAACGGAGAACAGACGGGTTTTAGATAATTCTCTGTTTAGTCTCTCAAGTTATTCCTTGATCTTAAGCAAAGTCATATTCAAACATCAAGAAAAAAAGATAGAAATAGAGGAGTCCATAAACCTTCTAAAAAAGGAGACCTGTAAAAATACCTGCTATGAATGATAATGCCAAACAGAAAAAGCAAATAGTAAACACACTCATTCTTTTCCAAGGACAAGTCATTTTAAAACATTTATTCAAATATCAGCTCACCTTAAGATCCAGTGGCAGCTTGTTGGAGGTGAACACACTTAGCTTGATCTGGGGAATGCTGATTTTGAGATTTTCAAAGTAGTATCGAATTGGTGTCCCACCTTGCTCAACTGTTTTTTCATGGAGGTTTTCATCGTATTTTTCCACCTCTGGGACAAAGGCAGAATTTAAAAAAACAAAAACAAAAAGGAATTTCCTTACTCTCACAATTCAAATACTTGTATTCATATTGAAAAAATTCATCAAAAAAATGTAAACACCCCTCAATTTAGTTTTTGAGGGTTCAATAAGGCATATAGTATTCTGATATCATTTTTTTTGTAAAAATACATCTGTTTTGTGTTGCTTATTAAAAAATTAGACTAGCTTAGTCTTTTACCCTGTGACTCTATACCATCTAGCAGATCATCATCTTCAGAAAAAATAAGCTAGGTAGAAAAGCCAAAGGTCACAGGTGTGTCTGCTAGCAATGGCTTTCTGTTGTTATTACCAATGACCCAGATTATCTGAATTTATTTCCATAAGATGATATCCAAATAAGGTCTTAGAATGCAGTGTAACTGAATCATAATAAACAATATCAACATTAAGGAATGAATCTAAAGGAAACATAATGCCTGAAAAAGAATCAGGCTGCAGGCTATAAGGCACTGACATCACTACAAGCAGCATCCTCTCCCCCAAATGGCAGACATCCATTTAAATACGGCAATCAAGGCCGATTTGTCACTTGCTATCCGATGCAATGTGAAGGATTAACCTGGGCTAAAACATAGTAATGTGCTCTTTGCCTTGATGCTACACCCACATCCATTTGGGCAGCACATTTTCCCTTGGCTTCGTGTGCTTTAAAATAAGACCAGAGAGCTTGCAAGTACCTACTTATCAACAAACTCATGGTGTAAGGTATTACCAGGTCTACTTACAGAAAAAGGATACTGCAACAGAGACCTACCTATCTGTACGTTAGGAAACAGAAATAGCTATAGAAAGGAGAGGAGATGCTCCAATGAAAGGCAGACAAGGATTTTGCAAAAGTCAAATCTGTTACACAATGCTTGGGGATAAATTTATTAGAGCAACTTATAAGAAAAATTACAAGAAAAGCATGTCCAATCAATTTAAAGTAAAACTTCCCAGGAAGGTACCAAAACAGAATGGATAACTGGCAGGCAGGCTCCCAAGTGGCTGTCTGAATACAAATAAACACTGGTGTTCAAACCCAAAGTGGAAAACACAGCATTAAACATACAGGATCTTGCTCTTGATCCCAAATACTCTTAAAGCTTAAATTCTAAATCTGGGATAAAAAGAACAGAAACATTTTTCTTGCATTGTGTGTATGTATGTACATATGTACACACATTCGCAGTGATTTTTTTCTCTAGCCAATATGGGCAGATAAAAATGAAAGTCTCCTTCTTATCTTTTCTTCAGGCTTAATATTTAGTTTAACTTCAAAAGACTGAGCATCATTTTCTTTCTAAGCTGTATATACAGCCCTAAAAAGCCCACCTAAAAGCTCTAAAAGCAGGAAGAAATGCCATAATGAGGAATCTAAAGTAAAGGGACAACAGCTAAATTATTTCTGTAGCACTGCTAAAAATTTAGGTTTTTCAACAGCTTATCTTACTCCTTTCTACAAAGAAGAGAGTAAAGTAACTAAAGTAACTTTTTAATTACATTAAGGCATAAGGGTATGGATGTCAAAAGTTAATGAATTGAGGCTAGCCAATTTTATTTTCTCTACTAAACCAAAGGAACTGTCGAAGGGATTTCTGATTCTTGGCCTTGAGTCTGTTTAATAAACAAAAGTTAGGAAACAAAGTGGTTTGCTAAATGACTAACCTCATTTATGTTATTTTAGAACAGATGAATCAAAAAATGCAAAGCAGAGAGAATAGTATACTGCTTCCCAAAGGCTTACCTCTGGATATTCCAGGATACCAGAAGACCCCTGAGTAGCTGCCTTAGTTCAGAGATAACTTGGATGACAAGTAACGCATTGAAAGAGAACAACTGAAACACAAACCTGAGCTTCCTAGCTCAGGCTGAGAAGTGGAAAGGGAGCTTGTCAGGCACCCAGGGGCTACTTATTTTTACAACAGACTAAAAAATACCATCCTTGGGCCAATTCCTAGACACAAACATAGAGTGTACGACATTACCTGATTCTGCTTGAGCGTAGCCAAAGAAACTGAGCAGCTTGAGGAGTAGTTTCTCCTCAATTTGTACTGTGAACCTCTGAGCCGTGATCATCAGATGCTAGAGACAAAGAAATTCTGATTTACTATGTGAAGACCAGAACGAACTTTCATCTGTGCCATTAAGAAGGCCTCGATGACACAGAATGGTTTCTTTACTCACGTGACTTTAGGATCATATTGCCAGGTTATGTCTGGCTTCTCTCTCCTTACATTGTTACAGTTAACCAAAAACTCCAGAAGATGTTTAGTAGATGATTTGCCATCCTATTGTTTGGTTCCCAGGGTACGTGGGCCTCGTTAGTGAGGATTGCAGCTTTGGGTGCACCGTGGCAGAGGAACTTTATGGTGCAACCAGTTTAAGGAGCAGCATGACTGGGCTTGTGGATCTGAGGGCTGCATGTGGGCTTGGTCCCATCAGCACGGTGGCAAAGGACCAGAAGTATGGGAAGCAACCACTTAAATGGCTCCCAGTTTTCCAGAGTTTGCTGCTAAAACAGTTAGCTTCTACATGGACGTCTGTTCAAGAAAGAGTTCGTCACTTTTCAACTATCTGCTTTTAGTAAACAGTGTGGTCACTTACAGAGCAGCATGTCTGTCCCAAGATCAGACTCCTCATAGCCCTTTTCCAATATTCAGGATTATTCTATTTTTAACAATAGATCTGGATCATGCCTATTCCTGATCAATCTAGATGCTTCATTCAGTGACCTCATTCTGATGAAAACTGACTGGCCCCTATGGATTCAATACTATCAAACTATCACCTGCAAGATCATTGAAAACACAATTGAGAAAATAAAGTGCCAACAGAGAGAGTTCCTGTAAATTGCCCTTAACAATCTATGAAGTTGCATGTGGCTTAACCCTACAGAACTACTGCACGCTGCACTGGTGCTCTGAGACTTGGCTGTGAGAGAACAAATCAGTCAACCTTCTGGCACAGCCCTGACCCACCAGCCCACCTTGTAGATGTTGGTCAGCGCACTCTTACTGGGGAACTTCACCGCGTTGACTTGCACGGCAGGGCTGGTGTCGACGACCTCATTCTCGTTGCTCAGGGGAGTCACGTAGAGCATGAAGGGCTGAGTGGTACCGATGAGCTGATTATCCACCTAGGACATGAAAAGGCAGCAAAGCCAAAACAAAATCAGACAAGAGGCTCCGTTTGCATTTTTACCTTCGAGTGGTGCCTGATGATACGCATGTCACTCAGTCCCCCGCCATTTCACTGTATCTCGACAGCGGCTCGCTAGACCAGTAATAACAATAGCAGTAGTAGTAACAACAACAGAAGGTATTATTAGGTGAGTACTTCACCAAACGGTATTTTAAGTTTTCTCACCACAAAAAATGGTAAATATATGAGGTAATACACAGGTTAATTAGCTAGATTTAGCCATTCTGCAACATATGCATATTTCAAAACATCATGCTGTATATGATAAATATATATAATATTTGTCAATCAAAAAAATTAATAAATGAATGGACAATAAAGAATTTTTTAAAAGTTTTAACAATCAGGTGAATACTATGTGCCCAGCACCATGCTCCCCACCTCATATGCATATCTCTTCAAGTGATGTGATACCTATAATGTCGGTGTTATTAAACTAAGGGCTTTGCTGCAGTCCTCAGCACAACCCTCTGAGCCCTGGCCTCATTGTACAGATGAAGATGCTGAGGAGAGAAGCCCTTGCTCAAGGTCATACAGCTAGTCCATGGCAGAGCTAGAACTTGAATCCAGGTCTGTCCGACCTCAAGGCCAGCACTCTTAACCACTATGCTAGTGACGCTTCTCTCTTGCTCCAAATTCCTTGAAGACAATTAAAATTAAGAGAATCAGGAGCTCAAATGGCTACCAAATGGGAAGAGTTCCCTGCCCTAAAGTCAACTCCCTTCTTGGCAATGACATGAGTAAGTCAGTGGCAGTAGGGACGACTCTATCCACACAGCCCTGATCAGCACCGCAACAGAGCACGCTCGCTGCACTCGGGTGTGTGTGGCTGTCGGGGGCTACTGGGGGAAGCAGCCATCTTCACTTTCTGTTTAACACCAAAGGTCACCACTAGGAAGAGGGAGGAGGAGAGACTATCCGTTGGGTACCCCTGAGAGATCATCTGTAGGTACTTTCTATACACCACCTAACATATCCCTTCCCCAAACCCTAAAGGCTAGGTATTATTCCTTCTCATTTTACAAACAAGTAACGGAAGCCCACATTCACAGAGCTAGTAAGTGGAAGAGCTGGGATTGAAATGCAGATATTTCTGGCACCAAACCCTTTGACCTTTCCATTACGTCACACAGATTTCCACATGGCCATGTTGTATGATCGGTGCTGACTTTCCGTATGTTGACTCTCAGGGCGGGGATAAGGGCGAGAGACTCGGAGAACTTTTTCCTACTTCCATTCTTGCCCCTCACAATGTACTCTCTACAGCAGCCAAAATGATTTTTAAAAAAACATAAATCAAGTCATAGACCTCCTTCCTTCAGTGGCATCCTTTTCTCTTAGGATAAAACCGAACTTCTTACCACAGCTCCGATGCCTGAATAATCTGGATACTACCAAACGCTCTGACTTCATCGCATACCACTCTCCAGGTTTGCTGCCATTCGCACGGAGCCTCCTTATGGTTTCTTAAATGTGGGCAAGTCCCTCCCTCCTCAGGCTCTCTGAGTTTTTCTGGAATGGTTTTCCTAGTATCCTTCTCTATGGTTTGCTCACTCTCTTCCTCCAAGTTTCAGTTCAGCTCTCACTTCCTTAAGAAGATCTTCCCAAGCCACTTGATCTAAAGTAGTCCCTCTTTAGGGCACGTATCACAGGATGTCATTATTTACTTGTTTACTTACTGATTGGCTGACCTCCTCCCTACGTAGTTAGTTCAAAGAGAGCAGAGACTACATTTTTTTCGGTCACAGCTGTATCTCCAGAGCCTAGTACAGTGCCTGGCACATAGTTGATGCTCTGTAAGAATTGACTGAATGAATGCATCATTACCTATCTCATCTGATATATAAAATGACAATGAAGATCTCATCCACTCTGCCTTCTCTTTTATTCTTTCCCTAAACACATCTGATAACAAGGTATACTAACTGAGAATTACTAATTCTGGTTTTATTCTCCCAATTAGATTTGATGCTCCCCTAAGGACACGACCTATATTTTCTATTTTATTTATTTATTTTTACATCAGAGTCCACACTGGAATATATTTTCTATTTTAAAAAAGTCTTTGTCAGCCGGGCGTGGTGGCTCACGCCTGTAATCCTAGCACTCTGGGAGGCCAAGGCGGGTGGATCGCTCAAGGTCAGGAGTTCGAGATCAGCCTGAGCAAGAGCGAGATCCCGTCTCTACTAAAATAGAAAGAAATTATTTGGACAACTAAAAATATATATATAGAAAAAATTAGCCGGGCATGGTGGCGCATGCCTGTAGTCCCAGCTACTCAGGAGGCTGAGGCACGAGGATTGCTTGAGCCCAGGAGTTTGAGGTTGCTGTGAGCTAGGCTGACGCCACGGCACTCTAGCCAGGGCAACAGAGCCAGACTCTGTCTCAAAAAAAAAAAAAAAAAAGTCTTTGTCACAGCACTGTAACCATAGTAAACCCTAAAATCTGCTTATTTTCTATGATTTGCAGCACACATTAAATCTAGGGGTATTACAGTCAAAAAATATTTTAATGAATGGCAAATGGCTCCTCAGATCTTCTCTCTAAGGTCAAAAAAGCAGGACAAAGAAAAAAAGCTATAAGATAATAACTTTCTATCTGTAGGTAAGAAATAGGATGAGATTAGCCTGGACTCTTTGCTATTTGTAATATATGATAAAAGAAAAAATTCTCCTGAAAAGAGGTTTTGGTGTTGACAATCTGGATGAAACTGCATGAGTTAAGGGGGCAGACGAGCGCCAAGCACAGGGACACATTGTGCACTCCCAGGAGGAACACAGGCTGTCCAATTGGACAAAAGAACCACAGTTTGGGGTTTTAGGTCCTTCTTTTGGAAATGTTTACCAGGAACTAGTTTCCTAGACATATTTCAATTTTGGTGGCAGTCGGAAAGGAGAGGGTTTCAAGTATGATGTTACAAAGAGATATAGGAGTTGTTTTGACACCCACCATGATAACAGAACTCTGCCAAAAATTGTCAAAATCAACTTTTTCAGAACTCAAAATTAATCAAAGCCTTGCAAAAATCCAAGGAGTATTTATTTAAGAAAATAAGCTGCAACTTGGTAAGAACAGTGAGCTGTGTGGCATTTTAACTTGTTCTATTCCCGTTACCCCTTACCCAGCTCCGCGGTAGCTCTGAAAACCAACAGCCCTGCGTCACGGCAATCGTGGTGACACAAGGCTGCCTAGCGGCCACTGGAGAAACCAAAAGGAATCTGCAGTTGCTCCCAAGCCCCATTCCCAGAGAATTATCAGTATTTGGCTAGTCTGGTACCTCTCTGATATCAGTAATTTGCACCTTCTTTTTTCCTCCTAATCAGATTGGTCAGAGCTTATTAATTTTATGATCTTGAAGAACCAACTTTTGATTTATTGATCTTCTCTACTGTGGTTACTGATTTCCAGTTCACTGATTTTCCACTGTGATTTTTAGTATTTCCTTTCTTCTGCTTACTTTTGTTTTAATTCGCTCTTCTTGTTGAGTGTCTTTATTTTGAGAACTTTCTTCTTTTCTTATATAACATTTAGTGCTATGAATTTCCCTTTAGTATTGCTCTAGTACGTTTCCACAAATTTTGAAATCTTGTGTTTTCATTTTCATTCAGTTCAAAATACTTTCTAACTTCTGGTTGAGTTCTTCTTTGGTCTATGGGTATTTAGAAATGTATCATTTTCCGAATATTTGGGGGATCTTCCCAACTATCTTTCTGTTATTTCTACTTTAATTCCATTGTGGTCAGAGAACATACTGTGCATGACTTAAGTCCTTTTGAACTTGTTGAAAATTGTTTTATGGTCCAGAACGCAGTCAATTAGGTCTAGTGGACTGATAGTGGGTTCAAGTCTAGTATATCTTTGATAATTTTCTGTTTATTTGTTCTACCAGTTATTCATAAAGTGGTATCAAAATCTCCAGCTGTAATCGTGTATGTGTCTATTTCCTCTTTCAGTTCTGTCAGCTTTTTTGCTTTATGTATTTTGAAGCTCTTTGATTAGGTATATAAACTTTCAAATCTGTCATGTCCTCTTGACTAATTAAGTCTTTTATCACTAGGAATGACCTCCTTTATCCCTGGTAATATTCTTTCCTCTAAAATCTATTCTGCCTGATATTAATCTAGCTCATCTCAATTCCTTATGACTAGTGTTAGCATGGTACATCTTTTCCCACAGTTTTCCTTTTAACCCATTTGTGTCTTTATATAATAGTTAACACGTGTTTCTTGTAGGCAGCATATATAATTGGGTCTAGCTTTTTTTATATAATCTAATAATCTCTGCCTTTTTATTAGGGTGTTTATAGCAATTAAATTTAATTAATTGATATGGTTAGGTTTCAGTCTACCATCTTGCTATTTATTTTCTATTTGTCCCACTTGTTCTTTTGCACAATTTCTGCCTTCTCTTGGATTAACCAAGTATTTTTTATGATTCCATTTTATCTCCTTTGTTGGACTGTAAGTTATAACTCTTTTTATTGTTGTTATTTTGGTGGTTGCTTTAGACTGTATAGTATTTACCTTTAATTTATCAGTCTATATTCAAATTACACCATACCACTTCACATATAAGAAGATTAAAACAACATACTTCCATTTTTCCCCTTCAGCCTTTAGGCTGTTGCTGAGATACATTTCACTCTTACATATGTAATAGAACGAAAAATACAGTGTTATTATTTTCTCTAAATAGTCAATTACCTCTTTAAGAGATTTAAATAAGAAGAAAACAATCTAATATATTTACCCTTGTAGTCATCATTTCAGGTATTCTTCATTACTTTGTTTAGATCCAGATTTCTATCTGGTACCATTTTCCTTCTGCCTGATGATGTCCTTTAACATTTTTTGTAGTGTGGGTCTTATGATAATAAATTATTTTGGCTTTTGTATGTCTAAAAACATCTTTATTTCACCTTTGTTTTTCAAAGATATTCTTGCTAGGCATAGAAAGGGTTTGTTTTTATTCCCCCTCTTTTAGTTCTTCAAGCATTTTGCTGGCTAGGCGCAGCGGCTCATGCCTGTAATCCTAGCACTCTGGGAGGCTGAGGCAGGAGGATCACTTGAGGTCAGGAGTTTGAGACCAGCCTGAGAAAGAGCAAGACCCCGTCTCTACAAAAATTAGAAAAATTAGCCAGGTGTGGTGGCGTGTGCCTATAGTCCCAGCTCTTTGAGAGGCTGAGGCAGGAAAATATCTTCACCCTGGGAGTTTGAAGTTGCAGTGAGCTGTGATGACACCACTGCACACAAGCCCGGGAGACACAGCAAGACCCTGTCTCCAAAAAAAAAGATTTTGCTTACTACCTTTTCATTTCCATTGCTCCCAACACGAAATCTGTTGTCATCCTTATCTTCGTTCCTTTGCGTATCCACATCTTTTTTTCCTCTGGCTGCTTGATCATGGGTTTTGAGTAATTTGATCATGATGTGCCTTGATACAGTTTCCTTCATAGTTGTGTGTTATATTCCATCTAGTGTAATTTTCACTTCATTTAAATCTCTACAAGTTTGAGTATTTTATGTCTTCCATGTCTCTACTTAACTTTTTAAACACACAGAATACAATTATATTAGCAGTTTTAATGTCCTCCAAAAATTCTAACATCTGTGTTAGCTGTGGGTTTTTTGATCAATTATTCTCCTCATTATACAGTGTTTTCCTGCACCTTTGCACACCGATAATTTTTGATAGGATGAATTGTGAATTTTACCTTGTTGGGTGCTGAATATTCTTGTATTCCAATAAGGCTTCCTGAGTTTTATACAGGGATATAATTAATTTACTTAGCTCTTTCTTTTATGATTTGACAGGCAGGTCCAGAGCAGTGCTTGGTCTAGGGCTAACTAACCATGGAGGCAAGACTGTCCTGAGATCTTTCCACTGTCCCATAAATTCTTAGTTTTTCCAGTCGTGCTGGTGGGAACGAGCACCATTCCCAGCCCTGTGTGAGCAGAGGGCACTGCTCCTGCTGATCCTTTTGGATGGGTAGTTTCCTCATACACATCACAGATCAGCAGTCTGCCGAATACTCAAGGGGGACCCTCTACAGATCTCCAGCGCTGTCTTTCTACGTAGCTCTCTCCTCCTAGGTAACTGTCCTATAAACTGTGGATGCCTTGGTCTCTGAACTCTCAGCTCTATTTTTTTCAACTCATCCACACTACTAGCTTCCGTCTCAGTCTTCCCCCGCAGTGCCGCGGCCTAGACACCTTCTCAAGGCGGTAAGCAATGGCAATTCCAGGGCTCACCTTTTCTGTTTCCCACCTTTCAGGGAACTGTAGTTTGTTGTCTGATGTCCAGTGTCTTGAAACTGTTGTCTCCATACTTTATTTGAATTTTAGAGGTGTTTCAGACAGGAAGGTAAATCTAGTCCCCATTACTCTGTCTAGACTGGAAGAGGAAGTCTAATTCCCTTGCTTTTTCTCCCTATGATGAACCTCAATTCCTCTAAATGATGGTTAGATGATTTCCTGTTGTTTTTTCTACTGGCAAGATGGAGAATCATGGATCACTTTCCTCCATGCCACCTTGACTGAATTACCTAAATTATTTATAGACCAACTATTAAATTTAGAATTCTGCTGTATAGAGAAAAATTAATTAGCAAGACAAATGCAGGTATAAACAGCTATTTCATAGAATGATTATTTGAAGGCTACAAGATACTTCCTCCAAAACATTAAAGTTTTTAGAACACCAAACATTAGATCTGGCTGGGTGTTCAGCATGAAAACAAGGAGATTAACAACTTTGGAACTTTCCCCCTTACCTGTACATCCTGTATGCTAAGTTCAAGCATGTGACTGGTTGCCAGCTGTGTATAATGCACACTGATTCCTGTAAGACTTGCAAAGACCAGTTCTTCTGGGACTTTATTAATTAAGGACAACCCAATTCCACCTTCTAACCTCACGAGCACCTGAAAGGAAACCAAAATATGGCACCCTGATTGTTTAAAACATAGCTCATGGTAGCCAGGAAAGTACAAGAAAATAAATGGCTTTACATCCCTCTACTCCTTACCTCTGAGCAGATGAAAACTACTTAGGAGAGTCCCATTATTCACCTGGATGGCTCAAGTGCCACTATCTCATAGGAAGCCTTCCTTTCTAAGCATACCCCTAACCCTAACTAGAACTCCAGAGTGATGGGATGATCTCTCTATCAGAGCACTGATGACATTCTGCATCTTATTATGTAATTATCTGAGGATTTTTTTCCTATTTGGGATGAAAGCTTTTAATGGGTCATTCACCCTGCACTTGGTAATATCCAATACAGTGCTTTACATGTAAGCATTTGATTTTTTTTTTAAATCACTGAATAAGTATCAAATAATGTGCTTGCTCATGTTCATCTCATCTTCCTTTTCAAATTTTTCATTCTCTTCCCCAATGCCCAAACAGAGAGAGAATAAGGAAGATATCAGAGTGAACTAAAGCCAAAAACAAACAAAAAAACCCTAGTTTACTTATTCTTTATCTTAAATTTTATTTAAATTCAAATAGTTTAGCTTCCGTTATTATAACTTCACTTTAGCAATATTTGTTGCATTCTGATTCCACATAAATTTTAGTTGTCATTTACATGACATATTCACACATTCACATGATAACAGCAAACACTGAGAAGCAAAATCCATATTTAGAATCATATAGGGCAGAAAGAAAACAGAAAGCCTAAACTGAGAAAACCACAAAGCAAAACTCGAAAAAAACTGATGATCAAAGAAATAAATTTAAAGCATTTAAAACTTACTTCTAATTCCTGTTCTGTGTCTGGATTCCTTAATTTCTGTAGCTCCTGTTCCGTTATAGGAAGTTCATCTACTTCATACGATGAACGGTCACTTTTCCGGTGGCAGAAATCTGTTATCTGAAGTCAAATAAAATAATACTAAGAGGGCTCATGCTTCCACAGTGAAGTCCATTTTAACCCATGCCAATTGTGTATGTCAAAAGTCACTACCTGCTCAAGAATCCTATAGAAGTTAACGGTTTCTGAAGTACTGCTAACGTAAGATTTGTGTAATGATGAAGCAAAGGTGGTTTTAAGTCTACGTGGTAAACTCTCAAGCTGTAGATCTGAGAGCTTCGTGTGTGGGATTAGGTTATCTGTACGTGATCTCAAATTACAGTTCAAGTCAAAATATGCAAAACTCAAGATCACTGCATTCATTTTTGCCTTAAAAGAAGACTGCTTTTTAAAGTGGTATTTTGGATTACGATGTACTATCTCACAGATTTCATTATTACATTTCGACATCTTTTTTTCCTGAGTTCTCCAATTACATTGTGACTTAATAAATTTATTAATATATTTCCCTCATAGATCTCTCTTGAGCTTCAGATCCATATTTACGACGACTTTTGGACATCTTCACATAGACATCATACAGTCCCCTTAACTCAGCAAGTCCAAAACCTAACCCCTCATTGCCCCACAGGTCTGCTCTGTGTCATCTCTTAGTGATCTGAACTGTTGCCCTCCTAATTGCCCAAATCAGAATCTTGGAGGCCATTCTTGACTCCTTCCTCTCCCTCATCCCCACAGTCAACCGATCACTAAATCTGACTGACTCTACTCCTAAACAAGCTTTCATTTCTATTCATTTATCTCCATCCCCCTCAGGCCCATCTCCCGCCATTTCTTCCAGTCCAGGCCATCATATTCTCTCACCGACACTACTGTGAGAGCCTCCCAGCTGGTCTTGCTCTGTCTCCAGCTTTGCCCCATTCTCCACACTGCAGCCAGAGTGAGCTATCTAAAATAGATTTGTGACCA
The DNA here is from genome assembly GCF_000956105.1 of Propithecus coquereli. Lineage (NCBI taxonomy): Eukaryota > Metazoa > Chordata > Mammalia > Primates > Indriidae > Propithecus > Propithecus coquereli. Next base: position 4,174,464 of record NW_012153840.1, read on the forward strand.
TGCCATTTCCCGAATCCTTGTTGCCTCAGAAAAACCACAAACTCTTTAGTACATATCTCAGACTTTTAATGATCTGGCCCCTGCTTCTATCTCTAGCCATATTTCTTACCATATTCTATGTGCCACTTGGGCCTTCACTAATCAACTTCCAAAATACTATATATTAATAACTTACTTATTTTGTTTGTTACTCACTGTTTGTCTACCCCCTTAGAATGTAAGCTCCAAGAAGGCAGGGAATTTTGTCTGTTTGTTCACTGGTACATAGTCAGTACCTAGAACTGTGCCTGGCTCCAATAGGAGCTCAATAACTATTGATGAACACGCTCATTATTGAGGGCACAGTCCCTCCACCTTTCCCTCTCTATTTGACTAACTCCTTTCAGTTAACATCTAGGTCAAAGCTTAAGCATTACTTCTCCCAGGAAGCTCCCCCAACTGCCAAATGCAGGAATACAAACCCTTTCTCTATACCACCCACTCCTACTCTCATAACACAACATTTTAATTGTCTGATTAGGGACCTCATATCTTCTTGTTGTTAATGTTATTAATATAACAATTGCTTAAATTAATATTAGCATAATGATCAACAACAATGATAATATTAATATGTATTGTTCTTAGCATTATCTTCTTTAATTCTTATTTTTTAGATTATATTTTAATTATACTTTTTAATACTTATATTTTACTTCTACTTTGTTATAATAACTTTGTGAAGCAGATTCTATTCCCGTTTTATAGATGAAGATACCATAAATATGTTCTCACATAATATGTTCAATAAATATTTGTTGAATGACTAACCAATGGGAAGGAAAAGTACACTGCGTTCCATGTCAGTTCTTATGATAAATTATTACCTGGAGTGCTCTAGTTGGTCCATCTGGGATGACTCTAATGGATAAGATTCCAGAACCAGGTCTCATTTTTTGGTTAATAAACTGTTGTTCAGGTGGAACTGGCCCCAAAAGCTCCATCGAAGTGTCAGGACCAAGAACAACTTCAGCTCCATCAAATAAACCAGAAAGCCCTCCTTTGGCCTAAAAGACATTGGAATAAAGATGTATAAGAAAAGACAAAAGAAATGATTTTGAAAATTTCACATGCCATTTGAAATAAGGTACTAAATTTAAATTCTCTTCTGAAGAGTCACCATCAATGTATGGCAAAGCATTTACTACGTGCTCAGCTTTGCAGATGATAAAAACCAGTTAGGATTATTTGAGTAAAATGGAAAGTTATGCCACATGAATTTGGGGAATTATCAGTAAGAGATAATTCCATGAATAGAGTATATCAATTTTACTCTGCCTTATAATAACTTCTAATCATTAAAGTAAACTTTTTAAAAAGCCACAGAGTATTCTGATTAGAGTTTGCTGAAAAATCTGAAATATTCTGAAAATAAAACAATTAGTACTATCATTTGGCTTTCTAATAAGAAGCAAATTCTAGCATTGAAAACCTCCCCAAATAGGCCTAGAGCTGGACAACTAACCCAAATACTCAAAAAAGGGTGCCTCTTCTAAAACGAAATATGGAGCCAGGAATGTCACTTGATGCCCAGTTATTTAGGCCTTTGGGAAAAAGTACCTTCTTGTTATAGCCCCCAAGTAAATGCAGTCTACAGGATGATGGCTGGGAAAGCAAACACAAGGCTGGAGAAGACAATAGCAAAAAATGTCTAAGTCCCCTGTATTCATTTTTAAATACTGAGTAATGAAAAGGAAACCTTGAGAGTTGCATTTGTAAGACAGGTTTTAACACACAGAAAGCTTTTTATGACTATTGTAAGTTTAGAAAGAAAGTACATGCACAACCTAATAAGGGCAGTGTCACAAATGTTTTAATGTCTTCAATTACTTTATTCAACATAATAATATTGAGACAAGCTTATTTCCCTAACCAAAATACATCTGCTCTGCTGAATGCTATTATTATAGGGTCACTCACAAGCAGAGAAATAAAGAAATAGATTCACAAAAATATCAAATACCAGAAAGGGATTTTAAGGAAGAAAATGCTCCAAGAGAATTAGAATTACATGGGCTTTAGAAACAAACTAGAAGTAAAGTCAGGGTCAAACACGGAACCCACCAATTATAACAAGCCCTCTTTTGCCTCTAGAAGTCTGAATTGTATTGCTAATTGAAAATCACAAATCCATTCCAGATGTGTGCTTCATATAAGTAAGCAGCTTGTCTTTGATGAAAAAGACTCAGGGCGATAGAGATAAAGAAAATAAATCGCACCAAAAGCAGTCAGAGGCTCCTTACGGTTTTGCAAACCGCCCTGGAGTATAATCTCCCCGTATGAAAGGACAGCCTGGTTTCCACCAGGGACAAACACATTAACTGTTCTCTATCAAGGGCCTGATGTTCTAGTATCTACCTTTTGGGTAAAACCCTGGGCTGGGGCAGAACCGCACACACAGTTGCACATGTTGTTCTGTGATATGCCCAAGCCTCCTAGACACACCTTCTGAGGTCCCCAGGGTGCGCTTCCCAGCATCCTATAGTTTAAGGGTTGCTTCCTACTTCTCCGACTCATGGTCTCCTTCCTAGCCTGAAGCCAGAAAGGGCAGAAAATCTAAACTCTTGGTAATTTTCCAAACACGTATTTGCTTAGAAAGTACCTAGGAAATTATCATGGGGTAGACTGGCCAAGAAGAGGACAAAGGAAACTGTCCATAGTCCTCATTCTGACATTTGCTACGACAATTAAATGCTTATTTGGGCACCACTAAGAATGTGGAAGTAAACCAATCAAGAGCATTAGATTCAGCATCTCACAGAATACTTCACAAAAGACTTGTAGCTATTATATCAACTTCACAGGTCTAAAACTAACCTACCTAACTTAGTGTTAGACTTTTAGTTGACATTTTTCTTTCTTTTAAAATTACATAGATAATTTATGTCAAAGAAAAAAATCCACGTAAGCCAAGGTAAAAAAATTTCTATCACCCAGAAACCATTCTTAACACACTTGCTGTGTAGCACCTTCAAAACATTTCCCATGGAAATACACACAGATGCACAACAAAAGTTTCTTGACTTTCTTTTAACTAAAATGGAATAATACAATCCTTTTTATTAACTTGTCCCACTTAACAATTTATCATGTATAACCCAGTTGAGACTTTGTTTCAAAGAAGGCTTGACCACTGCTTGCCACAACTAGGGATATCAAAAACTACTGACCTGGACCACCAACCCATGTAACCCACAGGTCAGTTTTCCTTCTCGGAAACTCCATGTCTGAGTTGTGCTTCGCCTGCGATCAGGCTTCCTCAGCATCAGTGGCTCGTATCTGGAAAAAGGAAAGTGTAATAATTCTTCTTAGTCAACTATTTCAGGCCTGAAGAGAACATGAGGACCATGGCTGGGCTCTGTTTCTTCCTAATACTTTCTGCCCTTAAAATCTAAAGGTATGTTAGCTTGGATCTTGCGGCAGTTACTATCTCTTAATGAGGAAGAAGGAGTAGGAAAAGATGGAAATCAACAAAGAGTGGACACAACATGGTAAGATGTTACAGATTCACACTACAACACAACGATAAAGGTTCTTATATTCTCACAATGACAAATTACCATGCAGTATGGGAGGGGATATCTGCTAAATGTATTGAAAATCCTGTCAACAGTCTTTCTTCTGTTGTATTTCTAAATACTTTTATTTTTATGTTTTAATTTGTAAGTCATCTAAAGTCTGTTTAGAAGCAAATAAAGTGTCAACTGAAAACAAATACATTGATTTTATGAAGAAAGGCACAGGTCAATAAAATAACTTATTCAAACTTAAACAGCTGATTTGAATCCAAGCAATTATTCATAAAAACATTTAATTGATAATTTAATTTCTGCTTTTGAAAGATTTAACAAAATCATTAGAAAGAGTTTAAGAAAGAAATTTTACTTCTACTGAGTAAGAGTAGACTGGAAGTTTGGGTGAAAGAAATACTCGCTTTTTTTTTTGGACAGAGTCTTACTCTGTTGCCAGGGTAGAGTACAGTGGTATCATCATAGCTTACTGTAGCCTCAAACTCCTGGGCTCAAGGGATCCTCTTGCCTCAGCCTCCCAGGTAGCTGGAACTACAGGTACACCCAGCTAAGTTTTCTATTTTTTGTAGAGACAGGGTCTCTCGTTCAGGCTAGTCACAAACTCCTGACCTCAAGCAATCCTCAGCCTCAGCCTCCTGGAGTGCTAGAATTACAGGCGTGAGCCACCATGCCCGGCCAATACTCACTTTTCATAACATATCCTTTTTAATGTTTGAAGTTTCTTAACATATGCATGAGTATTGTCATAAAAATTTAAAAAAATAAAAGGGAAGGCCCAATATTCATATTTGGGAATCTGACAGGTTTCTGTCAGTGAAGAAAAATATACACAGAAATATATAAATCCTTACTTCATTTACATAACTCTCATTTTTTGGTGTAGATTTTCTCTGAGTACGAATTTGAAAGCAATGAGGTTGAATCAAAAGTTGCCTAGAAAATTACCTGTTGTCAGTCACTGCGGCAAGACCAGCAATATCTAAAATGGCAGACCCCTCGGTGGAGCGGGCAGCTGAGGGCTTGTTGGGGTTGTGAGGAACCGAAGAGCCCTCATGGGCCAGCATCCCTGTACCCGTCATCCTCCACAGCTGAGAGCGCTTGCCTGGTTCCTGTGGAGCCAACGCACACACAGACAGAAAGAGCCATCAGGGCGGCCACAGCCAGTTCCTCACTTCGAGAGCTTCCTCTAAGGGCTGAGTAAGTTCTCGAGTAGAAACTGTACTTAGATATTTTTCCACATTATACAAATGCCTAATTCAAATTTTCATTGTTGTTAATTCCTAATTGCACTTAGGATGAAATATGCTAACCTCTTGAACCAACTAACCAAAAATTAGAAATATTGTGAGTTTTAAAAATTTTATTATTTTCATACATCTAATATTTTTTCCTCTTTTTAAGAAATTAGAAACAAATTGCTGGGCAGTCTCCTATACTAGCTATACTGCCACAATTACTGCTGTTCCAGATGACAACTTCTCGTGCCCTTACCTTAAAAAGGGATCCAATTATATAAAGAATATATGATAGTCTCAATATCTGACTCACAGAAAAATAGAATTTAGCAGAGGTCTTCCTCCCTCTCCCAATGTCTAATAAAAGAAGTATACTATATTGATGGTTTCCAATTTTCAGAAGTTGATTATATTCAAATGTTAAGTTCATTGTAGTCAAAGTTCATACTAAGTTGATTGCTATTAATTCTAAATATATTTTCTCCTCAGAAATATGTTATAAATAGCAGTTGGGCTTCCAGGTCAATCAAGAAAGTCTATAAAATCCATTACATACTAGAAGTAATAACAATATTTATTGAGAATTTACTATGTGCCAGACATTGGTCCACGAGATTTACATACAGTAACTCATTTAATCCTAAAGACAATCCCATGACATTTATATGATTATGATCCTTATTTACAGATGAGGAAGCTAAGGCTTAGCGAGACGAAGTAACTTCTGCATGGTCACATAACTAGTAGGTGGTGGGCCCCAGATCTGCAGCCTGATTCCAGAGCAGGCAAGCTCAACTGTTCTGCCATGGTGCCTCCCTCACACGATCTGCAGAGTTCCATGTCAGTCATACCTGTACTCCAGCTAGACTGGTCAGGATGACATACACTCTCACCAGGTAGGAGCTCCTCCAGAGCAACAGACACTTCTGGGTACCACAAACTCAACGCTACACCTGTGTTGGAAAGACAGCTTTTGCATTACATTCTACAAAGTAAAAACTAACACAGTAGTATGAACACTGGAGTCAAAATGCCAGGATTTGAGAACCAGCTGTGTGATTTTTACGAGCTGAGTGACCTTGGACAAGTTACTTAATCTCTTAGAGCCTCTGTTTCCTGATCTGTCAAAGGGAGAAATTAGGCTACCTCGTATGGTTCTTGTGACAAGTGTAATAAACACAAGGTACTTAGCACATGCCTGGCACAGGGTATGGTCTCAATAAATGTTTGCTGTGTTATTATCATTATATCCCTTTACATGGCACTTTCTGTACATTATCTTAGTTGATCCTGCTAACAAACCTGGGAGGTCAGTAGGAAAATGAAGCTCAGAGAGGAGTGGGAAATACCAGCTATCACGTATCTTTAAGTGGCAAAGCCAGAACTGAAATCTAGAAAGAAATCATGCTCTTTCTACTGTGTGCTGCTGCCTCCTCTATCTGCAAAAAGAGATGAAACTGGGCTATACTTCTCCATCTCCAATCCCCACGTTTGCTTCTCTGCTCAGAGTAAGAGAATACATCTTATACATAGTAAGGGAATACATCTTTCCACGGCACCAGAACCAACATGAAAAAGCATCCCAATTATCCTGTAGATGCTATAGATTGGGAATCAAAATGCAGACACCAAGGTGAGATTAAGTTTTCATACAGGGATTCCTCTACTGCCTGCTCATTTGTATAGGCTCATTATAAACTGGAAATTACCAAAATTTCCACTTAAAAATCTGAGATGCACCAATCTCCTTCAAGTTCCCTCTTTCCCTAACCATTTAGTCCTCAAACCATTAGATGAGACTGTAGAAGGTAGAAGTCCATGGGGGCTGTGTGTTTGGGGCTGGGGGTTTGTGGTGGTCCAGTATGGGACTGTTGAATCCCACAAGGGACAAGAACAGTATGCACACGAGTGATGGGGCAGCCCGGTGGGCGACAGGGGTCGGGGGTGGGGGAGCAGGTGGTGATGATGACCTTCTGACATCCATGCCAAGGGGTGAGAGAGAGGAACCTAAGTGGAGCATCAGAGACAGAGAGAGAGGTGAGGAGGGCATTCGTGCAAAGGGAAGGGCTTGGAAGGGGGACTGCCCAGCACGTGGAGATCAGAGCCCAAGGGAGGTAACAAGGGTGTCCACAGGGGAGGGGGGGGGCAACCGTGGTGATGGTAGACAAGTTACATCAGGGAAACTGATCAAATCAATAAATATATTCTCAGTGCCGGACAAGGAAGTTTACAAATATGGAAGGGGAGAAAATGACAATGATCTTTGTGAAGTTGGACTGGAATTGTAAACATCAGTGTGAGCTGCTGGGTTTTGACATAGATAGAGACAGACCCGGTACACAGATGAAACCCCTAGCTCTGTCCTCTGAGAGAGCCTGGGAACTGTGACACTGCAATAGCAGCGAGTGCACCTAGTGCACATACCGTAAGTCTCTAAATTCCATTCTCTGATAAAAGGGATTGAGGCTCCCTGGAGAAGTGGCAACTTACAGGAACAATGCAAAAAAAATATAAGATGGGCCCAGGATAACTTGCTGTGTCAGAAAGGAAGGAAGGAAGGGCACATGTCAGAATAACACTGAAGGTTAAAGGAATTCACTGGCCAAAGATGAGAAATACTGAGCATCAAAATAAATACTGATAGTAACAGATAACCCACTGAATAAAAGAGGAGCCCATACTGACTGACTGCCTGATACACACAAACACACAAATAGAAAATTTGATGAGGAATAGGATATTTACAGTCTCAAAGTATTGCTCTGCAAAATACTAACGACAAGGGGAAAAAACTTCACTTCTTCGTGGAGGAGGCTGGCAGACACCTCAATCAAGTGCTCCAAGTTAACATCCCCAGTAATGGGACAAATCAACATCACAGCACTGCCTTTGTAAAATTCCTCTCAACTTTTCTGGAAATTTGAGCTTGTTTCAAAATCAAAAGTAAAAACCAGAAAATAAATCAACCAAACAAACACCTAAGACGTCACCTTTCTTTCTTTTTTTTTTTCTTCTTTTCTTTTTTTTTTTGGAGACAGGGTCTCACTCTGTCATCTGGGCTAGAGTGCAGTGGCATCATCATAGCTCACTGCAACCTCAAACTCCTGACCTCAAGCGACCCTCCTGCCTCGGCCTCCCAAAGTGCTAGCATTACAGGTGTGAGCCACTGTGCCCTAAAGAGGATAAATCCATTTAATGCCACTCATATAGTTTTAGATAATTTTAGATGTCAGTGTAACTCATTTATTATCTAACCTCCCATTTACCAGTTTTCATCCTCAAGTAAAATAATAACTGTGAAAAAGTTCAATAAATCATAAAATGTTATTTAAAATGTTACAATTATTGCTACTTAATTTTAAAAAGCTCTTCTTGCCTGCCTACCAGTCACCGGCCCTTGGAATTCCACATGTGTTTCACTCAGGTTTTGGTGGTCACAGCTGGTGCTCATATCCCACCTGGTAGGTCATCTCGCTCCGAGCTGGTGCTCACTCACCCTAACAGCCTCACACCTTGCACGTTCTTAAAAGTCACCTGACATCATTTCCAAAGGCGCTTCCACTTGTTTTTTTAAATTCATGTCTGTCAGACTTGCTACTTCTTTTAGATTTCAGACCAAAATTTTGCTTTTCAAAATCTCTTTCAAATCTTCCAATAAAAGCATCAAAAACTGCTTACCTTCAATTCCTATGCCTACTGATCTTTTACTTATCACCATTCCCAAATCTCATTTCCAAAATGTATCTCACACATAAGCAACAGCCATATATACGAGTGTGATCACATTTTAAGCAAATGAGAACTATATGACTTGGAACTGGTATGATACAAAAATACATGTACAAGTTCTGATATATGCTACAACATGGATCAACGTTGAAACATGTCATATGAAAAGAGCAAGTCATAAAAGACCATTCATATGAAAGTGCACAACACGGACATCTATAGAGACAGAATGTAGATTAGAGATTGCTTGGGGCTGCGGAAATCGGGGAACCTGGCGGTGACAGCTAAAGATTACAGGGTTGCTTCCTGAGGTGATGAAAATGTTCTAAAATTGAGTGTAGTGATGGTTGCACATGTCTGTGAATACACTAAAAACCACTAAATCGTATACCTCCAAGGGTAATTTATATGGTGCATAAATTATATCTCAAAAAAGCTGTTAAAATATTAAATTTTAAAATACATGTATTAGAGTTTCATTTGCTGCACAAAATTTTAAATAATTTGAATCCCCCACTAATCAAAACTCTGGCAAGAGCTACATCACCTCCAAATGAGCTGTAAAGAAGGTGCGTCACTGCCAGGAGTGACAGCACAGCCGGTGGGAAGCAGGCACCTCTGTCAGGGTACTTTTTGAATTATTTGGTTTAAATTATGTGAAGTCTTCAGGAACTATCCCCTCTCAAGTCAGTGCTTCAAATGATTACTCTTGGTGGCCTCCCTCCCCTTAAAGTGGCTTCTGCACCTTTGTGTTCCCAAATAGCTGTCATCTTTCACTTTCAACTATTTAGAACAACTATTTCTGTCATTTTTCATATTTCTGGCCAAATTTTACTGCCTTTCTCTCCACGTATAGGTCCACTAGCATAAACATTTCCCTAAAATGACTTGAAAAGAATGTCAAACTGACATTTTTTTCTCTTTTTATGGCTTCAACTCTGAAGTCAGCATGAAAAAGGGAAATTTTAGTCAGTTTGATTTTTTTTTTTTTCCAATTCAGTTTAAGGAAAAGATTAGGGAAGTGTTACAACATAAAAATAAAATAGTGCAAAAGATAAATCACAAATTCGAAAAATAAGTTCTACCTAAAAAACACCTCAGAGAAGGGCTTGGGATCCCCATAGCAGGCCTCAGGGCACAGTGGGAACAGTGACCTGGTGCCTGCAAGATGCCTGGGTTCCACGATGTAAGCAAGTCATTCAGCCTAAGTCCCCATTTCCTCATCGTAAAACACTCTGGACTAGACCCTGAGTCGCTTCCAGTGCTAAAAATCTTTTATTCTAAACTCTAATTTCTAAGCTCTCTTACCTTCTTCTTTAAAATGACTCTTTGTGTCTTTGGTGAGACATCCAAAACGAGCTCAGCACAGGTAATGGCCTTGTTGGAAGCCACAGGCCTGCCTGTTCCCTCCTGCAAACTAGAATTTAAAAAAAAAAAAAAAATATATATATATGTATATATACACACACACATAAATATATACACGTGTACAAACTCACACATGTATTCAAGTTTATGTAAGCAAATGTCTAAAACTTCTATTAAAGAAGAAAAGTTTTTAAAGCATAGAAGAAAAAGTCCGACGTAGCAGAAAGATCAGGGTTATATTTTTTTTCCTGCACAGTTCAAAGATTCATCTGTCAGAAGACATACTCTGACATTTTTCCCCTCCTGATAATTTTAGTGGCTTAAAATTCAAACATAAAAGGATAACCATATGTCTTCAGAGGCTAAAAAAAGGCAAAAACCAAAACAATAGAAAAAAACAAGTCAGACATCAGACATATCAAGGGACCAAGAATTAGCTCTATTCTGCCAGGCAGAAGATCAGCATCATTGCATCCCCACGTCTTGGTAAGAAATCAGAAGTCCCTTTAGAATGAAAAGAAAACAAAGGGTTCATAATCACCTTCCTCCAATTCAATCATGTTGTCTTTCTCTGTGGTTTAAGAACCCTAAGCTTTGTGGAATGTTGTAGTGCGGCTACACTTTGGGGTATTTGGAGGAGGTTTTATTTATTCTGTTACCATTAATCCCTATTATCAAAAATAAGGTATTAATAGATAAATTAAGAGTTAAAAACTAGTATTTATGACAACAAAAGAACAAGTGACCCCTCCCCCAAAAAAGATAAATTTGATTTCATCAAAATAAAAAACTTTTGTGCTTCAAAGGACGTAATCAAAAAGACAACTAACAAAATGGAAGAAAATACTTGCAAATAATACATTTGATAAAAGAATGACATGAGATAAAATAGAGAACTCACATAATTCAACAATAAAAAGGCAAATAATTCAATTTTAAAATCAGCAAATGATTTGAATAAACATTTCCCCAAAGAAGATACATAAATAGCTAATAAGTACATGAAAAGAATATCATTAGTTATTAACAAATGCAAATCAAAACCAAATGAGATACCACCTTACACCTAGCAGGATGAGTATAATAACAATTAAAAAATGTGTTGGTGAAGAGATGAAGAAATTGGAACCTTTGTACATTGCCAGCGGGAATGTACAATGGTTCAGGCACTGTGGAAAATAGTATGGCGGCTCTTCAAAAAGTTAAACACAGAATTACCATAGAACCCAGCAATTCCACTCCTAGGTATAAACAAAAAAAGAATTGAAAACAGGTACTCAAACAAATATATATATACAGGGATGTTCATACCAACACTCTTCATAGTAGCCAACAGGTAGAAATAATCCAGACATCCATCAACGGATAAATGGATAAACAAAACGTAGCATACACATATAATAGAATATTACTCAGCCATAAAAAATGCTGAATATTTTCCATAAAAAGAATGAATACTTACACATGCTACTGTGTGGATGGACCTCAAAAACATTACGCCAAGTGAAAGAAACCAGACATAAAAGGCCACTTTTATGATCCCACTGATACGAAATGTCCAGAATAAGTAAATCCACAGAGACTAAAAGCAGACTGGTGGTAGCCTAAGGCTGGCAATCAAGAGGAATGGCAGTGACTGCCTGATAGGCTTGGCATTTCTTTTTGGGGTGATAAAAATGTTTTGGGACTAGGTAGAAGTGGTGGTCACACAACATTATGAATGTAACAAATGTCACTGAACTGTTCACTTTAAAAAGTCTAATTTTATGTTATGTGAATTTCACCTTAATAAAAACAAAAACAAAATTTCTTCTTCTTCATCATTAGTTCTCTCCAAGAATGCAAAGAAATAGTTCTAGTACACTCCAAAAGATGGTTCAACCTCTTAGTACACCTGGATTATTCTATTAATAATTCTGCTGTTAGAGTCTGAACACCAAGATTCGCAAAGCTTCTCTTTATATCTGCTCCGTATCAGTTCAACCCATTAAGCTCATAATCCTTCATTAGAATTCTTCAGTTGAAGAGCTTAGTAACTACTGGAATTTATAGAACACAAAGAGAAAAACATGACCAGCAACCAGATTTAGAATTGGTTTTTCAGGCACTAAACCTTGAGCATGTCACATTGTCATGGTGCCAGAATCTTTAAAAACAAATAAACAAACAACAAACAAACATTATTGGCTCCATTATAATAAGATAAACATCACAGCACCATCACTACCAAAGGGAACTGCAACAGACAGGAGAAAGAATGGCTATTCTGTGCAAATTCAAGTTATTACTCGTACAATCTGGACTGTAGGCAGATGAGAAAGATAATGCAAAAATCTAGGAATTATTTTGTGTGCCCCAGTCACATGTAAAAATCTCATTCACATGCAAAAATTTTCAGAATATTTTGGAAAGGAAGAGAACTTGAAACGTCCTGTTTATCAGGTGATTTATACTTATAATGCTAAAGATTCAGCTATTTCCATTTCTTCACAGATATACTCTAAAATTGTCCCTTTAACTTTAGCATAGAAACAATAAACTGTATGCACACGTTGGTGGAATAACTACTTTTTGAAAGCCCAGTGTTTAAAATCTTTACGTGCCGATCTAATACCAGAATTATTAATAAAATAACCTCGATATTCTTCACCTGAGTTTTCTAAATACAATTAGTCAAACAACAGTGAAGATTATAATTCCAAGGCAATTAGAATTACTGGAGTTAAGCTCCTACACTTGGCTTTAGTGAGTATTAAGACAGATCTTTAAGTGTCTGCTTAATCAGTCTTCTCAATGGGGGAGAGGAGTCAGAATGATAATTTGAATAATTATGATGAAGATCAGTCAGTTTCAAAAGAAGCAAAACAGACTAATAAATAGCTGAAAGAAAGTTTAAATACTAGAATGGATCTTTAAAAAAAAAAAAGTCTTGCCTCTTTGGATAAATTTTAATCCAGCCAAAACACAAGGGTTTAAACTAAATGACCTCTCAAGATAGACCCTGATCCTACGATTTGGTAAAGAATGAAGCATTATTCCTTTGTTCTTTGGTCTCCTGAGAAACTGCATAAAATTTAAAACCAGTTAATAATTAGAACCTTCTGCTTTACAAGAACAGTAATTTAATCCAGAATTACCCAGAGAATGTATATGTAGCAGCAATATAAATGAAATTTTCGTAATAAAGCTGTCGGTTATCCTGGAAATCATTCATGTTGCAGCTGATCTCAGAGGAACCTGCCCCTTTAACAGTGAGAGTGATAAAAGGCGGCAGGGTGGGTTCATCCCAGGCATAATCCAATGAAGTCATAGGCTTCACTTCAGTCCGGAGCCTGGGTTCGGCTACACCGTGCTGAGTAAAGACAACTGGGACCTAGAGTGACGGCAGAGAGGACAAAGAGGACTTTCATTCAGAGTGGTGTTACTGGAAAGTGAGTCAGTGCTTCCTAGGTTTAAGTTCCAGATCCTTCCCAAATGAATCCTATACAGGGAACAATCATCAGTGAGGTTCATCATCTCGCCTCTTCAAATGCCTTTCTAATCATCTTACAAATTCCAAAAACCTACCAATTAAAGGACGTGGGCCTACTGGATAAAGGGCTTTAAGAAGCTTTGCCAAGTCAAAAATCCAGGGGAAGCAATTCTATCCTTCCAATGGTATCTCTCCTACCCCAAACCCCCTGTGATAAACTTTGAATACAGAAAGGAATATGATATTTGGCTACAGAAAATCCCACATATTATAAGGCACTGTTATTCAAAGGCATGTTTTAAAATAGAATCTAATGATTTCCACACTGGCTTTACTTGGAAGATTTATAAAAATGCTCACTATAAGTAATCAACAGTAGAACTGTCCATTCCCATTCTCACAGGATCATCTCATCCCTGTCTCTGTACGGAATGTCTCCAGAGGGCATCATATTAACCACACACTCTAGTCAAAGTAAGTATTGGTGGCTAAAAGATTACTTCTGCCTGGACAAGGCTGCCCAGCAATCAAAATAAGCAGCAGAAACCACCCTCCTAATGGTAAGGATTTCTAGGGTTGTCCAGCTATAGAAAGCCTGTCTGTACAGCTTCTTTTAAACCCAAGTTTAAACTGTATTGTCCCATTATCTTAAGCACACGCTCCACCCTTCCACACATGAAACCGCCAAACTGGCTCTTCTTAACTCCACTTGATACCTTGGAAAAGTTGTCAATTCGGAAAGGAGGGGGTAATTGATCTGTGTCACTAAATGAGATCCTATATGTAGCTCCTCGGAGAGTAATTTCCACGCGTAGGAAGAAGCATTTTCCCAGGGTATCTCTGCAGAATAAGGAAACAAAAGAGGTCGTGTAAAATGGAGGAAACAAACTACAATCTGCTTTCTTCTTATGTTTCTCACATTCACAACATTGCTGGGGACTCAATCAATACCACCAAATCTACAGCCCACTGTGTGTTTTTAGATCATACTAAAAAACTAGAAATTGATAACATAATTACAAAATGGTGATTTTCAAATTCTCTCATTTTTTCAATATTTACTGAAATCCTGCTGTAAAGAAGAGCTGAAAAGCAGAGCATGTATATGGTGTATGTGTGGGCACATATATACATTTATATACAGATATATCACTGGAAGGAATTGAAAGCTCATTTTTTTTTTACTTTTTTTTTTTTACCTATGTCCCATGAAAGCTCATCTTTATAGAAAAATACCTGTTAAAAAATGTAGAATAAATGACAGAATTAGAAAGTCACCATTTTAAAACCACCAATGAAGTAACAGCTTCAAGTATGAACCATCAAACCATTGAGTGAAAGGATTTTGGGAAACAGAATACTCATAGTCTAAACTATCCCTCCAATGGATTACTCTTATTCACAAAGAAGAAAGGTAAATGTGATCAAACTTAACCCCATCAGCAATGGGACCAACAGACACTACAGGCCTCCTGATGGGATGCAATGGAAAAACACGTATCGCACAGGTAACGGTTACCAAAAATGTCTGACCCAAATATATATATATATAGCAAACTATCATCCAAATGCAGAATATAAGACATTCTAAGGTAACTGGCTTGGAGTCTTCGAAAATGTCAATGTCACCAAAAAAGGAAAAGTGGGGCTACTCCAGATTAAAGGAGACAATAAACGAACCACAGAAAATAACTGATCCTTGACTGGATCCCAGATCGTGGGGAGGAGTTGCTCTGAAGGATATTTCAGTCATTTATTCAGTCTATAAAGACTATTTGTTAGAAAACAAATCAATGTTAAATTTCTTCACTATATAATAATGGTATAACATTTATTTAGAAAAATGTCCTTATTTTTAGATGATAAGTGCTGAAGTTTTTATGGCTGAAGTATCGTGATGCCTTCAATTTACTTTCAAATAGTTCAGAAAAGTGGAGGGGGGAGGGGTGGCAAGGGAGAGATACAAAAGACAGAGAAGAGAGAGGAGAGACAAAGTGTAGCAAAATGTTGAAAATTGGTGAATCTAGGTAAAAGATATAAGGTTGTTCATTATACTACTCTTGTAACTTTTCCGTAGTTTAAATTGTTTCCAAATGAAAAGTTGGAGAAAGTAAAAGAAATAGATGGCATAGTTCTGTTCTCAGTAGTTTAGGACTGCATACTGAAACTATTTTTAAAGGATTAACAAAAGGTACACAAATCATCTTCCTCCTCTTTTATTTCTTTTGGTAGTAATCATGTGTAACTTTTTTGTTTATTCCAAATTGACTTCCTATTCTTACACAGCAGATCTGAGCTGTCTCCACCCAGGCGGCATATAAACACTCGTTGTTTTAGTTACAGAATCCCACACCTCTCTTCATTCTCCCTGCACTCCCAGTGAAATCTTACGAAGAACACACACTAACAGACAAAAGTTCTGGTTGAAGTAGGCATGAGGGTGCTGGAGCCCTATGCACTTGGTTCCCTTGGCCCCTAATGTTATCTCCTTCGAGCCCAATAGCTGCCAGGAAGACAGCTTATAAACCACTGTACCCAGATGCAATTCAAACTAACAAGGCCAAGGCAAAGTGTAATTAAGTAGGGCCCACCAACAAATCAGATAATGTATTTAAAAGTCAAATATAAATACTATTTTAGATCATATATTGTTAAATTATCATATTTCTATTCCTTTACAATAGAAAACTGACCATAATGTGTCAAAGATTAAATTTTGCTTCTAAACATGTTCAAATAGCACTGGTTTCAGATTCTTTAGCTTCAAAAGCATTTGATGAAAGAAATTAAAGATGACACAAATAAATGAAAAGGCATCCCATGTTCATGGATTGGAAAACATAACTGTTAATATGTCAATACTACAAAATACAATCTACAGATTTAATGTATTCCTTATCAACATTCCAATGGCATTTTTTGTAGAAATAGAGAAAACAATCTTGAAAAAGAAGAACAGAGTTGGAGGTCTCACATTTCCTCATTTCAAAACTTATTACAAAGGTACTGTCATCAAAAACAGTGTGGTGCCGGCATAAAGACAAACAAACCAATGGCACAGATTAGAGGGCCCAGAAATAAACCCTCACATACAGGGTCAAATGATTTTCAACAATGGTACCAAACCATGTCTTCAGGAAAGGAGAGTCTTTTTAACAAACGGAGTTGGGAAAACCAATATCTACACACCAAAGAACGAACTTGGACGTTCACCTTATACCATATACAAACATGAACCCAAAATGGATCACAGACCTAAAAGTAAGAGCTAAAACTATGAAACTCTCAGAATAAGAATTCCTACAACTCAACAACAACCTAATTGAAAAATGGGAAACCTAAAAAAGCAAACAACCTAATTAAAAAATGTGCAAAGGACTTGAATAGGTATTTCTCCAGTGAAGATATACAAATAAGCACATAAAACATACTCAACATCTCTAATCATTAAGGATATGTGAATCAAAACCACAAAGAGATACCACCTCACATCCATTAGAATGGCTACTATGAAAAACACAGAAAATAACAAATGTTGGTGAGGAGAAATTGGAACTGTAGAGAAACTGGAGAAACTGGAGAAACTGGAACTTCTATGCACTGTTGGTAGGAAAGTAAAATGATGCAACTACTATGGGAAACAGTATGGTGGTTCCTCAAAAAATTAAAAATAGAATGACCATAGGATCCAACACTTCCACTTCTGGGTCTATACTCCAAAAAATTGAAAGCAGAGTCTTAAACAGATATTGGTACACCCATGGTCACAGCAGCATTATTCACAATAGTCAAAAGACTTGGAAGCCACCCAAGTGTCCATCAACAGATGAATGGATAAACAAAAAGTGGTATATATACACGATGAAATATTATTCAGCTTTAAAAAGGAAGGAAATTCCGACATATTACCACATGGATGGACACTGAGGACATTATGCTAAGTGAAATAAGCCAGTCAAAAAAGACCAATGCCGTATGATTCAACTTATAAGAGGTATCTAGAGCAGTCAAATTTATAGGGACACAAAGTAGAATGTGGTTGCCAAGGGTTGGGGGCAAGGGGAATGGGGACTTGTTTAATGGGTACAGAATTTTCCATGACGAAAAGACTTCTGGAGATTGCACAACAATATGAATACACTTACACTAGTGAGCCATACACTTAAAAATGGTTAAGATGATAAATTTTATGTGTGTTTTATCAGAATTTTAAAATTTTTAAACAATTTAAAAAAAAAAAAGCACTTGACTAAAGCAGGAAGAAATATTAAGTCATCCTAAGCTGGTTAAGGTTGAATTGGTTGATTTGCCTTAACAAGGACTGAGCATTACTGGGCTAGGCATAGAAGGCCAGATAACTTACTGGAACTGCATCAGATGAGAGAAGAGTTTGTGCAAATGTGCCAGAATAGACAAAAACATTTATAATCAGTGTTACCATCTAAATGCAGACAGACTTTTCAGGGTTGCAGGTAATCATGGTATGAGCTCAGCATTACTCCTTTCTCTTGTAGCCTCTAAGACCACAGCAATGACACAATGGTCAAAACTGGCAACACCCAGTTTAGCTCATTCCATCAAAATGGTCATTCATGCTTCCTGGATTTTGCAAGTTCTAAGGCCTTCATCTGAGCCAGAAATATATGTACCCATTTTACAAAGAGCAGTGTGGGCTTACTATTTACATTACTATACCTCACACAAGGCTACTTTTTATCTATATTTAAAGTCTTGAACTTACCTCATGTTGATATGGAAGGAATTATTCTTGTTGACTTCAAAGCCTCCAGACCAAATACAGTTGGGAACATCCATCAGTCTGACACACAATAGCTGATCATAGTCATTCCGAGGCCAGTGGAACACCACACTGGAACCAGGAAGGGTAGAAATGTAACCTTCAGGATTGGCTGTTCCCTAAAACACACAGGATTACTGGCTTTAGTCAACAAGCAAATGTTTATTGAGTACCAACTCTGAGCCTTACCCTCCACCAAAAGCTATAGAATGATTATTCATATCACAGAACTTACAGTCTTGATGGGGATAAGCTATGACATTAAAACTCACTGTACTAGTAAATAAGCACTGGTCATTTTTCAACAGCAAACTGCTTACCTGTCCCCTGGCAAATTCCCTCTGTGCAAATGCAAGCTTGTGAGATGATTTATTATCTAGCAGGTAACGGGGGGCAAAGATGACCATACAGGTGTCAATGTATCGACCTCGGCCTTTCTTGACATCAATACCTACAAATAGCAAGAACCACTTTCATGAATTAACCTGAAGAGTAAAAATTCTTGGTTTGACAAAAATAAATACCCTTCAAAATTACTTAGTTTCTCTGAAAAAACTATTGTATCATCCAAAGAGGATATCGAACCTTCCAGGAATGGAATGGAAATAGCAATTCACTCAACGTATTATTCCTTATTCCCATTCAGACCTTAAAAAGTCTCAGAGACAACATCAATATCCTCATAATTCCTAGTTTCTTCATCAAGTGCATATCATTATAACAGTAACTGAAATACATAGGTGTTCAGCCACACATACCTTAGGTTTCCATTTACGAAGCTGACTACCAAGACAGTTTCACATGATACGTTTCTGTTTATACTTGGGACACAAAACTTCCTTCTAGAGAACGTTGCCATTTTTACAGGATATAGTGGAAATTTCAGATTACTTAGATTCTATAATGCCCTGAACTCACTTGACTCTTCTCTAGTATTTTCTTTTAGTCCATTGCCCAAGAATCCAGCTCAAA
>NW_012153840.1:4194203-4199675 GCF_000956105.1 Propithecus coquereli
CTACTCAGCAGTCTGAGTAACAACAGAACCATAAAAACAGAGACTCCACTATAGGACATGACAACCAGGTGTCTCAGATTTCCCAACATAATCCCGATTATAAACATTCCAATCTGGTAACTGTAATTATTCACTTATACTGGCTTGAAAATTCTGGTGTTCCATAATATAAGCCTTGAAAACATCTGAAAGTCTAAGAAAATCACAAAAGCAAATTTCTTTGAAACTCCCCATTTAAGAAATGTTATATACTACTGGGATAGAAAGATATACCTACCACTTTTCTTTCTGTGATATACAGAAAAGCTTTAGTTGTCAGAAATCAACATTATCATAGTTAGCTGATCTCAACTAATAACAAAAGTCTACCTACAAAAGATGTATTTCATTTGATATTACAAAAAGAGTCTAGGGTGCCCCTAGAACACTATAGATACTCAAGTTGGGGGGAAGGGGGGACTTTTTCCCCCTTTTCATCTTGGGAAACACCTAATAAATCAATAGATGATAAGTTCAAAAGGCACAAAATCCTTTTTGGATGTCCAAACGAGGCTAACTAGCAGGACTGTCCCTGACTTTTCAGTTTGGGATTGTGCTTTCAACTTTCCTGATAGGGAGCTAGTTATCTATCTAATTCTTCAAATATTTAAGTATGAGATTTCACAAATTCCCTTGATAATAAATGGCAAAAATCTCATGATCCTTAAAAATTATTAAGTCCTATGTTAGCCCACCCCCCATATCCTTTCCCTTGTTGGAACAACAAAACTCAAATAACAGTCTTGTCCCTAAAAACCTATACTAGGAGCTTTAATGAATGCTCCTAGCATAAAAGTATACATGGGTAATCAATGCATATGTCTGACTGGTCTGCTCAATTTGCCTCTCTGCAAGAATTCTACGGATCTTAGTGCTAGCTACTTTAAAAGAAACAAGCTCCCCCACCCCATCCCCCAATTTGTCCCAACTTCAGCTTCCAGCCAGCCTATGGTAGCTTGCTTTGGAAAATATATCAAGGGCAAGACACCCCAGCAGAAAGCCAAACTCAGCACGAAGCGGCCTTTGCCTAGTCAAGGGGTGGAGCAAACAAATGTGAGAAAAAGTAAAGAAAACGATCCTCAGCTGGACGATCAAACAAAGTTTATTTCTTTTAAAAATCTTAATGTCAACTCTCAGGTGACAGCTTGCATGTCAAGGGAGAATGAATACAAATCCATGTTTAAAAACGTGAAAAGGAAACTGTACTTGGAAGATTCTTTTCCTAACAAATCCTCAAACATTTAAACATATCCCTGATCCTCCACGGGATTCAGGGGAAATATGTAAAGGATGCCACCTCAGTTTTTCCTTCTACAACATGACTACATCTGCACTGTCTAATGCAGTAGCCACTAGCCATATGTGGCTATTTAACTTTAAATTCATTAAAATTAAATAAAATTCAATTCCTCAGTCATACTTGGCACATTTCTCAGTAATGTGCTCTCAGTGCTCAGTAGCCACAAGTGGCTAGTGGCTACTGTATCAAACAGTGCAAAATAGAACACTTCCATCATCACAGAAAGTTCTACAAGACCATGCAGCTCTAGATGGTGTTGAAACTCTCAAAACTAAACATTTCTTTAAGATCTTTAGAAATTATATACTAAAAGAAGGATGCCCTGCTAACATTTTAAACCTGAGGCATATTTAAATCAAATTTATCTTAACCATTCAGAAAATCTTTTAACTGTTCTCAAGTGGCTATAAGACATGTGGGTAGAATATCCTCCCCTCCCCTTCCCACCCTTCCTACCTCCAGAAGCTAAGTTAGTTGAGGTGTTTCTAATTACTACAAACACCAAGTACATTTTAGTATATTTTCTGCCTCTAATTCGTAGCCCCCAATCCTAATCTTACTTCTGACCCAGACTTCCCTTTTGCATCTAGGCAGGTCACTTAACCTCTCTCCTTCAGTTTCAAGGAGAACAATGCTTCTTACCCTCTTAGGGTTTGCTAATCTTAATGAATGCGTGGGAATATTTGGAGGATGAAAAGCATTCTAAGTGTTCCTATTATTTCCCTGAAAAATAAGGATTCAAGCCAAACTGATACTTTCCTGACACAGGTGAGTCTGAAATTAAACAGAGCCACAGACCTCAAAAGGGCAGTGTTTAGGTGGCTCCTCAGATCCCCAGGAGAATAGATCTGTGTTGATATCAACCTAGCATTCAGAGAAGAGATACCTGACTCAATGCCAAATGAGAAAATCAGCACTTGTAGCTAGACCAAAATGCACAGCCAGCTTACTCCTCCAAGCCTGAGGTCATCGGCCAACGATTCTTACTCTCCCACTGCCCCAGACGTGACCTACCAATGTTATAGATCAGCCCTGGGCGATTTCCTTGCTGGATGACTTTCAAAGCTCGGACACCACTACCACCATCCAGGGAGAAGCCCTGACACCAGCCCGGCATGGCTTCCGGATGAATTCCCCTTCCAATTCTCATCGTGCAGCTGAGGGGCAGAAAAGCAAAGATGTATATATTCATCCATAAGAAAGTCTTATCTACGTCTTCTAATCAGGAAATAGTAATGTAGATATTACCCAAAATTAGATCTCTAATACTGACTCTCTTCCTCACTCTTAATGTGATTCCCAAACACAGTGAGAAAATTAATCAGCGGTCAAAACTCCATCTTAGAGGCTGAGCACGGTGGCTCACACCTGGAATCCTAGCACTCTGGGAGGGCAAAGCGGGAGGATTGCTTGAGCCCAGGAGTTTGAGACCTGCCTGGCAATAGCAAGACCTCGGCACTACAAAAAAAATCAGCTGAACGAAAGTGGTGGTGCGCGCCTGTAGTCCCAGCTACTCAGGAGGCTGAGGCAGGAGGGTCACTTGGGCCCAGGAGTTGGAGGCTGATGTGAGTTATGATGATGCCACTGCACTCTAGCCCAGGCAACAGAGCGAGACCTTCTCTCAAAAAAAACAAAAACAAAAACAACAAAAAAACCCTCTATCTTGGAGGTAGCCACAGTACAACAGTGTGTGAAATATATTGACATCTACAACTAAATCCTTTAGGAGAAAACATTAGGATTCTATAAGCATAACATATGAGGAAAACACTATCATTTCTATTATTCCCCTGAAAATCATGGATTCAGGTCAAACTGATCCTTTCCTGATGACTCAGGTATTTTCAAAGGTTCATTAAAAAAAAAAAAGCAAGAGAAGAGTACGGACAGAAGATGCTGCTAATGGTGCATTACTTCTAAGGATTGGCACCATTACAATGGCAAAGTATTATTTAGTTGGTCAATGTCTTGTCTCTCTGAGCCTCAGTTTCCTCATCTTAAAATATAGTATTTCCTGTCCTGCCTAAACTATTGGGATGTTGGGGAGAATCCAGTGAGATAGTCTATGTGGAAATGCTTTGGAACTATGAAATCCATGGATAAACAAACTGTTTGACAAATGTCAAGTCCTAGATCTAAAACTGTCCAAATCCTTTCAGGAAAAGAATGAGACTGGGCTTCCTGTACATGTCGAGTGGCTGGTTGTGTCTCCTACAATATCCAGAACTCTAATCAATCCTCTCTCCTTGACTACAACATCAATCTAGATTCTAGCCCTTCCTGGTAGGTGCATCTATACCCACTAAAGTGCAGTACTCCAGAAGCCTTCCTGTTAAGCTTTCAGCATAATTCTACAAATAACAGGGCATGGTATCTTAGCACTATCAGATACACCCCTTTATCTCTGGATTAGGGCTCTGAATGAGAAGACTCCTATAAAAAGCAGAACGTCAAAACCAAGAATAGAAATGAATTAATGCTCCTACCATACATTAAAAGGACATGTCATCTCATCCTCACAATTGTTGCTTTTCCCAGCTTTTAAACACACAACGAGTGGTTTGAGATTTTAAAATGGTACATTTTATTTGAAGGGTAAAAGGGATGAATTTTAAAACCTTACACAAATCCTGGGTTGGATTAATGGGGCTGAAGGTTTTCCCAAAGGGTCAGTCTATGTCCACTCTGATGCCAGCTCCTCTGCCTGTGCTAAAAGCTTACAGGGGAAGAGAAACTGCAGAGAAGAGAAGGGGAACACATAGGTTTCTCTTCGTTGGCAGAGTTATGAGTAGGAGAACTACTTCAATACATGTAAAATAAAACTAGCTTTCATTATAAACCAACCAAATGGTTTATTTTCAGTATTGAATAACGCAGAAATTAGATCCCCCAAAATCCCATTAGGTCATGGTTCTATTCCCCTGCCAAGTCAGAATGTTATCTACGGTATATTTCTACTTACATGGATATATTATAGCCTTTGCTAATTTCTTCTCTTCCCTAGGAGCTTATTTCCCCTTCCCATAAATAACTGTACTCACAGGTTGGGCTGCTCTTTGTCAGCATAGCAGAATAAGAGAGGGCTCAGGCTCCGGGCCAGCTCGTGTTCCTCAAACTGGCCTGCAGCATCTGTCTTTGCATTGTCCTGTCTGAAGATCAGTGGTAACCCTTGAGAAAGGAGGGGAGAGGTTTCTATCAATCCAACCCAGTCTACCCAAGAGAGATGCAAATAGTAAATGAAAAAAAATCATCAACGGTGAACATAGTGAAAATTGAGTTTATTTAGTGGGCTCAGTTCATTGAATAAAAGGACAGTTTTGACCAGGATTAAGCACTTATTATGGAAGCAGGAAGGTTTCAGCGGCTTAGACTGCTGAAGTAATCTATTTGCATTGGCTCCATTTAGTTAGCTGAGCAAATAAATCTGAATTCCCATGACTAATGCCAAAGGCTTACTTGAGCGGCCTCTGTACATACATACCTGTTTTGTTAATCAGCCAATATGGAGCAGAAATGAAGATCTTTAAGGATCCTTCCGCTCGGCACACAATCCGGATGGTGAGGTTTAGCTGCCGCCGGTTGATGTCATAGAGTCGCATTCTCACCATATAGTTTTGGGTTCCAGGTGGAATGAGCAATTCTTTACAGAGGGGAAAATTCTCCAATGATACCCCTAAAGAAGATAAAACTATTAACTTTCTAGGTTCTCACTTTAGTTTGTTAAAATAGCCCACAGCAAACTAAATTGTACTCCTTTTGGAAAAAGCAATAACTAAATACTCACTGGTAAAAATCTCATTAGATTGGCCATTGTCCTCCAGCTGGGGTGAGAATAAATATAAGAAAACCAGAAGGCCTGGAAGTCACATTAGGGAGTCTAAATTGTACAAGTAGAAGGATCAGAATACCACAAAGCTATCAGTAGCAGTTATGATCATTAGGAGCTCATGATATATCCTATGATGGCGGGGGTGGGTGGGAGGACAGGCGTTTCTGTTTTGTACTGGGGCTCAACAAATATTTAAAGAAGTATATTAAAAAACTAGTATAAACATTAAAGATCTACTTTCTTTAGAATGAATAGAACTGCACTATTTTTCTTTTCTAAATTAAGCTCAAGGGTTATACAGCCA
>NW_012153840.1:4200725-4237364 GCF_000956105.1 Propithecus coquereli
AAGCTATCCTCCCACCTCAGCCTCCTGAGTAGCTGGGACTATAGGTGCATGCCACTGTGACTAACTACAGCGTTTTTGTTTGTTTGTTTGTTTTTAAACTGCATAATTCCTTTAAGCTGGTAATATATCTCCCTCCAAATCTCATGTTGAAACTGATCCCCAGTGTTGGAGATGTGGCCGGATGGGAGGTGTTTGGGTCATGGGGCCAGATTCCTCATGAATGGCTTGGTGCTATCCTCCAGGTAATGAGTGAGTTCTCACTCCATTATTTCCCATGAGAACTGATTGCTAAGAGCCTTCTGGGTGTGGTGACTCATGTCTATAATCCCAGCTACTCACAAGGCTGAGGCAGGAGGATCACTTGAGGCCAGGAGTGCAAGACCAGTCTGGGCAACATAGCAAGACCCTGTCTCTTAAAAAAGGAAAAAATAAATTAGCCAGGCATGGTGGCACGTGTCTGTAATCCCAGCTACTCAGGAGTCTGAGGTAGGAGAATTATTTGAGCTCAGGAGT
Source organism: Propithecus coquereli (assembly GCF_000956105.1). Lineage (NCBI taxonomy): Eukaryota > Metazoa > Chordata > Mammalia > Primates > Indriidae > Propithecus > Propithecus coquereli. Next base: position 4,201,239 of record NW_012153840.1, read on the forward strand.
TTAAGGCTGTAATGAGCTATGATCCCACCATGGCACTCCAGCCCGGGTGACAGAGCAAGACCGCATCTCTTAAAAAAAAAAAAAAAAGAGCCTGGCACCTTCTTCCTGCTTCCCCCCTCCATCTCATTCCCCCTCCATGTGACATGTGACATGCCAGATCCCCTTTACCTTCCACCATGAGTGGAAGCTTCCTGAGGCTTTCATCAGAAACAGATGCTGACACCATGCTTCTTATACAGCCTACAGAAAAATGAGCCAAAGAAACCTCTTTTCTTTATAAATTACCTTGCCTCAGGTTTTCTTTTATAGCAATGCAAACGGACTAAGACAGCTCGTTTATTGAGATATACGTGCCACAATTTCTCCAAGATATTTATGAAATAATCACAAAATACTCATCGATATTTTCATAGGACTACAACAAACGATTACTTGACTACATCCTTACCTAGTTCAATGTTCTGGGATGTATCGGCTGTATGGAGAGCTGCCTCCTTGCCAGGTTTCAGTGTCCCATTAATTGGCATTCCTTTAACATAAAATTCAAGTTCACAGGGTAGCAAGTTGCAGATTACCACAGTTGGCAGAAGATATATAGTATGCCCGGGCTGTCTGAAAATCTGTTTTGCACTGTCAGAAAATATGTTTGAGGGCATGTAATCTGGATAATTCTCTTTCTTTATAGCCACACAAAACCTATGAAGACAAAATGGTGTGAAAACCATCAGCCTGAATGAAGAATTTTTTTTTCTCCTTAGCTGAGTCTGAGAAAGAGTAACATTAAAATGATATAAGTCAGTAAGATATTTGCAATTTTCAATCCAAATACATTTGGAAGTGTAATACACAATGAAATGTATAGATTTAAACGTTCGGTTTGGTGAATTTTGACAATTATATACACTTCTATAACCACCACCTGAAACAAATTATAGAATATTTCTCTCACCCCTGAAAGTTCCCTCATGTCCCTTTTCCACTGATATTCTCTTCCGTCATTCATGTAACCACTTTCTAATATTTATCACTATGGATTGGTTGTGTCTGTTCTTGAACCGCATAGAAATGGGATCATGCAGTATATACTATTCTTTGTGCCTGGCCTTTTTTCCTTAACATGGATCCTCAACAAGATTGAGCAATGTTGTTGCATACATCATATTTGATTTTTACTCACTGCCTAATAGTACACCACGGTATGAATAAATCACTTTTTATTTATTCATTATCCTGTTGAGAGCCAACTGGGTTGCTTCCAGTTTAGGACTAAATGAACATTCTTCTACAAGTATTTTTGTGGCCATATATCTTCACTTCTCTTAGGTAAATACCAGGAGTAGACTTGTCGGGTCCTTAACTTTTATAAAAAACTGCCACGAATTTCTCCAAAGTGGTTGTGCCATCTGATACTCCCACTAGCTATTTATAAGAGTTCCAGTTGTCCACATCTTTGTCAACTTTGGTGATCAATCCTTCTTGTTTTAGCCATTCTAGTGAAAGCAAAATATTATTCATTGTGGTTCAGATCTGCATTTCCCTAATGATTAATGAGGCTAAGCATCTTTTCATTTGTCTACTGGCCATTTGTATATTCTCTTCTGTAAATTGTCAGTTCAAGTCTTTTGCCTAGTCTTATTAGGTTGTTTATCTTTTTACTGTAGATTTGTAGGAAGTTCTTCACACATTCTATATAAAATTCCTTCGTCAGACGTATATATTTTTCCAATTCTGTGGCTTGTCTCTTCCTTTTCTTACTGTTGTCTACGGATGAACCAAAAATTTTAATTTTAACAAAGTTCAATTTCTCAAGTTTTTCTTTAGTGTTTAGTACTTCTTGTGTAGGCAATCATTGTCTACTCCAAAGTCATGAAGGTATTTTTCTATGTTTTCTAGAAACTTTATTGTTCTGAGTTTTACATTTAGGTCCATGATCCATCTCAGATTAAGGTTTGCATATGAAGTGGGATAGGGGTTAAAGTTCACATTTTCATATGGATATATATCCACTTGTTTCAGCAATATTTGTTTAAGACTTTCCTTTCCCTCATTTAGATGGACTTGGCTCCTTTGATAATCAAGTCTCCATATATGCATGGGTCCATTTCTAGATTCCCTTTTTTGTCACACTGATCTATCTTCTATTTTTATGACATTTACATACTGTCTCAATAACTGTGGCTATACAGTGAGTCTTGAAAACAGATTTTATACTTCCTCTAGCTTTGTTCTTCTTTTCTTTTCCTTTTTTTTTTTTATTTTAAGAGATGGGGTCTTGCTATATTGCCCAGGCTGGTCTTGAACTCCTGGGCTTAAGCAATTCTCCCACTGTGGCCTTCCAAAGTGCTGGGTTACAGGTGTGAGTCATCATGCCAGCCTGTTCTTTTTAAAGATGACACTAAATAACACGATCCCTTGTATTGCCATATAAATTTATAATAGTTTGTCTATTTCTTCAAAGCAGCCCAATGGATTTTGATAGGGATTGTATTATATCTTCAGATCAATTTATTGAGAATGGAAATCCTAAAAATACCAAGTCTTCCAACCCATAAACTTGGTATCTCTTTCTACTTATTTAGATCTTCTTTAATTTCTCTCAGCAAGGTTTTATAGAAATTTGATGTAGAAGATTCATACATCAATCCTTAGATTGGTTCCTGAGTATTTAATGTTTTTGATGCTATTGTAAATGGTGTTTTTCTAAAATCACATTTTCCCATTGCTCGTGGCTAGAGCATAAGAATACGACCGATTTCTACAGGCTGACCTTGAATCTTGAAATCTTGACAAATTAGGTCTAGCAATTTTCTTACATATTCCATGCCTTTTCTACATACCTAATCATGTCATTTGTAAACGACGACAGTTTTACATCTTTTCAGATCTTTATGCTTTTTTGACATCTTATCTATTATTTATTTAGCCTTACTGCAATAGCTAAGACTACTACTGCCGTGTTAAGTAGAGTACCTGGTTTCCAAGAGTAAAGGGAAAAGACTTTAATGTTTCACCATCAAGTATGATGTTAGCTGTAGGTTTATCATAGATGCCCTGTAGCAGATTTTAAAAGTTCCCTTCTATTCCTGCTTTGCTGAGTATTATGAACTGAATGCGTCACCCCAAAATTGCTACGTTGAAGCCTTAACCCCCAATGTAATGGTATTTGGAGGTGGGACCTTTTGGAGATAATTATATTTAGTAGAAGTGATGAGGGTGGGGCCCCCATAATGGGATTAATGTACTCATAAGAAGAGGAAGAGAGACCAGAGCTTGCCGCCACTCTCTCTGTGCCATGTGAGTACACAACAAGAAGGCAGCCATGTAAGTCACCAGGAGGAAGAGCCTCACCAGGAACTGAATCAGCAGGCACCTTAATCACGGACTTCCCAGCCTCCAGAACTGTAAGAAATAAATGTCTATTGCTTAAGCCACTCAGTCTATGGCATTTGGTTACACAGCAACCTGAGCTGACTAAGACACTGAGCATTATCATGAATGGATGTTAAATTCTAGCAAATGCTATTAATATTTTTTTGCATTGGCCGAGATTATCTGATGTATTTTCTCTTTTAGCTTCTCAATATGGTGAATTACATTTACTTATTTTCAAATGTTAAGCTAATCTTACATTTCTGAGATAAACCCACTTACTGGATATCTGCATGTCTTCATGGGGGACACTGGTTCATAGCTTTTTTTCTCTTATAGTGTTGATACAGATCTTGTGCAGAGAATGGGTATTATTTCTTCCTTAAATGTCTGGTAAAATTCACTAGTAAAGTCATATGGGCCTAGAGTGTTCTTTTTGGGATGGCTTTTCTATAAATTAAATTTCTTTGATAGATATTTAGATTTTCTATTTCTTCTTTTTATCAGTTTTCATAATTTATTTTTTTCAAGAAAGGTGTTATTTAAGTGTGGAATTGACTAGCATAAAATTGTTATCTCCTTTTCATCCTTTTAATGTCTGTAGGATCTGCAATAATGTCTCCTTTTTTCATTCCTGGTATTGGTAATTTGTATTTTCCGTCTTTTCTCCTTGATCAGTCTTGCTAGAGGTTTATCAAATTTTTGAATCTTTTTAGTAAGCCAATTTTGACATTATTGATTTTCTATTTGTTTCTAATTCACTGATTTCTACCCTTATTTTTATTGTCTCCTTTTTCTATTTCTTTGTGTTTAATTCACTCTTCTTTTTCTGGCTTAAGGTAGAAGATTAAATCAACGATTTTATATATTCCTCATTTTCTAATATGAGGATTAAAAACTATAACTTCCCCCCTAAGAATTGCTTTTGCTACATCCTGCTTTTTATTATTGTTCAATTCAAAATATTTTCTAATTTCCTTTGCGATTTCTTCTCTGACCCATGGGTTACTTAGAAATATGTTGTTTAATTTCTAAATATTTGGGAATCTATTAGGTATCTTATTCTGTTATTTTTACTTTAATTCTATTGTGATCAGGAAATATATTCTGTATCATTTTAATTCTTTAATATTTATTGATCTTTGTTTTATGGCCCAACAGATAGGATCTCTCTTAATGAATGTTCTACACATACTTGAAAAGAATGTACAATCTGGAGTTGTTGGCTAAAGTGTTCTGTAAGTATCAACTAGATATAAGCTGACTGATAGCATTGTTCAAATCTTTTATATCTTTTTTGATTTTTTTGGTATAAATTACTGAAGGGAAATGTTAAAATCACCAGCTACGGCTATTTATCTATTTCTCCCTCTAGTCTGTTAACCACTGGCAAAACTGAGTAAAGGGTATACTGGAATTCTACAATTCTATTGTATCTCTTCCCTAAGTTTAAACTAAATGAATGCCTGTCTTAAGTACAAAGGAAACTAAAGCTAATAATCTCTACCCAAGTTTAAAGTCTAGGTTTATTAGGGTCTAATAACAGCAATCTAATAACAGTATTTTTTCCAACATGGAATCTAGTAACATATTCCTTATATTCTTCAGAAGGGGAAAACAGCAGTTTAAACACTTAGGCAATTTTGTCAAAGTCCTCAAGCAAGTCAGCATTAGGCTCACGAACCTTCTGAAATCTCACTCAAAAAACTGCCAGAATTTTGCTTCCCAATTTAGGAATGGGAACTGGTTATTTTGGGGGGGATTTTTTCCTTCCCCTCCCTATATGTCCTCACTTTAAGCTGATGTACACACACAAGTTTCTCATCTTGTACATGTGAGTAGTGTGTTTGTAGGTTGTTTCTCCCACAAATATCAAATGATAAACAAGCCCCTCCGACTCCCACCAAGGGTTAAGTCTTTTTTTTTTGAGACAGAGTCTCGCTCTGTTGCTGGGGCTAGAGTGCTGTGGCATCAGCCTAGCTCACAGCAACCTCAAACTCCTGGGCTCAAGTGATCCTTCTGCCTCAGCCTCCCAAGTAGCTGGGACTACAGGCATGCGCCACCATGCCCAGCTAATTTTTTCTATATATTTTTAGTTGTCCAATTAATTTCTTTCTATTTTTAGTAGAGAAGGGGTCTCGCTCTTGCTCAGGCTGGTCTCCAACTCCTGAGCTCAAACAATCTGTCCACCTCGGCCTCCCAGAGTGCTAGGATTACAGGCATTGAGCCACCGCGCCCGGTCAAGGGTTAAGTCTTGAGTTCTCATGAACTCTAACTCAAGAACTTCAGGAATAACAATTGTAGGGCTTTGCGTTTTTTTTTTTTTTAGACAGAGTCTCGCTTTGTCACCCCAGCTGGAATGCAGTGGGGTCATCACAGCTCACTGTAACCTCAAACTCCTGGGCTCAAGCAATCCTCCTGCCTCAGCCTTCCAAGTAGCTGGGACTACAGATGCAGGCCACCATGCCTGGCTAATTTTTTCTATTTTTTTGTAGAGACGAGGTCTTACTCTTGCTCAGACAGGTCTCGAACTCCTGACCTCAAGCAATCCTCCCACCTCAGCCTCCCAGGGTGCTGGGATTACAGGCATGAGTCACCACACCTGGCCAAGAATTGTAGGGTTTTTAATAAGCACAACTAAATCACTAAGGGCCCTTAGAGAAAGAATGGTAATAGAGTCACGTCACCCTGAAAAGAAGAAAAAGAAAAAAAAAAGCAAAAGTGGCATGCCATGGTAACAGTACTACATACCTGAAGAATCGGCTTTTTTCTGTGTCCATAGAGTGGCACTCTCGTTTGCTACTACTAACCTCGGTAGTCTTCACTACATTGGTCCAATGAATAGGAGCCTTACAGAAAAATACACCCAATCCTTTGGGCCGGGCCTGTAGCCGCCAAGAAGTGAGGTGTAAAGGCACAGCAAATGAATCCCCTGGCATGACAGCAGGAAGCACCACTGGTTCTGCCACAGAAATAAGTGTCAGCACTTTCAGGCAATGGTCCTACACCCCAAAGATCGACTATCTCAGGACAAAAGGAAGAACAGGGTACACTGACTGCTTGAGAAGATACTACTAGGGAAACAGAGACCTGACAACAGTCAACAAATATTTATCGAGCTTTTACTACATTCTAGACAACCAAAACGTACTGTCTGGAGCTGACGGGCTGTCCAGTCTTAGTTCCATTGGTGTCTCAAGTCTGTTCCTCACAATGAGGGCTGATCGGACAGTGATTACTTTCCGAGCACTGCCTTCCATAGTCACTGCAAAGACCACCCGGACAGGTGGGAGTGAAGAGAACTGTGAAAGAGAGAGAGAAATAAAACAGCTGTGCTTTCTGAAAAAAACACACAGGATACAACAATATCAACCAGAATGTCTAAATCAAAAGCATCTTATTGCTATAACTCTTCAGTGAAATCAGTCATTAAATCCTAAAACCATTCTGCTTTAAAAGGAATGAATATCCTAAAATACATATTATTAAAAACAGCCAATTCTAAAAATTTCAACAAAAATAGATAATCTACTCATATGTGGTATCACACAGAGTGTCACAAGGAAAAATCAGCCCTAAGCCTCTAGTAACATTATAAAGAATGTTCGCCTAAGACTGTGGTAATAACCTATCTAATTTTCTAAACTTCCTGCAATGTGGTAAGAAAGAATCTGCTGGAAGTTATCCTTCATTCATACTCCCTTGGGTTCCTACACATCAGCCCTTATATGGAAACTGTGAAGAAGACTTGTTTTCAACTCTACTGGAGGGGAATAAAATGAAGATCACCCAAGCAACTAAAATTAGAAACAATGGGGTAGGACTTTGCAAAACATTAAACGATTTCCCTTCTATGTTATTTTCCTCTCAGATTAGTATTAAATTGAGAAAGCATTCCTTGAACACTAACAATGGGTTGGGTACTACCCAGACATACACAGAAAAACAGAAGAAAGCCTTCTGAGATTAAGACTCATCTTTGTAAAATCCAGAGAGGGTATAAGGAAGAATTGTCTGTATTAGTGTGCCTTTCACAGGAATAAATAATAATGTTTTTTCTAAATATCATGAAATTTACTCTTTAGGCCCATATACTATTCATTGGCATGCTTATAGAAAAGCCAACATTTGTATTTCAAAGAACTTTAAAAACAAAATTTTCTTTCTTCAAAAAACCCTCTGAGTTCTATTCAAAATTCACTCTCTTATAAACAGGACACCAAGTTTCAGAAACTCAACATAATTGAGAGAAATTATTTATTTCTGGTTTGGGGTTACAGCCATTATGTTAGTTTTCCATATGTTCATTCACACATTCAACAGACATTTTGTGTTAATACCATGTGACAGGAAATTTTCTTAAAAGCATAAAATCCCAGTTTAGGTATACCAAAGGGAAAGTTTCTCAAAGTATTACTCTTAGAATGCGTGTCTAGAACATATTAACAATGTTTTTTACTGGAGAAACAAATGGCATCACATTCAAGCTTTTCATTCCACCAACTTTTTTATTAAGACAAACAGTATATGAAAATCAACCCAATAAACAATAAACTGAAGAGCTCCATGTTTTGAACCAAAACTTCTATGAAGTCTAAATGGAAAGGCAAACTATAATTTTCTACAGTGTTTTTAGAAGGACACAATTCTGGGCATAAATCATCATCAAAGCTCAAGCTTCCACTGACCCAGCCCCTGCAGGGCTCCGATATTCAAAGCCAATAACAATTGCTTAAAATTTTGACATTGTTGCCTCCAGATCTACCTGAAATTTTATATTTCAAAACTTAAGATCCTCAGGGAGAAGAAATTACAAGCAAAAGCCTGAAAAGTTTTTTAATGTTATCTTATAATGGTGTTTCCAAAGCCAAAAAGGAAAAAAAAAATTTTACTATTTTTCCTTCTCGTTTACTTTCAAGATGTTTAGACCCAAATCTATGAAATACATATGGCCATAACAGGGTTAATTTCTATTTTAACTTAGAAAGAAAAATAGACCTTGAAACAAAACATTTGGCTTTTCTTCTTCCCTGTACTACTTGGTCTCACACACCAACATAGGTGAAAACATTTTCTTCCAAGTTTTTGGGAAAGGAAGGTAATCATTAATATAAAAGGGCAGAGATAAATTCCAATCACATATATGTCATTGAGTCCCCTGGCCATCTAGAAATACACATCTAGGTATGGTTCAGGCACAGTGCATATACTCAGTAAACACAATGACAACAGGAAAATCATACTCACGTAAACCTGGGGATGGATAATATTTGTCCTGCTGCTTGGGCTGCCAATCTAAGAAAGATTCCAAAAGTCAGAGAGTCAGCACAGACCTAAGATAATAGGCATCATTAAATTCAGTAACAATATAATCTGCTTGAAAGGCTAGTGTTTACAAATACTTTTAGGTAAAGTATGGTCTACTATGAAGATAAAACATCTTTTCTTGAAAGATATGGGGAAAACAATATTTATTTTACAACCATTCATTGTATACCAAATTTCTCCATTCAGAATACTTCAATACAATAGAAAAGTATCTATGGGCGAATTTAGTCCTTTCATTACCAGACACGAACTTAGGCAATAAAGCAATCTTCAAAAAAAGGTAAGTTTTTTGGTTTTATCCCTCCTGAGAAACATGAGGCACCAGAAAACAGTGAAATCGAACACTTGTGGAACAGTGCTCTCCAAGACTATTTTTCATGAAGAAAGCAAGCACGAGGAAAGCTGCAATATCTCTCTGCAAATTTGTACTTTCCACCTCACCACCAGCTACGCAAAAGTGAGCGCAATTATCCTGTGAAGCATGAACAAGTATTGGCAAGAGTGCCACAGCAGCTCCGTCGGCCAGGAGGCCAGCTTCCATCCGCACGCTAGCCAGGCCTACTACCTGCGTCATTCCCTGGGCAGATCCTCCAACCCCGAGGACTACGGGATGGTGTAAAATTAGGGCAAGAGTGCATGGGAGCATGTGTGATCAGAAAATAAACAACAGTAGACATTTCTTTGTGCCACAGAGAAGGATTTGGAGACAAAGTGAAAAGGATCAAGGAGCAGCATTATAAGGAATGTAAAAAAGACACTGTATGAAGAAAGCATAACCACATGTGAAAAACAGCCAAGACTCATCTTTGGCAGACTAGTAAACTGCCAGTCAGGCCAGCCAGGCATGAAAAGGATCTGCGCAGGTGAGGTAACATGTTACTGTCAATTTTACATCTTGTTTTTCTACTGAAATTAGTCATTGCCTGGCTTATCTACATATTGATTACCAACACCTATAACTGACCCAATATGACCTTAAGTCTTCTTCCTAGAATTAGGGCAAATAAAGAGTAAGAAAATTATACTAGAGCAAGACTATCACAGGCTTAACCATCTGACCGACTGGCTTTAAGGGGGTGTGGCCCTGGCACAACTCTGCCATTGAACACCCATTCTACAGCCACACACCGTAGAGGAAGATGAATTTTTATCTGGTGCAGCATATCGAAAAAAGGTCCCAACTTTGTCCACAGACACTGGGCTCACTTGTTCCCAGCCATTTACTCTCACTTGCAGCTGATGAATCCGGAGATCATGGGTGTGTCTGTCAGGTAGAAGATGGAAAAAAGATATTAAGCACAATCTCAAGAAGTGAAGAAAAGTAGAAGCAAAGACTCAAATCTGATTTACTACATAATGATGTAAAAACCCAGTTGGCTAAATCTTTTGGGGATTACCTAATACAAGGGAAATCAAGAGCACAGTTACACTTACGACACAAATTGCAAAATCTATAAAACTTGAGCAAGAGTGGCATTTACCCTGGATTGTACAAACCAAGCAAACCCTGTACGTGAGCCCAGGTCTTTCCCCCACCAACTCTACCCCAACCTTTAGAAAACAATGACGTCAATGGGGTGGTAAAAATGTACTAGCCATTTAACCCAATAACCATACTCTTGCATTAAAAATGTCTTCTTCTTGGTTCCTTTGTTGAATATCCTACTTCTCTAAGAACCACACTCAGTTCTTTGGCTTTAACCCTACATAACTACAGAAAGCGTATGCAAGACAGAGCCCTCAGAGTTTTGGGGCTGAAGTGCTCGGCTGAAATTGGAGCAGAAGGCAGTGGGCAGAACAGGAGGAACGGGAGGAAATTGCACATTTAATTCTATTTTGGATTTTGCCTAATTCAAGCCAGAAGTGAAATGGGGAACTGGATTTGAGGCTGACAGGAAGGGAGGAGGGAGGCACGGAGTGGGGTACAAAGTGCCAAAGCGGGGGAAGCCAGAAAAGGCATTTACTTTGATGAATTCAAGCAGAATAGTGGGACTTGAGGTGGGTTACGAAACATAGAAACAAAAACAGAAATGACAAAGAGGTCAAACCCTTTCTTTCTTTTTTTTTTTTTTTGAGACAGAGTCTTGCTCTGTTGCCCGGATTAGAGTGCCGTGGCGTCAGCCTAGCTCACAGCAACCTCAAACTCCTGGTTCAAGCGATCCTTTTGCGTCAGCCTCCCGAGTAGCTGGGACTACAGGCATGCGCCACCATGTCCGGCTAATTTTTATATATATATATTTAGTTGTCCAGATCATTTCTTTCTATTTTTTAGTAGAGACGGGGTCTCACTCTTGCTCAGGCTGGTCTCAAACTCCTAACCTTGAGCGATCCACCTGTCTCAGCCTCCCAGAGTGCTAAGATTACAGGCATGAGCCACCACGCCCGGCCATCAAACCCCTTCTGATACAACAGGGGCTAGGCTTATTAAGAAATACTGCCAACAGTTCTATACTTAGCTTCTCCAAGAATTATGTGGAGGAACGGGAGAATGCTCACCACTCATTCCTGGAAACTATAAAGTGGCTTCCAGATACATGTGCCCAGCACAGTGATTTTTTTAAACTTTTTTTTTTTCTCTAAGACCCCTGGAAACCCACACATTCAGAACTCTTGTCTCTTGAGAATAATGTGTGTGAGTACAAAGCTATGCAAAAGCAAGAAGTACTTGCCTTGGGAGTGGGTCTGCACACAAAGACTCAGAGCACCATGAAGAGCACATGACTATAGAAAGCTGAAACCAATCTCTTCAATTTCAGCTCAGTTTGAAAACAAGTATGAGGCTCAAATACTAAATCTTAACCAATTCAAAGATTAAGTCTTAACCTATTGATATCCACTGGATAGCCCTTCCATTTAAAAATCTTTGTAAATAATAGAACACTTTACTAGACACTTTATGATCTCTTAGTAACCAGATATAACCTTTTTTTACACTTATTCCAGTCTTTTGGTTGGCTACTTCAGGAATGCATCAGCTAGCAGTCTCCCTTGACAAGTTACTCTTGTTCTTCTTAGAATTTCTATCTTATCACTTACTATTGGTCTGCTTTCTAAAACTATCCACTTGCTAAGAGTACTATGTGATAGGCTTCTATGACTTGGGCTGTGTAAAAATGAACGAATCAATGAATGAATGAGCTATATGGCACATATGTACATTAAAATGGAAATCAACATGCTTTGAGCAAAGAATATCACAGCACTGCTGCATCATGAAAACCAGGTCAAGATACAATAAACCTGAGTGTTACGCTCTGTCTATGCTTCAACCAAATTATGTGAAACACACAGGTTATCACCTCACATGTCAAATAAATGGATAATTAACAGAAGACATGTATTTCCAAGATAACAAGACTGCCTACACTTTGTACTATATAAGGAAACACTGATTTTCAAAATATCTTTCAAAGTAAAATATTAAAATCTTCAAGAAAATGAAAAGGCAAAACACTACAATCATCAACATCTACTTTTTAAGGAAAAGAATAAGCCCTACTTTACCTGTGTCTTAATTTTCCTCTTGCTTCAAATTCAAATGGAATCTCCTCGCCTGTGAGGACTTCTCGCCATTCGCTCACATTGTGCGCATCATCAAGAAATGTTCCGTTCCCTTCCGGAACTACCCCTGGACTCCCACTGTGAGACAGTGCAGCCCTGGAACCGAATCAGAGGATACCAGCTTGCCCCTCATTCTCCCCAGCTCCCTCTCACAAGAGCTCCCGGCCGAGGAGCAGAACCCTCCTGGATTTGGACTCCCAGCAATAAGGCGTATAACTGGGCTCCAAAGGATGAACTAGAAGGTCAGTAACTACAGTCATCTTCGTGCTCACTAACAAATTATTTGAAATTTCAGAAATAACTGAAAGCTATCATTATATAGTCACTTCCCTCCAGCAGTAGAATTTGGTACACGTAATCTAAGGCATGACTTTTTAAAGTATCATGTAGGTGACTAGATAGAATTTAATAGACCTAAACTGTTAAAATAAACAGAAAACTTCTTTTCTAGAGCACTGCCATATTTAGTGGAGGCAGGATAAATGTTTATTTTCAAATCAATTGATTTTGTTATTCATTTCATGTACTTCATTATGTAAGTTGGAAAGATCACCATGTATTGGAGCCTTGAGCCAAGATCTAAATAGGCAGAAAGTTGTTAGAAAAGGTTCTCACTTGGCTTAGATAAACTCTCATTTGTTCTCCAAACTCCACCCAATTCCATCTGGGCTGAAGTGTGTTTTAGGTATGGATGATAATTCTTTAGGGGTGAAGGAGGATGGTGGATGTTTTCAAAGCACTCTTGGAAGAAAATGCAAAACGTTTAGTTTAATAACCATATATAGCTTCTCTAAAATGGTAAAGGGGGATGGAGACTAAAGAGAAGAGATGGAATGACTCTTTTTTCACACTTCCTACTCACATCCTTGATTGTCTCACTTTTAAACATAATGTATACCAAGATTAAGATCATAATTTGATTATTTCAGACTCAGGACCTACTTCTCTGTTTACAGATTCTACATAGAACCAGAACCTTCATCATAAACTCAGCAAGATAGCAAGTTATTGATTCAAATATAATCCTAAGAACCTCAAGAAGGGGCCTACCTTGCTCTCCTGGCCTGGTACAAGAAGGCTTTGGTGGCAGAGGTGACTCAGGATAGCAAACTGAGTGCTCCTTACCTGGTGGGCGTGGTAGTCAGGGTGGCAAACCACAAAGTGCACCCTGTGTGATTCCTCAGAGCAAAAGGGACAAATGGCTGTCGGCGCTTGGGGGTTTTCACCTCTGCTATGACAAACAGAAGAAGGTTATTAGCAGATGCTTCTATCTGCATGATAGAGACCCTCCCCATACCTGGAGACAGTGCTCAAAGCTGTTTCTTGACAAAGGGGCTGAAGGTAGGGGCAAGAGAGAAAGAACTACTATCAGGTTTGTCAACACGACAAACGAAGCTCCAGGTATTCGCTGGCTGCTGTGGGATGACTTGGTCTCCCCTCTGACTGCTCCCAGCCCCCAATTCTCCCACAGCTCCTATGGGGCTTATCGCTCAGAAGAAGGCATCAGGACCTAACTTGGCCAGAATCAAGAAAGAAATAAAAATGGACCTCCATTACTCCCAAGAAATACATTCTAAGTAGATAATCCAAATTGTAGCAAGATGTATTATCTGTACTTATTTATTTAAACTTTGTCCAAAAAGCCTTCATAAAAAAATAAGCCTTTAACGAAGGCTTTATATAATGAAGACTCCCTTTACATAAAAGTTAACCTTCAGTCATATCATGCATATTATAACAAAATAAAAACATTCTTTTCTATTCTCTTATACTAAGAGTTGTTTTTTTTCCTCCCTGGAAAATCAAAAGTATACTATCCCAAAGCTTTTTCTAGCTCATTTTTTAACACAGATACCACCACCTGTTATAAGGGTGTATGCAGGCTACAAAAGGAGCTATAACTTCTCTGTACAAAAGAGCTTCTAATCAGGAAAACTGGAAAAAACCGTGATCAACATGAAACTAAGTAACCAAATTCTAGAGTGAGTTGATCTGACTACAAACACAGTAAGAAATCCAAAGAAGGCTTTCCGGTGCTCAGACTGCCGTGGGAGACAGATCCCTCTGCAGGCGCCACTGCCTGTGCTGTGTCGTCTGGCATGGGGCAGAGAGTGCTGAGAGGAGGGGCAGCAGCTCCTATGACCAAAGGCCCATGTCTCCTCCACTGGCCACACACACAAAGAGGGAGGTGACAGCGGGAACCACAAAGGCAGCAGCAATCCAGTACAGGGAAGCCTCCTGGCAGACATGCTCACAACATATATGCACTACCAACAAAAAAGGGCGTGGCCCAGTCTTATTATGTGTCCAACTTTAAAGCAGAAGACAGCCTGAGAAAGACCATGACTCGAATGGTCTGCAGCTGTGGAGAAAACAGTATCTGGAGGGGACTGCAAATGCTGACTGTGGAGAGCACGCTAGCAAAACTGAATTCATCCTACAGGACCACATGTTTTCTGCCAATGAAATCGAAGGCAAACTGCCGCACATCCTGCCTTCTATGACCTCCCGAATAAGGCATGGGGCTATATCATAACGGTCAGTAATTATCACTGCGTTTTAAAAAGCAATTACTCCTTTTTTCCTCTTGTTCTTTTATTTTTCAGAAGTTAGTACCATAAATACTGCGAAACAAGCAATTTCGGGTCAAGGCAAGTTCTATTTTGATAATGACAATGGCTCAGTGGAGTTTAAGATAAAGTAATCTGCTAACTAAATGAGTAATCTCCAGTGTGTTCCCACAATTTTGTGGTCAGTCACTTAGAAACACCCTAAATACTTCTAAAGATAATCTCCACCTAGGAGGAATATGCCCATTTCTCACCCCAGTGGCCTCACTTGGTTCCCAACGTTTGCTTTAAAAAAAAAAAAAATAGTGCTCATCAAGTAGAAAATTAAGGAGTAGCTGTAAGGCTGCTGACAAGAGCAGAGGGGGAGTAAAAAATTTAAGAGCTGTCTGCAGGGTAAACGGTATTTACTGTGGCACTTTGAAAGGCACCTCCCTCTCCATGAGTGCAATGAGAGAGCTGCTTTTATTACAGTAGATAAAGGACCCAGGAGAAAAGAAGCCAGATGTGCTTTCATATCCCACTGTGAGCCAGACTGTAAGTTTCCATTTGCAAATTAGATTTAAAAAGAACAGGTGGCAGATGGCTTTGATCACTTTGTAATACAGAATAAAGTGCTAGGAATCCATACAAAGATATTCACAAGTATACGGCTTTGGAATTAAACAGCATGGGCAGGCACACTGCTTAGGCCCCCAAGCTTCTTGTGTTGATTAGACATAACAGCACAGACTTCAGTAACCCATTTCTCTGAGGATAAAAATACAAGGAGTGCACACAAATCCAAAGCCGACATCAGGCAACAAATCTGACATCTCCTGCACTGGGGTCCAAATAAACTGTGTACTTGCCTTTGGCAGAGTACCAGAGGAAAAAAATTCCCGAGTCCATCAAAGAGAACATTATTCCCTGATGGCCTCAGGAAATCTGCCCCCAGTGACCAAACCCAATTTCTTCATGGGCTGAGAGAACCTAAAGCTCCCTCACGTCCAAGTTCAGCTTCAAACAGTTCCAGCTAAGGAAATTTCTACTCCTTTGGACTTGTTTCACAGAGTAATTTTGCCATTATAAACAGTGTACATTTTCACGCTATATAAGCAGCTCAGTCCATCAGAAAGGACCTGGGTTGTAAACCATAAGAAATAGATTAAAGTCCCAGGTCTGCTACTAGCTAGTCAAGTGAATGAAGGCAAATTACACAGTTTCTCTAAGCCTCACTGTCCTCATCAGCTAAATATGAATAATGTCTGGCTTAGCCTGAAAGATTAAATAACACACAGAAAAGCTTTGAAGTATTATCCATGAATAAATGAAGATTCAGCCGTGAGCTTTCTTGGTGAGCCCTCCCTCAAACATCCATCCTGGCAAAACCTTCTAGAAAAAAATACCATAGCAATGTCCCCATGTATATCCCCCTTCTGTACTCTTGGTAGAGGAAGCTCAAATGGCTTTTGTCATAAAAAATATCATGACCCATTATGTCCAAACATAAATCGTTCAGATTAAATCACACTCCTTAAAACAAAGGAAGAAATGGACACCTTGGGATTCCAATTCCTCAGTGTTTAAGGGGTTTTCTATCACATTCACTTGCCAGTCAAATTCTCAAGGAACTTTAAAGGGTCAGAAATAGAAATAAAGAATATTTTCATTTCCATCACCTAAGCACATAAATCCACATCTAAAGAAATTAAGGTTTGTGTCTAAGCAATTATTTACTGGGAAATTTTTTCTTAGCTCTATTCCTGATTATTTTAGCTCCTATTCCATAGAGCCCTTTGCATTCCAATGAGAGTAAGTGTTCATTGAGTATTCTGTAAACAAAGACCTATAGCACTGCAGGCATGGTGTTCTTCCCTCTACTTGCTTTTCAATGTGAGAAATGACCTCTAATTGACAGTGGATATTTCTGTATCACACACTGTGGCGTTTACCACACTTCCACCAAAGGTTAAGGGAGATGGAAGAGAGATAATATAAGAATCGGCACATCCCTTACTTCTGATATAAAGTGTTACTCTGTTCATTAGTTGGAAATGTGCTTTTCTGTTACTAAAGCAAAGTATTCACAAATGGGTATACCCCCATTTGGCTCCCATTCACAAAAAATTGATGTACAAGGCAGTTCTTAAAACAGCAAAACAAAGCAAGCCCTCGCTTGGCTATACTGTACCTCTAGCATAGATCTGGTGCTCTAGGTTAGTCAGACTGGCTGTACTCCTAGTTCTAAGGTAGACAAGGGGGAGGCCTGGTAGACAGGAGAGACAAAGTTAGAGGGTAAGAATAAAAACAGTGAATAAGAAGACTCACCTCCAAACAATAAGCACAAATAGAGAACATTACAAAAATAGCAAGCATCATGCAATTACCAGGTCATTGCTTTCTGTAATTACTGTGAGCTAAGAATGCATTTGACAAAGTGAACACAACTTTCTCATGCTACCTTTTATTGTGCAGGATGTGTCAAAGTAGTTTGCTCCTTTATTTTTCTGAATTGGGGGAAGAACATGTATTGAACATTCTCTTGAATGTCATTGAACAGAATGACAAGCATTCCTAGGATTTTTAAAGCATGTTATGTTCTTAAATGGTGTAGAGAAGTTACAAAAACCAATCGGTACAGTTTTTAGTGGGGGTTGCTCCATTCCAATTGGAAAACAGAGCAGTAGAATGCTAGTCTCGGGGTCTAGAACATTCAGGGAAGGAGTTGGTATTTGTCCCAAATTTAAACAATCTCTACTAAGGAGCTATCTCATAGTATTGTCTATTTTTTTCCACAGTATTCTTTAAATTCTAATTAAGCATGGAAGTTTTCAGAATATTTAGATATTTCCATAAAATGTCCTTGAAATACAAAACTAATAAATTCAATGAAGTATCACACCATCCAGGTTTACCTGTAGAATTTCAGCCCTCACTGAACAAAGACAACAATTATGTTAAAATGAGGCCAATATTTTCTTTCCGCTGTAAACAACGAGAAATCAGTAATTCCTTTAGGCTGAATTTCATGTGAAGGGCTATTCTAAGGGTTCAATTTAAGACTGGACTTAATAAAAAGCACAACTTTTGGGGGAATATAACTAAATATTCTTAAACAAGACCTGAAAGTTCGTGATCAGTTCAACAAGGTTGAAACCTATTCACTTTCGAAACAAATGTCCAGTGATCGTTTTAGTAGCTTACTAAAAGAATACAATCCTGGAATGTGCGATACTACCACCCAGGAACTTCCAATAAGAAAAGAGGTCTGGAAATTTAGGTATATTTAGTTATATCTGATTAAAAAGATACATTATACCTTTATAGGCCTGAGTAATTATAAAAATATGTAAGTAAATAGAAAATCAAGCTTTGACGTAGCACTGGCATTTAACATAAATGAGGCAGCGTATTAACTATAGAGAAAGTGAGAGGAAGGAAGAAGGGAGGGGGAGAGGAGGACAACAAGAAAATCCTTCATCAGAATCCTCAAGATTTGGCCTTCCTAGTGTTTGCACTGACTCTGGATTTAAGATCCCCCTGTCTGAGTGTTTTCAGAAACATACTCTCTCAGACATACTGAATATTACAAAGGTTATTTAGAGTCTTCTGGGTCAACTATGTTACATTTTCTTGACACACAAATTGGGAAGTTAGATGAGGAGGCAGAATTCAAGCTGATGATATCTGAAAAGCTGTGGCTCCTAAGTAATGACCTTGAGGCTCAGAAGCAACAGCCTGGGAACCCAGAGAGCAAGCACAGCTGACATGTTTTGTCTCTCCTTCTAGAAGTACAAGGCAGATCGAAAGTCCACTTATACACCCTGAGGAGAGATGAACCAGTACAAATACTTCGTACTCTAAGAAAACCCATCTTCCCGTGACACGTTTGTAGACCAGATGGAATATTTAAGTATTCATGAGCTATGTGAAGTCTGGCCAAGACTCCCCAAAGAAACCACACTGAAAGCGTTGGGGCTGAGCTGAATTTGGATGACAATGGCTTATGGAACAACTAAGACCACGCAGTTGTCCATCACAATCTCTCCAGCTCTGAGGAAAACAAAGCCGGTGAGGCATGAAATAAGAAAAGAAAACATCATCGACAGAGAACAAACTGACTCCTCTTTCTTCAAGAGGCTGGGCATTCAATCCTTTTATATTTTATGAACAATACAGTGCACCCTTTTAACATCTTTTTCCACATGGGATCCTGCTCTCCCTCTTTTCAAGAATATATCCAAACCCTCTAACTTTAGATCCAGAAGACCAAAAAGATATTTTTAAAAATCTGGTCAAAAAACCCAGTCGATTGGAAAACCAGTGTTTTGCTGATTAAATACAAACCAATAGCTGATCCTGATGCATTCTCAGGTGCACCAGTTCATATGCAATGTTACCAGAATTTAGGAATTAAGTGTTGCAGATCCTTTCTCCCCCGCAAAGGTAGAATTAGAGCCCACATTAAAAGTTCAGCAGTTCATGCCACAAAACTGTCTCTTGCAAAGACTAAAACAGAACTATAGAAGATAATCAGAATTTCCTGTAGGTTTTTCCATGAAGAATGATGGTTCTACCTGACTTTCTCAGTGGAGCATTACTCTGTAGGTCAACACTGATTTAGTTAGACATGCATAGAGAGAATTCTTACTTTGTCCAAAACATGGAGGATCCACCGAAGAGCCCATCCAGTCTTCTGATTGGGTTGAATCTGTTTCCTTGTTGTCTTTACAGTAATCTGCCATCCACGATTCCTTGGTACTTACATACTGGTCTAGAAAGAATCCCCCAAAGATATGAAGAAGAAAAATAGAAAAGATTGAGGATTTAAGCCAAATAATTTCAATTCAGCAAAACAAGCTTTCATAGAGTGCCTCACTGTATGCTGGTGCTAGTCCTCTGCTAGATTCTGAGAAAGTCTGTGCCCTGGAGAACTTCACATTCCATTAGAAGAGATTACTGTGAACAAAACAACTGCTGCCACAAAACTATATCATAATGTGGAAGATGTTAAAACAAAGATATAAATAAAATTCTATGTGAACAAAGAAGAGGGGAGATTTATTCTGCTTTGGCAGATGTGGGAGAGTGTGCGCCAAAGTCAGGGAAACCTTCAGAGAGGTGGAGACCTTTGTTCTGGGTCTTGAAGAATGGGTAGAGTTTACCAGCAGGATTAGGGATAGAATGACATTCTAGGCAAAGGGAATGGCTTATGCAAAGAATCCAAGACATGAAAGTACATGGCACACTTAGGGAACAGTGACTAGTTCCTTAGCCCAGCATATTGGGACAGGGTACAGTAGAGAAGTCCAGAAAAGAGAATTTCATCTGTGACGAGCATGGAAGAGGGTTTGGAGATGGAGACAACAATTAGGAGGCTAATAAAAACAATTAGACTCAGCAGGCTGAAATTCAGCTGACAATTCTCCATGAGTAGTTTTATTCTTTTGAGAGAAGAATTGCTGTACTAATTAAGATATCATGCTTTTTGGGATAAGAATTACTGGTTTCTGCTTTTCAATTCCAATAGCTGGCTATAGAAATAAGATTTACTTAAACACTAAGAGGTCATAGCAATGTTTCTGGGTTTCAGAACAGTATTAGGAATAAAAAATTGAAAGGGAAAAAAACCAGTTTTACCACTGACAAGAAAACCTTTTGGAAGATATTTTTAAATGGACGGATGCTCATCAGAAACACCAACAAGAACCCTTTTGAGGTAAGCTCTTGTTTGTTGTAGCTTTTCAAAGGACTACCGCAACTTTGTCTAACCTTCCAGAGTAACAGATTATGTACAAGAAACAATGTAGGAGTCAAAATAATGCAGTTTAGGACAATGGTCCCCAACCTTTTTGGCACCAGGGGCCAGTTTCATGGAAGACAATTTTTCCCGGACTGGGGATTGGCGGGATGAGGTGTCAGGGGTGGGTGTGTGCAGTGCTCAGGCAGCGATGCACAGCCCGTTTCCTAACAGGCCACGGACCAAGGGTTGGGGACTGGAGATTTAGAAGGATCATAAGGTCAATTTACTATTATATAGGCGATATCAAGATCCAGGTAAATTAGTGAATGAAATCTGATCATATGAAACAGTGGTTTTAAATTTTGGAGATCAAAAAGCTCATGGTCTCATTTCACTATACATTCTTCCCATCCTACTCTGACATGGGCAAGGCAGTGAATATTCTAATAGCCTCAATCCAACATACACACTGAAGAACGTTCACAATTTGCAATAGTACATGTTATCACTCAAAGAATACTACAGCATTTCCAAAATCAGATCACATATATCAATAAATCAAATAAGATGTGTGTTTTCATAGTGAAGGTACATACTACCTGATTGTATGATAATATTACCACTTTCAAATGACTGAAATACAAGAATAAATGGTTCTCTTTCGCTACATCAAATCCAGGGATGTACATTTCAGAATTGCCAAAGAAACTTTCAGAACACACACCATTAACTTGGCAACCCTTTAACCAAGTCATTTTCAAAGTTAGATCAATGTGCTACTTGATGGAAAACCATACAAGCAACTAACTCTGCTATAAAGACAGGGTTCAAAATCATACCTTTTAAGAATTATTCAGTGAATAGCCTAAGAGAAGTGAATCTAAACTCACTTCCAGGACATTTAATAAATCCCAGTGACTAAGCATTATGAGGAGAGAGTTCATCATAGCCATTTATGTTTCCCAAGTATTCTAAGCTCTTGCTTGATCACAGATCCATTAATATGGGATGCCAACTCTGGAGAAATAGGTTGAGAAGAATCATGAGGCCATGTCAGGATTCAGCCCTAATGAATAAGTGATGCCTGGCACAGGCCCTATTTGCTAAACTAGGATTAATAGTCTTCTAGACTCAGAACTTATGCACAGAAAGGTACCAATCTATGAAAGACTACTTTCCCCTCACCAATTAGTACGGAAGTGATATTGATATCCAATCGGGGCTTGGCCTTGACTTCCAGCTTCAGTCGAGGAGGATGGAGGCGACTAGCTGCCTGTTGTTGCCAGGATACAGAGCACGGCCATGGCTCAATAAATGGCTCCCAGCCTAAAAGAACACAGGAAATAAGACATCTGTTCAGCAGATATCAAGAGTTTACAGGGGAACACTGTTCACAAATGCTCAGCAAGGACCAAGTGGAGCTTAATGGCATTTTATTTCCAATTCAATTTCACAACAAAAGCACCCCCTTCAGTTACATTTCACCATACAGGTGTCTGTGTTGTCCAGAGGATACAGTGGAAAAGCATATGCACCCCCACCATAGTCTTCCAGAGGTGGCAGGAAGGAGGGCAAGGAGTACACATGCCCTCTTCCATCAAAGAGCAGGCAGGACCTGTTCTTGAGCCTGAAGATGGAAAAGGAGTCTCAGACTGAGGTCAGAAAAATAATACAGCAGCTAAAATAATTATTAAATTTGATTTTCCTGGTTACACAAAACAAACCATTGGTTGAATAAATAGGTACATTTGGGGGCTCATTAACTTTTTCATATGTACAAAAAGTATATAAACAACATAAATGTATAAAGACTAATAATACCACAAACATGTGCCCACTATTCAACTTAAGACAGAAAATTACAAGTTCTTTTGAAGCCCCGGAGTGACACTCCGCCATCTCATTTCCTACCTTCCTGCCTTCCTGCCAACCTGCTCCCACCCAACTCCAGGTAACAATTAGCTTGAATTTTTATAGTTAATCATTTCCTTGCTCTTCTTTATAATTTTGCCATGCATGTAAAATTTCTTAAAACATACTGACTCGTCTGTCCTGTTTGTGATCTTCACATAAATGGAAACTCTGTACGTATTCTTTTTTAAATTTCTATTTTTGCTCAACAACACATCTTTGAGCACGTTTTTGAGCACACTGTTACATTATACTGATGCAGGTTGCTGTGGCACATTTTTTTCCTCTGCTGAACAGTAACCCACTGATGACTATGCAATTTATTTACCCATTCTACTTCTGAAAGACATTCACTTGATTCCAGGTTTGTTGCTATTGGGAAGAATACTACTACAAGCAATCTTGTGCACGTTTCCTAGTACGCACAGGCAAGGTGTCCTCTAGGGTCCAGACCTAGCAGCAATGTAATGCTGGTTGTTGAATATGCTTATATTCCACTGTATTAGGTCATACCAAATTGTTTTCCAAGGTAGTTGTACCCATTTACAATTCTGATAGCAGGGACTATGGCTCAATCTTCACCAATACTTAGTAGTGTCACATTTAATTTCTGCCAATCTGTTGGGTCTGAAAAATGGTATCTCATTGTGATTTGAAAGTCTCAACTTTTCAAGGCAAGCTAATTTTTAACAGATTTTTACATATACTCTCACAATCAGCCATAGAGCAAATCAAATCCAATATTTAACAGAGAGTAGGTACATAAGTCTCCTTACACCATTTGGCACTTAGTTACCTGAACGTGTTCATACAACTTTAAAAGCAAGCAATATTTGGTTGGGGAAAATAAATGATTCTCAGAAAAATAGCTACCATGTGCCCTGTAAGAGTTTGTCTCAATCAGAAAGACCTGGGCCATTATCCTAAAGTGAAATATTTTGAACAATGAGGAAATAAGACTGTTACCTTTAAGTGAATCTAGAACACAGGGAAAACATTAACATAAAATTAAATGCGATATATACTCTAGAACAATCAACAGCAACACAACAAACTGAGGCTTAATTTCTCATTGAAATCAAAGGGAACAATCACTCACAGGCCAAGCCTTGGATTGCACAGCACTGCTTTGCTTCCTCCATCCACACCCACTAGGAATTCCAATGAGAACTTCTCTAAACTCCCATAAAGCAAAGAAGTTCATAGCTCAAACCATTTGGCCCCAGTATATTAATATGATGGCTTCTGAATTTCAACCTGTATAGAGCCTTACCTTGGTTTTCTAATAGGAGGAAAGAAACCAAAATGCTTGCAGTATTATCCAGGTTTTATGTCTCCCAAAAACCACCTTGCTCTAATCAATTATGTTTTGCTTTAGGGAGTAGGTAGGGCAGAATATACATTGTCACTGACTCAGCACACAGCTAATGAAACAAACGAGCCCAGTGGGGAGAGAGATTTGAGGTTTAAAATGGTTAAGGGCATAAATCACCCTTGAAATTTAGCTACTCAGAGAGCCAAACAAATAATCCTTCACTATCGAGCAATGGCAAGTTCTAGAATGAGCCAAAATGCAGGATCACAAAGACTTAACTATAAAACATCTTTTTAATAATTCAGTTGCAACATATCAGATATGTTTTTTAGAAAAATAGAGAATCTTCATTTTCTGTGCTTATGTGGTCACTTGCTTTTAATCTTTCCCTGTCCCACCCTCCTACCTACTTCCCTCATGTAAAATTTTCCCTCATGCAAAATTTATGTGGCAATAGGTCCACGCAAACATTTAAATGTATGTTTTAAATCCCATCATAACATATGCTTTATACTGACCTGATAGAGCACGGTTATAATAATCTCCAGAAAGGGTGAAGTGGGCGTAGCCTTCAGGGCTAGTTCTTACATGTTGAAGAAAATTCAGACCTGCAATGAAAGCAAAATCTTACTGCAGTGACAGGACAGGACAGGATTTGTCTCTTACAGACAAATCACATTAAAACGTTACTGATAGCTAACACTGATGATCTCATAGGACAACACACAAAACTTTGATATTTCATTTATCGTATATTTTTTGTATCAATTTTGGTTTTCAAAAAAATTACGTTAAAATACTATTTATCTTGATTACAGAGTTTTCTGGAACCCCCTTAAATGTTGTGACTCAGTCCCAGCCCTGGCACCCAGATGTATGGGAAGCCTGTGGGAATATTAAAAAGAAATTTCTACCTGAATATATGAAAAGGCGGCAACATTGATAAAGAGCAGACAAGTCCTGATAAATATTAGCTCAAAATTTTAAGATCACCATAGAAAAGTAAGATATCATCTAATTATTCTCTGCAGCAAAGATACTCATGGAAACAGTCAAAATTCCAGTTGTTACTTTTAATCAAGTGGCCCTGGCAGTGCCTAGAAGCACAGGGAAAAGGAAAACCTCCTCTCCAATGTACACAAGGTCAAACTAAAGCCCCAGAACCAAACTTTACTTGAAGGGAGAAGAGGCTGGCAAGACTGAAACAACGGAAAATTAAAAGTAAACACAGCAATGGGATTTTCATTTATTCTCCTCAGTTTAACACTACTTGCAATAATGCACTCAAGGATAAAGTCCTCCTACCCTGGTCTCCATTCTACTAAAGCACAGCTCACAAATGAATAGTATATTACCCTTCAGATGGCCCTATAAGGTGAGCTTTCCAATAAGATTCTGAGTTTTGTTTTTTATTTTCAAGAGATAAATACAGTAGAACCATTATTTTCTGAGCTTATCTTTCAAATGCTTTTAGTAACAGTATTCACTACAATCTTTAGATATATAAAAAGATACAAAAATGGAGAGATGGGGAATGATTTAGCTAGAGTTGTTAATACAATGGAAATTTTATCAATGACAATTTCTATTATTTCCAAACTACAGGCTGAAGGCCACATATGGCAAATAAATACAAATTTCTTTAAAATACGCATAATGAAAAACATATGTGAAACCATTATCTAAATTTCACCCATACAACTAAGTAGAGGACAGCATGAATAACATTAAAAAAAAAGGACAGGCTCTAAATAATTCAGCAATCACTGAAAATATTCCAGATGAATCTGAAAATCAGGACAATACTCACGGGAAAAGGTGAGTTCAGCGAGAGGAACATCACAGTCCATGCAGTCGTCGATAAAGCAGATGCACACGCTCTCAGCTTTGATCTCCACTCCAGAGATGAACGGTGCTGGCACAGCCCCCGGGCTATCTCGGCTGTTAGAGGCCAGGGAAAGAGACTTCAGAGGTTCTGCATTCTTAAACAACCAACTTGCTGCCTTTTTCAATTGGCCTTCAAAGAAATTAAAAAGTGATCAATTCCACCAGTTTCCACAGCTACCCTGGCAACTCACAGAGAAATAAAGTTTTATAGAGATCTGCCAGGCAGCCCCAGGAAGCCTTGATCCCAGAACTATTCTTAGACTTTAAAAAAAAGGAGAAAAATACCCCCAGCATAATAGCAATTCTCCTTCTAGGCAAATAGAATGAGGCCCTCTTTGTTGCACACCCTCTACTCGAGTTTACCACACCCTTCATGACTTGGCTCAAAATGCCCCTCAGAAGTCATCCTCCTCTACTATGACACCTGTTGAAGGAGAGAGGAGAAGAGGAGAGGATCCAAATTCTAGGTGCCCCTTGGTACTTAAGTACTTAATCTTCACTATGTAGTCCTGTGCATATTGATGCGCTACTTTGTAATTATCCTCAAATGTCTTACTTTGTGTATAATGTGTCTTCTCAATCAATCCCAAATTCCTTGAGAACGGAGAGCAATACAGAATTGCATGTGTGCAATATGCAACTGTTAAATAACAGCTGCTTTAATATAATCAGATTACTAACACCCCCCCAAAAAAAGCAAAGCAAAGCAATGTAACCCCATACTTATAAATCACCAGAGGCCAATACATGGAACAGTGTAAGTGGTCAAGTGCATGGGCTCTGGAGCAAGATGGTCCAGCTTCAGATCCTGGTTCTACACTTACTAGCTGTTAGATCTTGGACAAGTTACTTGATCTCTTTGTGCCCTACAGCTGTGGTCCCCAACCCCCGGGCAATGGCCCAGTACTGGTCTGTGGCCTGTTAGGAAATGGGCCGCGTGTTACCACCTGAGCTCCACACCACCTCCCCACAACCGACACCCCACCCCCGCGCCCTCAGTGCATGGAAAAATTGTCTTCCATGAAACTGGTTCCTGGTGCCAAAAAAGTTGGGGACTGCTGCCCTACAGCACTCACTTAAGAGGACTGACAGGAGGAGGAAATGATGAGTACATGAAAAGTTCTCAAAGCTGGAGTCTGGCATATAATAAAGGTTCCATAAACATTAGTTGCTAATATTAGCTTTATTACAGATGGAACTAAGCTTTAGTTAATGAAGAAATAAAAATTAACAAAGAAATCCAAAAGGCTCTTAAAAAATTTTTTTAAATGTGTTTGAATTGTTAAAGAAAGAGTAAAAACATAGGAAAAATAAACATTAAGGGATATCAAATTAATAAAACAAAAGCAATGATAACTAGGGTAAAATAAAACTAAGGAACCCTTGATAACTAGTGTTATTCACCTTCATTTTTTTCAAAATGAAAAAGGTAATAGTTAATGCAAACAATTACGCTGTGAGACAAGCATTTTCACACATAATTGGCTGGAATGTAACCTGGATACAATGTTTTTAGAAAAAGATTTATCAATTCAAGTAAAGAGCCTAAAAATACATTATACCTTTTGGTCAAGTATTTAAAATACTAATCTCTCTACCAAGGAAATACTTAAAAGACATAGACAAAAGCTGCCACCAAAAAATGATTATTACAGAACTGTGTGTGTATGCTATTGAAAAGTAAAGATTGGTTAAATTACAATATGTCCTTATAGTCAAAGTAAAAATATCAATATTTACAAATAATTTTAATGAGATGGGAAGATGCTGCTAATATACTAAGATTGTAAAATTATAATTCAACAAATAATTCAATTAAATATTATTTAAAAGACCATAAAATTATATTTTCAACACAATCTACCAATACATATTAATAAAATATTACATGTGTATAGATATACAGACCATAATACACGGAGAAATAGAAAGAGAGTGTGCATGCAAGCATAAAGACTGGAAGGAAATACAGCTGTGCTGTACTTCTCTTTTTTAAGAGAAAAGCGAACAAAGAGGGAGGTGGAAGGGAAGTGAGATGCAATTCGAAAGAATATAGGCTTTGGAGTCAGGCAGACCTGGCTTTAAACCCATCTTAGGAGACTAAGAGGTGACCTCAGACAAGTTTATTTTATGAATCTACTTAACCTATCTGAGCCAGTTTCCTCACCTGAAGTGAGAATAATAATGTCTACGTCCAAGGGCTACGAGGACTCAAGAGAACACAGAGACAGGCACACAAGATAAACAGTCCTGATTACCAGCATCACCACCATTAGCACTACCACTAGCAACAGTGGCTAACGTTTAGAAAGTTCTGTGTGCCAGGCACTTAAAGGCTTAGCATATAGCGTCTTATTTATATCAAAGCTCTGAGGGAGGGCCCCTTATCCTGATTTTATAGATAAGGAAACACTAGTACAGAGAGGCTAAGCAATTTGCCCAAAGTCACTAATAAGTAGCTAATGAGCAGCAGGGAAGGGATGTGAACATAGTCAGCCAGCTGCAGAGCCCACATTTGTATCCACGGTAAAATACCGCTGCTCATTATGATTACTGACCCAAGATTACATTCAGTCTACAGAAGACACATAAAGGGTCTTCTAAATACACTCAGCTCTTTAAGTCACCTTGTGTAGCAGGGGAGGAAATGAGAAGGAGCTTATCATCAAGGTAAGCAACAGACAGTGGAACCTCACTCAAATTACCTTGACACACCAGAAGAGCTTTGCGACAATCGTCCATGCTGAATCCCAGCTCCTGTAGTCTAGCCAGCTGTAACTCTAGGAAAAAAATGGTATACAATTTTTATAAATAATTTTATGTAAATTAATCCATAAACTAATTTAAGAAAAAAAGAAAAAAATTTCAGAAACTGGTGAGTAAAACATTTTATTTCTCTAAACAAAAATAGGTTCCTTATTAGAGATTTCTATCAAGTGTACTCTGAAAACTTCGGAGAGAGAGAAAGAGAGAGACAGGGTCTCGCTCTGTCACTCAGGCTAGAGGGCAGTGGTGTCATCATAGTTCACTACAGCCCCAAACTCCTGGGCTCAAGTGATCCTCCTGCCTCAGCCTCCTGAGTAGCTGGAACTACAGACACATGCCACCACACTTGGCTATTTTTTATTATTATTTTTGGTAGAGACAAAGTCTAGCTATGCTACTCAGTCTGGTCTTGAACTCCTGGCCTCAAGCAATCATCCCATCTCAGCCTCCCAAAGTGCTAGGATTACAGGTGTGAGCCAACAAGCCTGGCCTCTTTTCCTTATATTGACTGTGTTTGTAAAAAGCTTAAAATTAAAACAGTGTTATCATATAACTTTGGAAGAGAATTCTCAAAGTTTAAAACTAAACTTTAGCATTACGCATATAACTCTGGAAGAAAACATAAGGGGAAAAATTGTATAAGCTAGAGCAGTTGGTTTGGGGTATTCTGTTTGTTTTCAAACTTAAAAATATGAGAGTCAAACTATGACTAACACTTATACTTAATGACACACAATTAGACTCTGAACAATTTAATTGTGCAAAAGAAAATTTTAAGAGTTAAAAAGAAAGAGAGTTATTAGGTAGACTGAGTTTTATAGTCAAACACCTACCCAAGACAGGATCTAAGGTGTGTCTTGTCCCTTCTCTCATTTCCTCTCCAACTCGAGACGCACCTGGAAGGTAACTGCTAACAGCGTCGGCTTCCAAGGCCACCGAGTCCGGCACTGCAGCATTAGCTTGTTCTGGGATGGATTTTGCGATAGCAAGAAACAGCTGAACGTCATTATAGGAGAGTCTGATATCCAGGGCTTGTAACTGAATCTAACAAAATGTAAAAGCAATTTTTTAAAGTTGCATTTGATTTTGCATCCACGCCTCTTACAGATATAATTCCTATTTCATGTTCTAATAGTTCAACAGATACTACAGCAAATTTCTCATTTAAAAGATTGTAAAGATCTTGAAATTAAGCACTAATAACCATAAGGTAAGATGTCTCAGCTATGAGAGAGTAAATGGCCACAAAACTGCACCAAATAGAAAATACTAAGCTAGAAAAATTACTAGAGCAATTAGTATTTCAGCAGGATGATTTTCATACAAGTATATTAATCATCAAAGCGGAGGATCAAAGAATGGCTCTGAGGGAGAAAGCACCACCTATTAGCAATATTTTGTTAATCCACTTTGCATGGATCTATTACATTTAATTTTACTAATCTCTAAAACAAACTGACCAACAAAATTTAACTCTTCCTTAACTTTAAATGAGTCAAGTTTGACACTAATATTTCCTGAAATCCAGTCTTCCTCAGAGATCAGCAATATAGCTACCAGTGGTAAAGAAAGGCAGTACAGACACCAAGACCAGAGCACTGCAGAAACGGGGAATCCGGATGACTGTCTGATGTTACTTTATTTATTAACTTTTTTTCCTGTGAGGTACCACTAAGATCAAAAGTCAGAATGTCTTCTCCCTCTCTCTTTCAATCTCCTATGGTTCAAATGGATTAATTTTTCCCCTTCTACCAAAGAAATCAAGCACCCAATTCTCAAGCCTTTCTTTCCTTGCATCACCCTGAATCCTCCTTACTCCCTATGTACCTCTTTGCTCCAGTCAGACCTACCTGTCCCTCCTCCTCTCTGTCTAACTGCATCCTGCCCTTCCCCCAGACTCATCTTACCTTGAGTCCCACTCACAATGAATATTCCTATCTATAAGGAGTTCTGAGTTTTGGTTAAATTCTATAGAACTTCAAGATAACAGGCCAAGGAAAAGATCTTTTATCCTCCCTAAGACTGCAGGATCTTCTAGGACAGAGACAATACCATACTTATTTTGTATTTGCTGAAGTAACTTAAATGTTGTTGGCTCAGAGTAAATAAGACTGCCTAGGTAGGAAAGCGTTTGAGTATATCAATGTATTCTATAGATTTTGCATCATTACCTCTAAGACAGGTGGAAAATCTTCACTATTGAATGCATCCATCAATCCTGAACTATTCTGATACGAAGAATTTCCAACCAACTCCACTTGGATTTGTACGGGATCAACAATTGAAAGAGCTGTATCGTGCTCATTCCCTAGTCGACATGAAAATACCTAAAGAATGAGATGCAACAGGGCAAGAATTAATGTTTCATTTAAGAAGGGTCTAACCATCAGCACAAAAAGAAACTATCTCAGAAGAATCAGCCCTGTATTATCACAAGACCCATAACAAATGCTGAAATAAATATTGTGAAGAATAAGGCTGATTACTCTCACCCACGGCCAAGAACAGGCACAGTGGTTCACCCATAGGAAAAGGCAGTTCAGCAATACCTCCCAAAAGGCTTAAAAATCTCACATCCTTTGAGCCAATAATCCTACTTCTCTATAGGAACTAGCCTAAGGAAATAATGCAAAATATATTTCATTTTCACAACGAAAAAAAACACACCAAAATGTCAATAGAAATGACATGTGGCAAGATAGGTTATTTTCCCTCCTCTCATAATTTTATAATTAGAAATAAATACATTAATTATTGAAGCTCAGTGAATATGGAGTTCATTATATTTTTCTGTTTACTTCACAAATGTTTGAAATGTTCTATAATAAAACACTAAAAAATAAATATATTTGTGGGGAAAGAGAAGGAAGAAGGGAGCAAGGGAGAGAGGGCTCTCGTTTAGGTTATTTCGTTTACTCAAGAAGAGTACAGAGGAAAGAACGGAGCATTCAATTTGATCCCCTTTGTCCCCCCCACCCTTTGGTGCTATTGAAAAACATGTGACACCAAGGTCCTTTGCCATATTCAAAATTAACTCATACTTTGCAAATTCCCCCCCCCAATGATATATCAAGCAGGTCTTAAAATTCAGATCCAATTGTGCTGCCTAAAGAATAAGAATGAAAAGAGTTTATAGCAATCTCAAATATTTTGCCATGTAGTTTTTCTAAGACTTTGGAGCAGAAAAGTTTCATTTTCCTTTTTCCTTCAGGGGATTCTGCTATACAAAACCCAACTGTACCTGACAGTTCATTAATCAATCACCAAGATTTTCCATTCAAAGCTGGTATTGTGGTGGCTTGGAAAGTAGATGAATTGCCGTTCCATAATCAACTCATATCACACCAGCATGCAAACCCTTCCTCTCAAACTGAGGTTTCTTTACATGAGAGAAATAAGTGGTCAAGAAGTGAAATCCCTACAGGTTTTATTCAGCTATATTTGAGCCCCCCTAAAAAGTACCATATACAGCTGACAGTGAACATAAGTTTTATTCATTCAGCCTCCTAACAATACCACTGGAAAGAAAAGGGAATGAAAACTTCAATTGTAAAGCAAGAGGAACGCTGACCAAATATTCTAACAATATAACAAGAGGAATATTAGCAAAGATCAGTGAATTACAAACATCATGAAATTTTTAAGCTAAAAAGGCCACTCAAGGGCAAATTATCTCCTTCATGAGATTACATCAGAAACCCAAAGCGCCATTATTAGAGATGCACTCCTTTAGGTTAGGCATAACTGTCTAGAGCCGCCCTTTTAAAGATCAGATATTCCTGAAAGGATAATACAAAAAATCCTTAACACCTTTTATAAACAAGTTTCCATTACTCCAAAGCCCTAGTTCTTCGCAGAGCTGCGCTCATGCAGGGGAAGTGAGGGCCCCGGCCTCACCTTCACAAATTTGCCAAGAACTAGACCTGTAGAACTAGAGGACACAACAAAGTGCCTGACAGGGTAATGGGGACTAGAAGAGTCTCCTTGTACTTCTTGAGGAAGGGAGAGTAAATTCCCTCTGCATATTTAGAGGACTGAATTCACACATTAGAATAACCTAGTAGATTTAAGAAGAAAACAAAGAGGAAAAGAGGGCAAGGGTCCTCCAATTCCAAGAATTATTTCCACTAATCAAAGTTTAGAAGGTAAAATTCCCTTCCAGATGTTTTTCTCTTGAGCCGAACATGTAGTGCTGTGATCGACATGTAGACGTCTTACCTCGATGCCAAACAAACTTCCTGAAAAGGGGCGGTCGACAAATCGGGGCTTATAGGTAAGCACTGTGGTGCCTTTTAGAATAATGGCATTGGTATCGAAGCAGGACACGTCTTCGACGACTACAAACTCGGTGCCTGAAAAGGACAGCATCAATCAAGCCAAAGCTAGGAAGCTGGAAAACACCAGGTTGTTGCAAACAAAGCAGCCCATTTCCACCCAGCAAGAACGTTAACCAGTAAGATTTGTTCTCCAAGATGTCTGTCAACATTCTGCTTCACTGTCATTCTGAATAAATTTTCTGTCTGGCCAAGTACAGCTCAACCAACAGAGCACTGCAATGGCAGAGAAGATTGGGATGCAGTTTCTCTCTTTAGCATATATTTTTAAGCTAGAGAGAAACTGCACCCCAGTTCTCCAGGGAGGCCTACCAGATGCAGAAACTCAGAAAATCATCCTTTCTCCAAGTGATGCTCTGATCGAAAATCGCAGGAAGTAAATTCAGGTACTAATATTCGTCAGGCATCATAAGGCACTATCTGGCATCTACGTAGCTGTTTACAAAGTTGTTTACAAAGAAAGTAGACCAAGTTAATATTGAGATTTTTTAAATCAGTAGGTGCAGACAGTTTTCTACTCATTTGTGCATGGCAAATCCACTCTGGTTTTACACTGTGTTTTCATCAAAAACCAGGTACAAATGGAGCTTTTGTAACTGAACCCATTTAAAATCCATTGTGTTAGCCAGCTTCATCAAAACCATTGAAAAGTAGGTAGGGGTATCACAAACATAGCAATGAACACACAAATATATACAGATGCACTAGAAAAGTTTACTAGTCAACAAAAACAATAGTAAATCCATCTGTATGAGAAAATATTCTTTTTGTAAAGAAAATAACAATACTCTCACTTATTTATCTTCAAAATTGAGATTTTTCACATACCAGATCTGTCTAAACTCAGTAAAGCACATCTGTTGGGGCCCTAAAGATCAAACAGAAAATTGAAGCCAGATTTCACATTGGGAAAAAAGACCACTGCCCAGGTGGGCCCTCAGGCCAAGCACATGAACTAGGCAGGCAGAGGAGAGGGACAAGAGACCCCACAGCCTTCAGTGGGCCAGGCAGCTCACACCTGAAAATGGAGGTCAAGAACTTTGACACTTGTTGGTCTGAAAAAGATGCAAATGTGTAAGTGTTCATGTCAAAAAATGAAGTAATAGAGAAATCATCCTGTAAGACAGACATTGAGCCTAACATCCAAACTAAGCACCAGTGAATCACATCTATGTAGAATCACCTGTTACATTGACCTTGACCTCCAGGTGCCTTTCATTGGACACAGGAAGGGAAGACCGCTTGGTAACTACTCCACTCTTCACAGTTTTGGGAACGCTAGCAGATTCACTGCTAGAGTTACGATAGCGAGAAGGAGTAGCTTTATTTTGTTTCTTAATGTCACTTGGAGTGTGGAGAAAATCATGGACTAAGAGTAGCCAGTCAAATATGAGAAACACACGGAGATTGTTGAGAACTACTGTAAAACAGGAGGAATCCTTGGTAGATCTACAAGAAAGAAGACAGAAAAATAAAATAGGAAAAACAAACTTGGTATTTCAATAACCTGCAAACGTATTACTCGGTTTTGGCACGTGGTATTCCAATATTTTCTGAACCGCCAGGCTGAAGTATCAATAAACTCTGAACACTGGTTTAATAACACATTCAGTGAATAACTCAGTCATATTTTTAAACAAGAAGGAATATGCTATAAGAAAGCAGAATAGTGGAGCCCAGTGGTTCTCAGTTGGGATGATTTTGTTCCCCAGAAAACATTTGGCAGTGTCTGGAGACATTTTTGATTGACATTTTGATTGCAATAGCAACGGGAGGATGGGTGGGGGTGGGAGGGTTGTTATTGGCATCCAGCAAGTAAAGGCCAGAGATGCTGCTAACCATCCCACAATGCACAAGACAGCAAGGAATTATCTGACCTTCAAAATGTCAATAAGTGCTAAGGCTGAGAAACTCTGGTATAGAAAGAACACAGGCTTTGAAGTCAAAGACCCAGACTTATATACTGTCACTTACAAGTTATGTTGTTTTGGGTAAGTCAGCTACCTTCTCTCAGCCTGTTTCCTCACTTATAAAATGACAAATATTAATATCGTAAGAAATAAAGCACCAGGCACACAACAGGCATTTGATAAATGCCATTTTCCTTCCTGATAGGCTATTGTAAGAAGATCAATGAGGCACTCTTTATCTGATGTCTAGGATCACTTCTTTACAAACTCAAAGTTTACATACTAGTATTAGTTTCTCTAGCTGAAATTGATCTTTTAGCCTGAGAAGAGAACAAATAAGATGACATTTACTGTGGGTATATCCCCTAAGCAACCTAGAGGTGGAGTTGAGGGAGGAGGGGAGCACTTGTTTTATAGCCCCCATTACTTCAAATTCTGTATTTGAAGTGAAAACCCAAGGAAGACCCTCAGGCCTGGCCTCAAACCATGGTGTAGTCAGAGGCTTTATCCAGGCCTACTAGTATATTAGTAGGCCAGGCCTACTAATGGGTAGGATATTACCCCTATCCTACCCAGATGGGTAGGACGAAAGAAACATGGGCTAGGGACACACTTACATAGGGTTTTCTGGGTTGAACTGGGTTCTGAAGCCCAAAAGAGAGACTCTGGAGCTCTAGCTACTACACGTACCTGGTCCTCTGCCCTAAATGGTGCTTTTATTCGGGAAAAGCTGATTTGAAGATATTTCTAAGGCTGTTTTCTCTAGTCTCTCGTTTCTCCTAAACCTGACTCGCTGCCTCTAGTAAAGGGCGTCATGATGCATGTCTCCTTACAGAGACAGCATTTTTCACAGAAACACTCTACCCTTTTGTAATAGAGAAAAAATGTTGCCCTCAGTAAAATTTTTCCACCCCAGTTTAAACACAGATTGTCAGAGCTATGTACTAACTGGAAAGTCACAGTGTGTTGAATCCCTTTTCTGGAAAATATTTCAAGCCTTTAAACACTGTGAAGTGATTTATATTTGACATGTAAAATCCCAACAGAAGAGTAATTCTTCTTGAGACACGGAAGGCGTTCAAAATTTCCAATCAAGAGAACATTTTACTCCTCTCAGTAACAATGGTATTTCTGTTAGCAAGAGCCAAGGTAAGACTTTATTATTTGACTCCAAGAAATTATATATACCTTTAATATATAAATCAAGTAATATTTTGAGGCTCCTTGTACATTAAAAATATGACACATGAGACAACTACCTGATGGTTTAGGAAGCCAGATCTATAATAATGAAACAAACTCAAAAAGAAATTGTTTCTGCAGATGGACCAAACATATGCGAGCCTCTTGTCCAAATAAACATCTTCAAACAAAGGAACAAAACACTACCATCTTATCATCTCATTGCAATCAGACCAACAATGAGAAACCTGGTAGGCCTGAAGACTCTTAG
>NW_012153840.1:4237856-4247111 GCF_000956105.1 Propithecus coquereli
TATAAGAATAATCTTGATGATTTTTTTCTTTTTTTTTACTTAACTACAAAGTTTTTCCCAGCCTTTTTACTTAGTGGTTTATACTTACAATATATCTGATGACATTAAACGTTAACAGAATGAAATTGACCTGGGTTCCAAAAGCCTCCTTTTGGATTTTCATTGAAAGGTTTCTTTAGATCAGACCTAATTTTTCAGTTTTCAGGTCTAGGCTCAGTCATAAAATCTCACAGCAGTATACCATAAAATAACACAAGCACATCAGTAATAATAACAGCTACCATCTTTGTCAAGCAATATGCCAGAATTATTTTAATTATCATTTCTACCTAATAAGTTACGTATAGTTATTTTTTTTCTATTTCATAGAAGAGGAAGTTGAGGCTCAAAGAGGCTAAACGACCTGTCCTAGGACACACAGCTAAAAAGTAGTAGATTAAGGTTCTGAGCTCAGATCTGATTCCAAAATATATGCTCTTTACACATACAACACTGCCTCCCAAAATATCAGAAAGAAAAACATAACCTAATTCAAAAAGGTAAAAACTCTATATATGAACAAGTCAGCAAAACTTGAATAAATAAGTAATTCAAGCCAAAACCACATTCTCTTCCATTATTTGCAGAGACCAAAAGTCTTCTCTGTTTTCCTTAAACCAGCATAATTTCTTCCTTCCTCAAGTTGCTTTACAAATTAAAACAGTCTTCAGTTTACAGGGAAGTTGATTTTAAGGGCCTGGTTCAACTCAATGCTGAACTACTTTTTTATTTTTCTAAGGCAACAGAGACATCTTTTGGCCAATAAATGAAACTGCAAGATTATGGGACTAACATGTCAATATACAGTATGCTGCCCTAAGCCATCATCTATTTCTTTTTTTAGTGATTCCTTGGTCCTTTGATGTTCTAAAGCCAACAATGGCCACAAAAGG
The DNA here is from genome assembly GCF_000956105.1 of Propithecus coquereli. Classification (NCBI taxonomy): domain Eukaryota; kingdom Metazoa; phylum Chordata; class Mammalia; order Primates; family Indriidae; genus Propithecus; species Propithecus coquereli. Next base: position 4,238,789 of record NW_012153840.1, read on the forward strand.
GAATGTTTCCATAGCAAAGGCAGAGTCAGTGTCTGGATCTACTACCTGAAATGTAGTTCAATCTGAATGGAACCGTGGGTAGTGCTGCTGTTCTTAGAGGGCTGAAAGATACAGCTGAATACATTTGTCAGGCCAGGGCTGGTCTTCTGCCCAGCATAGCGGGTGTCAAAAGCCATCATAGAATGGGAAACCAAGTTAATGGACTTGGTTTGGTTGGAAAAACTCTCATAGAGCAGTTTACATTTCTTGAAGTCAAATCTAAAAGGGGAAAAGAGAACAGAAAAGATGTGAAACATAATTCTTTCATTTTACAAAAGTATGTAAGTTTAAGATAACGAGAGTAAAATCATAAACATATCTAAGTCCTACAAAGGAGAACAACTTTCATTCTGAGCTCTTTCAGAGATTTTGTTAATAGATGCCTCAAAATGGATTTAGTGTCATTGTGCCTTGTAAGAAGTTCATAGGAACTCTGTGAGAAATAATAATACCACATATTTATGCTATTGTTGATTATCATTCCCATTTCCCATCAGAAGTCTAAGAAGCCTGTATATTTGTAATAATCCCCAAGGGATGCCAAGGGTCCCTTTAGACCATCATCTGTCAACTTCTAACTTCCCTGGAGGTTTCTCTCTCCAGTCTGTCTGAACTTTTATGTAAGACTATTATAGCATACTGGGAACAACTTGAACAAATAACATTTTTCATACAGATAAGTAATTCAGCTGATCTACCAACAGAAAATGCCTCTGAAATTACCTTTTTTGAAAAAATAAAAGAAATGGCCAGGCACTGTGGCTCACGCCTATAATCCTAGCACTCTGGAAGGCCAAGGCAGGAGGATTATTTGAGGCCAAGAGTTCAAGACCAGCCTGAACAAGAGCGAGACCCCCATCTTTACAAAAAATAGAAAAATTAGCCGAGTGTGGTGGTGCACGCCTGTAGTCCCAGCTACAGGGAGGCTGAGGCAGGAGGATGGCTTGAGCCCAGGAGTTTGAGGTTGCAATGAGCTATGATGATGCCTCTATACTCTAGCCTGGATGACAGAGTGAGACCCTGTCTCAAAAAATAAATAAATATTTAATAAATAAGAGAAAGCTGCAATGAGCAATTCATAATTACTCAGCACCACTGTGACAATATATACAGAATTGTTGCATATTCAGAAAAACTAAAGGCATAGCCACTCATCAGAAAAAAACTGCTGGCTAACAAAACCACCAATCTGGGACCCCAGTTTCACTATACCAGGCTCTTACCAGCTGAATTAGGTACAGACCATGGCAGATTTTCAAGGGAAAGACAAACTAGAAGATAGAGCACTTCAGCAGGGAAATTACTAGCTTTGAAGTCCTGTTTTCAAATATCGAACCAATTTCCCAGGCATATGACCTTATGGTTAGTCAGGAAGTTTATCTGGAAAATTAAGAGTATATCTGCCCAACCTTACAGGGTTGATAAGTGATCAAAATGAAAAGGTTATTATGTGTGAAAACACAATGCACTCTTTAAAGTTCTACACCAGTAATCACAAATTCATACATCTACACTGACCAAGCAAGTGATATAAACAAGTGGACTGCTGGGTAAGTACACACCCCATCTAAAGGGAGTGGTTGCTACTCAGCTTCCAGGTGATTCCAAGTGAGAACATGGACCTAGGATTGCCAAAGCTTCTACTTTTCCAAACAAAGCCGAAATCCAAAATTTTAAGTGAAATCTCCCAATATTTTAAACGTTGGCCAGTGATGTAGTCATCAGTGCTGCAACCAAACACAGCTGGATCTCCCTCCCTGTAACTACCTGGACACAGTGAGACAGTACTTCCCAACTCTGCCGCACTGTGTGGGGCCACATTCTAGCTCCACAGGGTTTGCCAGAGTATTTAATCGCCATTCGAGACCGATTCCAGAGCTCGTTTTTCTCTCTGGCACAGCAAAACACTGGCTGCTCTGTCACCCTGAGTGACTCCAATGAGCAGAGCAGCCTCAGACCCACAATGGTCACATAGCATGAGGGCGAAAAATATCTTCACTCTTTTAAGTCACTGGTATGCAGGGTTGTCTGTTACTAGAGCATAACCTAACCTGTACTGGCTGACAGAGAAACAAACTGAAACTTTTCAAAAGCACTGTGTAGACCAAAAGACCACATTCTGCCTGTGGACCACCACTCTGCAAACTCCGCTCTATGCTAACACAAAATATGTGCATTATTTGGATTATTGTTACTAGTAATAAAATAATAAAATTAAAGCGATACCTGGCTAGAGACCCAGCACCTTCTTTTCCTTTTGGATCTTTAAGCTCCAGACTTACATTTACCATATCAATGAGGAAGCACATGCAAGTGTACACTTCTCCACTGAGAACAGTCTACAAGAGGAAAATGCTGATCAGTCCACAGTTGATGATGCCAACCTAAAAATGGGTTAATATGTCAAGAAATCTAATTTGCCTGTTGTTTCACCTTCTTTCTCCAGGTAAATTTGAGGAATATATATACATAGGGTGACATTGGCTGAGACTGTGAGGGTTACAGAAGAACATGAGATCTCACTCACATGAATTCTTGGATCTTGTAAATCATAAGGCCGCATAAATTCCTCTATGGGCTCTCCAAGGTTGTTCTCTAATAAGCCACGGATCAGTTTGTATTTATACAGGTCCAGGGAGCAGTGCACTGAGGAGAGATTGCCATGGATAGATACGTCTGGCACAGCATGACTTATTTCTCTACGAAACAGAAAAAAGGTCATTTACAACAAGTCCTAACTTAACACTGACATAGCTCACACCCAAATAGAGGGCTAAAATGTACCCACTTAAATATTACCAACGAGTTAATTTCTAACTTCCAATGACAAAAGTTTCATGTAGCTCCAAATACAGCAAATTAGTATGACTGTCATGCTTCAACTACAAAATATCCCTTTTTTCCCAAAACATACATCAAGAAAATCCTCCACTCTAACATGAGCTAACCAACTAATCTATTAATAAGGAAAACCTCATGACACTCAGAAATAGCTTAGACATTACAGTTGGGAAAGCAATAAAGCAAAGTGGTAACTAAAGGACAACAACCAGTTTCATGTTGAGCCCAGGTGGGACGTTAGGATAAAATCTAGATAGGTTACTTATCTCAGCTGGGTTGGGCAGAAGTAAAGTTGCAGATGGGGGAGGGGGGTGACACATGTATACCTCATCTCAACACTAAAAAACTTTCCCACCCCTCCCATGGGTAAAGTGGGCATCATGGATCCTACAGACACTACGCTCTGAGCATATAAAGCAGAGGATTAGGATTTGAAGTGGCAGAGGAATACAAAAAATTACTTTGTTTATAGAGAAAAGCATATATACAATAGAGTTTTTAAAAACCAATGATGCAATCAACCAAGAAAAACTGGGAAGTGCCACCTTGGGTTCCTGTTTCTGGGGTGTAAGAAGCTGAAAGGACACCTTGTGTTCAGTATCACATTCTATCTGGGCTAACAGAGTTTAATTACCTGCACATAAACACTGATGAGATTGGGGAAAGTTTAGATAAGCAGAGTAGCAAAGCACTTTTTTTTTTGGAAAGCACTGCTTCAAAAGAAAACAAAGTGTTCGATTTCTAAATAATGAAGCTCCTCTTAAGACTGCTTAGCCAGTAAAACCAAATATAGCCCATGCCAACCATAACTGAACACCAGCCAGGGAGCAGTTGAATAACAAGTAAGAGCGAAATACAAACATTCCAGTGAGAATGGCTAAATTGTATCATTAATCCAGAGAGAAACTAAAAAAGTGACATTAAATGACTTGACCAAACCCAGGAACTGTGACGAGAGTGGCCAAAGAAGGATCAAAATCATACTCTATCATAAGTAATGAGGCGGCTTTTCAAAATGCTACAAATGGAAATCTCTTTCTTTACCATACAGTCACACCTCATCTTTCCCTGGAGTTGAGATGCAAAACATTGCTGCTTTCTCCAAAATCAATGCCCTAAACTGAGAGACATCATACTCTGTAACTGGCGGTTCCCAGTCCATGTACATGGACCAGGCGAGGAGAAGTACTCTCAAAGAACTTTATTAAATATACCCCTGAGCATCAGCCCTGAGAGTCAGATTCCAGGTTCCAGGTAGGTCTGGGAATGTTTATTTTCAAGAAGGTTCCCAGCCAGATATGGAACTGAATGACAACTGAAGCAATGCTCTGAACTACAGAAATAAGCATCCTGTGTTTGGAGCCCAACGATAAGGGTAAAAGTACTTTCTGGAGTACTTTCAGATTGCTTCATGAAGTGAAATGGGCAAACCTGCACCTAAACATTTACACTGATTAAATGGAGTTCCAGGGTAAACAGCAATAACAGGTTCAAAACCTATTATATTTGGAACACATAATTCAAATGTCCATCTCTTCCAGGATACTCTGCCTGCAATCACTACCCTCCCTCACCACCCAAATCCATGCTAAATTTGTGTCCCTTTCTCTTTCTTTCCAAGGCACTTGTGATCTTATTAACACAGTTTTACAACACTGAATCAAACATTAAGCTAGAATCATCTACTTTCCTTCCTATATCCCTCAACAAAACAAAAGCTCCTGCAAGTGCAGATGCTTTCTCTTTCGTTATAGTACCCTCATGTCTAGCATGCTGTAAGGGGCTCAATAAACACTTGTTAAACAGATGAAGAAATAAGTGAATGCCTATGTTCTTCCAGACTTACCTTAATAGCACTAATTTCCAAGTTAAGATTCTACTTTCAATAGACAGTTATTCAAATGTAAAACACTCACTTGTCCAAGTTCCTTTCCACCTGCAATTTCAGCCTACAAGGCTCAGTTAAGAGGCTTCCTCCTGTTTGTCGCACAAAGTAAGAGGGGAAGATCAGATCTCCACTATTGTCCTCTGTGGCCATAGAGTATTCTCGTGGATGTCTCTCAGCAGCGAAGATGTCCATGTCCTGGAGATCCACAACGATGCAATCCAGCAAGCAAACATGGTCTTCTACAAGGACCCAAGGAAAGAGAGATAATGAAGAAAAGGGGACCCAAAAAGGGCTGGCCCTGAACAAAATTTAAAATTCTAAGTAAGTTCAGTCGGCCTTTGGAAAATGTTTAGAACTGCCTGGTCCCCCTGCCGTCCACTACTTAGAAAACTGGCTGTGCAGAAGTCTCCACTACGGCACCAAGACCTCCCCACACACAGCTCTGTGTGCTCGACACATCCTGTCACCTGCCCACCACTCCAAACACAGACTGTGTTACAGTCCAGTGTCTCATGCCTATCCTGAGATCCCAGGTGAGGGTTTATGACTAAATTTAACTTCACATGCAATCCCTCCCTAGAGACAATGCTGCCCAAAGGTTTACAAACTTTTCCCAGCAGCAAAATTTTTTTTCAAACAAATAATACCTGTAGCCACTTCCACTTCCACTGACCAAATCCAAATTACCTTCATTCTTGCCTAGGCCACCAAAATAAACTCTCCTCCATTATACCTACATAATTCCATTCTGGCCCTCACAAAACCATTCTCCCGACAAAATACCTGAGTGATCCTTTAAAAAATAAATAGACCGAACAATCCCTTCCTTTATACATTTTAATGGCTATGTTTAATCCAAAATTCTTTCTGCTAAACTCCCCCAAATCCCTACAAGGCCCTATAGAAGCCAACTGCCCACTTATCCAAACTCATCTTGAGCCATTTCCGCCTTTGTTCACTGAGCCTCAGGCTTCCTGGCCTTTGTTTCCCCTAAAATGCCAAGCTCTCCATTGCCTGAACAGCTTTAGTGGTGGCATGGCCCACCCATCTCAATCTAAACTGGGTCCTCTCTGTTCTTTTGTCTTTCCCTCAATAACATTTATTATAATCCATCAATATTCATGTTTTTTTTTAATATCTTTCTCATTTGTCTGCAAGTACCATCATAGCCAGGAGCCATGTCTAACAGCATGTTAATCTACTTGGGAAAAAAATATTATAATACCTTGCATTAAGTGGGCACTGAATAAATTAGTTCTTCATTGGCTGATTACATTGATAAACATATAAAATAGATAAAAGTGGAGCTGACCTGGTAGAAGGGGGCAAGGAATGGGAATGAAGTAGGCTTTAGAGATTCCCTAGGGTACTCTCATGGAATCCTAGGACTACATGGAAATAATATGAAAACCACTGTCTTAATCCAAGGCAATATATCACTAATAGGGGAATTGCAGAAACAAATAGCAAATCAGCACAAGAAATATTGTTAGAAGAAAGAACTTCTTTCTATAAAACATCCCAAATCACTTCATAAAGGCATCCACCTACATGTAAGACTGGCCTTAATCCTAATCATTGTTGTCATCCTAATATCAGTAACAACAGATAACATTTGTTGAGTGGCCCACAGATGCCTCCCCCTCCATGCTCTTATATGCATTATACATACAGGCTGACAGGCAGTATCATGTAGGTTAAAAATTAGGGGCCAAAATTCATCATCCAACTCTTCTATTTACTATATACGTAACCTCGGCAAATTAAGTTACTTAATCTCTCTAAGACTTAGTCTCTTCATCTGTAAAATGGGGATAAAAATAAAACCTGAAAGAGGTGTTATATAGATGAAATAATTAATGTAAATAATGCACCACAAAATAACTACTATCATGATTAACATTATCTTGTTTAATCATTAACATAACTATAATCCACTTTCCTGTCACCTCTACAAGGTACTACAAGGTACTGTAGGCAGCTGACCCATTCCTTGTATCTATCTAACAAAAGACATTCAGCAGCCTCCCTCAGCCAGTGTCTGGCACCTCTCTTTGCAGCTAATCACATTCCGCCTCCCTCTCTAGCGCCTCAGAGCAGTGCCCCATTTATCCAGTACATCACTTGTAAGGAACACATTTAAAAACAAAAAAGACAAAATAAGGCTCGCAATTGGAATGACTAATTCTCATGGAGAAGAATACCAATAACTGGATAGCTCATGTCTTTTAAAAATTGTTGCTTATAGTATGTCTGTTGTTATTTAATTCACACTAATATTTGTTACTGGGTTCTCTTCTGTTTTTTAGAATTAAACAGTGACTTGCAGGGATAGTGTCTGCAGAGTGGCCTGCAAGGATGCGGGACTCTTTCTAATTATACTACCACCATCTGGTGGTAACTATCTTGAGGTACAAGAAAAAAGTCCTAATAGACGATCTAAAATCTGTTTACACTGTGTCTTGCTAATTTAACCATACTCTATAAGTCACCTGATGCTAAATCTACACCGAAGACTCTTAAGCCTTCTAAAGGAAAATCAAAATCACTATAAGAAATGCTATCTCTTTGCTAGCATCTGCTTGCACCCAATGTGAATTTCGCCATCTTCATTATACAGCTCTTTTCTCCTCTTTTACCTGGACTACTGGAAACTTGGCCAACAGACGGTGTGGCTTGTAACCCTTGCTGCACCTGGGTATGGGTCCCCTTGGAGTCCTCCGTGCTTGTCATTTTCCTCATACTGTGTTTGGGACTACCCACTGGGGAAGCTGAAGGCACGGATGCCTGGGAATAAACAAAATAAAATTAGAATGCAGGAATGGGGTTGGGTGGGGTGGAGATCATGGTGGTGGGACTCTATCTTTAAAATCCTGGAAGTCCTAGACCATTCCCTACGATCTTCAAAAACGACTATTTGCACTTTCCTCAGCCTACCAGATCCCACAAACAAGAGGCTAACAGAGTCACAACATGTACTGTCACATATGATTATCTGCAGAGATGTTATATATAATTCAATACCTGTTGAAAACTATAGCAATTTTATAGGAAGATACCATCTTTTGGCTCAAGAGCAAATCTGAAGATGCCAACTGCTTCAAAGTGGTTTTAATCTAGGTCAAATGCAATAAAAGCAAATCCCTCAGCTATATGATATATTGTTGCTTTGCTGGGGGTGGAGGGAGGAGCAGTTATTGTTTCAAGAAAACATATCTAATAGCAATGTGGCTCCAATGGAATTAGGCCGTGGCAATGTGTCTGTATTTTCTATAATAGGAGTGTCCTTTCACTGGTTTACATCTCCCATCTCTCTAAGCAACTGTGGAAATGAAACCAAAATGGAAAACAAAAGAAGTTAGCCATTCCTGTTATGTTTCTGCTCAAGGGCATCAAAATTAAGAAGGGCTAATACAGAATAAAAGAGATTCTGTAATTCTATTGAAAATATTACTTTTCCTAGCACTCTGGGAGGCCGAGGCGGGCGGATTGTTTGAGCTCAGGAGTTCGAGACCAGCCTGAGCAAGAGCGAGACCCCGTCTCTACTAAAAATAG
>NW_012153840.1:4248421-4249837 GCF_000956105.1 Propithecus coquereli
TAATAATAATAATAATAAGCAGGCTTTCCCAAGTAATAAGATATTTCAAAGGGTCAGTTTTGCGGGGTTTTTAATTTCGTTTGTTTGTTTGTTTTTACTACGAACCCTCATATGGAGGGCTGATTTTCAAGAGACAGCAAGTCAGGAAGTTGGTCTGCTACATATGAAACATGCATTACGTGACAGGTGACGAGGCAGCCACTTTCCAGCCACGACCTGTTTCCCAGGACAAGGAATACTCTGTACATTTTTTAAATTTTCTTTTTTAAGCATATGAATGTGAATTGACTGCTGAATCCCATAAGGTTTTCAGAATAGCCAGGAGGCAAAAAACACATTATACCTTGAAGAAAAAACGATCCTTGTATGCACTGCTACTTAAAATCAAATCCTCAAAAACAAATGCAGGAAAATTTTTCATTAACATGCTACAAACTACATGTTGTTTATTATTTGGCTTAACAAAATAGAAACCCTTCTGTAAAAATTTCTTAAAATATTTTAGCAATTATTCTTCCAAGGCTAACTTCAGAGTTAGCTCGCAAGCCCATATATAGACATATCTGATACAGAAAATCAGCTGTTAGCTTTTTAGGAAAGGTAGAGAAACAAAACATTATTATTGAATTTGATTGCCCATTCCGGCTATAACTGATCTCTTCCTAAAAATTTTAGTCTGGCCTTGAAATACAGATAACAAAAAGAAATACAGTCATGTGCTGCATAATGCCATTTCAGTCAATGAAGGCATATACTACAGTGGTCCCATAAGATTATAATACCATATTTTTACTGTGCCTTACCTATGGTTACATACATTTAGATACACAAATACTTGTCATTTGTGTTACCACTGCCTACAGTATTCAGCACAGTAACATGCTACAGGTTTGGAGCCTAGGAGCAACAGGCCATACCATAGAGTCTAGGTGGACTGGAGGCTATGCCATCTAGGCTTATGTAAGTGCACTCTATGATGTTTGGAAAATAATGAAATTGCCTAAAGACACATTTCTCAGAAGTATCCCTATAGTTAAGGGCAGAGGACTGTATTTGGTCTTACTGGTTGACACCAAGAGCTTTTTAGAATCTTCAGTGTGACAGTTGTCTTTTTGTATGTCAGTGAGATGACTGGTGGCTGAAAGCCCCTAAATAGCTTTAGGATGGAGGTTGCCAAAAGAACTAACTATGATTAGAAGGTTGGAACTTTCAGCTTCACTCCCTAGACCTCTAGGGAGGGGGGAGAGGCTAGAGATTGCGTCCAGTCACCAATAGCCAATGATTTAATCAATCATGCCTACATAAGGTGGAGAGCGGTGGCTGGCACCTGTAATCCTAGCACTTTAGATCGCTTGAGCTCAGGAGTTCGAGACCGGCCTGAGTAAGAATGAGACCCCACCTCTACTAAAATTACCC
>NW_012153840.1:4253022-4258194 GCF_000956105.1 Propithecus coquereli
AAAAAAAAAAAAAAAATGGTGAATGAGTGAATGTTTTCTCTTACAATCAGGAACAAAGGAAGGATATCCAGTCTCACCACTTCTATTCAATATTGTACTGGAAGTCCTAGTTCATGTAAAAAGGCAAGAAAAAAAAAATAAAAGGAATACAGGTTGGAAAGGAAAAAGTTAAACTCTCTTATTCACAGACAACATAATTATCTATGCAGAAAATTCTAAAGAATCTAAAGGAACTAGAATAATTTTAGCAAGATACAAGGTCATTAAGTCAATATACAAAAGTCAATTATATTTCTTAACTTTCAACAAACTGGATGTTGAAATTCTTGAAAAATTGGGATCATTTACAATAGCACCAAAAATCCGAAATACCCATAGATAAATTTAACAAAAGAGGCATAAGACTGGTACACCTAAAACTACAAAACACTGCTGAGAAACAGTAAAGACCTATTTACTTTTTTTTCTTTTGAGACAGGATCTTGCTCTGTTGCCCAAGCTGATGTGCAGTGGTGCCATCACAGTTCACTGCAACCTCAAACTCCTGGGCTTAAGTGATCCTCCTGAGTAGCTAGGACAACAGACCAGTACCACCACACTAGGCTAATTTTTTTTTTTTTAGAGACAGTGTCTCACTATGTTGCCCAGGCTGGTCTCAAACTCCTGGCCTCAAGTGATCCTCCCACCTCAGCCTTCCAAAGTGCTGAGACTAAAGGCATGAGCCACTGCACTCAGCCAAAGACCTATTTAAATGGAGAGATATACCATACTCAAGGATACAAAGACTCAATATTGTTAAGATGTCAATTATCCACAAAATGATCTATAGATCCAATACAATCCCAACCAAATTTGTAGCAGACTCCATATGGATTTTAGAGTCAGTTTGTTAATTTCTGTAACCCATATGGAAAAGCAAATAACCCAGAATAGCTAAAACAATTTTGAAGAAAGTTTCTTATAATGTTAAACTTACAGTTACCATATGACTCCAATTCCTTTCCTAGGAATTTACTCAAGAGAAATGAAAATATAACATCTACACGAAGACTTGAATGTGAATGTTCAGAGCAATTTTATTTATAACGGTCCAAAACTGGAAATGACCCAAATGTCCATCAAGTGGGCAAGTGAATAAATTGTGTTATATTCAAACAACAGAATACTACACAGCAATAAAAATAAACTGCTGATTCTTACAACGACATGGATGAATCTCAAAAGCATTGTTACATGAAAGAAGCCAGACACAAATGACTACATGTTGTATGGCTTCATTTATACAGAATTCTTTTAAAAAGACAAAATGAGAGTGATTAAAAAGCAGACCGATGGCTGCTACGGTGCAGGGGTTAGGGCAAAGGGACTAATTGCACAGGGGCATGAGGAAACTTTTTGAGGTGACAGAAATGTTCTAAACCTTGATTGTGGTTCTGTCCTCAAGACGGCATACAATTGTCAAAATTCACTGACTTGTACACTTAAAATTAGTTGATTTTATTGTACGTAAATTATACCACAATAAAGCTGACAAAAAGTACAATGTACTAATATAATGAAATATTACGCAATCATTGAAAGTGTTATTTAATGACTTGGAAAATGTTTCTCATACATTGATCAGTGAAAAAATACAGATTACAAAGAACAAGACAGATACTTTAAATTTTCTACCTTTTTGCTTATTCATATTTTCCTATCTCCTGTAAAAACACATGTATTACTTTTTATTTTTAATTGACAAATAAAAATTATACGTAAATTTCTATTGCTTTTTAAGAAGAGAAAAATGTAACTTTACAATATAAAAAGATATTTCTTTGAGGTGTTAAGTACATAAGTCAGAGAATTTAAAAAATAAATACTGTTTCCATTTCCTAATTGTACATGATTTGTTGATATTATCTATCAACTCATGGCTAATCTTTGTTTTAAGTAAATTTGAGAATATTAATTCATATTCATTGCAGAAAATTTAGAGGAGAAAGACATGCAAATAGAATAAAACAGAAATCACCCATATCGCACCTCCAGAGATAAATGGCACCATTTTGGCAGTTTTGCATAGGAGTTAACAGTATGAACTCTGATGCCTGACTACCTGAGTTTGAATCCCCACTCTAGCCACTTAATTAGCTTGGCAATCTTGGTTAAGTTGCTAAGGTCTCTGTGACTCAGTTTCCTTATCTGTAAAATGGGAATATTAATAAGCCCTACCTCAGAGTTGTTGTAAGGATTAAATGAGACCAACACACCTAAAACACTTGGAGGTGAATATGTAACAGCTATTATGATTATCACAGCAACACCATATCTTTTCAGTCTTTTTTTCCTATACACACATCACCTTTTTAAAGTTCAATATATTGGCCGGGCGCGGTGGCTCACGCTTGTAATCCTAGCTCTCTGGGAGGCCGAGGCGGGCGGATTGTTTGAGCTCAGGAGTTCGAGACCAGCCTGAGCAAGAGCGAGACCCCGTCTCTACTAAAAATAGAAAGAAATTAATTGGACAACTAAAAATATATAGAAAAAATTAGCCGGGCATGGTGGCACATGCCTGTAGTCCCAGCTACTCGGGAGGCTGGGGCAGTAGGATCGCTTGAGTCCAGGAGTTTGAGGTTGCTGTGAGCTAGGATGATGCCACAGCACTCTAGCCCAAGCAACATAGCGAGACTCTGTCTCAAAAAAAAAAGAATGGGGTCCAGAGATCTATCTGCTTGGTGAACACACCCACATGCTAGGGACAGGCATACCCCAATTCCATGGGAACAGAAGCTCCGGTACTCAGTACCCTACTGGATCTCACTCTACATGCGCCTTCGTCTGGCTATTCATCTGTATCCTTTATTATGTCCTTTATAATAAACTGGTAGGTGTGTTTCCCTGAGTTCTACAAGCCGTTACAGCAAATTACTGAACCTGAGGAGGAGGTTGTTAGGAGCCCTAATTTATAGCTAGTCGGTCAGAAGTACAGGACACAGGACTTGTGACTGGTGTCTGAAGTAGGGGGCAGTCTTGTGGGACTCAGCCCTTAATCTGTGGGGTCTGTGCTAACTACAGGCAGTGTCATAATTGAATTGCAGACACCCAGTTGGTATCTAGAGAGTTGGAGAATGGTTGGAGTGGGGGGAAAAAAACCAACACTTCTGGTGTCAGATGTGTGGTGAACGGTTTCCTTTTGTATGTAAAGAGCTTAGCACAGGCTGATGTGTGAGCATTCAACAAACAGCACCTATTTATTGCTATTTTTGTCGGTCTTAACATCTTAAATCTTATCTCAAAGGCTCTCTCGCCCCCTGTTATTAGCTATTAGACTAAATATAGGCATAACTAGCTGAGAATTGCAGTAAGTTCTTTCCTGACATGTTAAAATGGGTTCAGACTGAGTAAGCAAATAGACTGAAATGCTGCTGTGGAAACCAGCGAGGAATGATGGAAACACAAGCCAAGAATGACAAGACCTCATCTCTAGTTCCAGAAACATCACTCAGTCTCCTCAAACGCAAAACTGGGTGGAAGGGGGCTAATTAAACTATCTCCAAGGTCCTCTCAGCTTTAAGAATCTGTGATTTACTAGGTGTTTCCATTTTTATTATTTATTCTCAAGGAGTCCTAGTTTTCCCAAATGTAAAATGCAAGTAACAACAATCCTCATCTTAATTACCTCCAAACACTGTTGTAAGAAATAAGTAAGTGCCAAAGTAACTGAAAACTGTAAAGCAATATACCGTATAAAATGTTGTTAAGACATTTTTAAATGGCTTCAGGAAAACCATGGGCCAAATCCCATCCTCTGAAAAAAGTCACATTGTGTAAAAAGTTGATATTATAGAAAGAAGGTTTTTATATAAGGAAAGCATTATAAAAAGATGGAACCCTGATTGCATTGGTTTGTTTGCTAAAACCAGTTACCATCTACAGTTAGTAACAGTTATAATTTATACTACTCTAATTTATAAAGTTAATTGAAATGTCAATAAGATGTCAAAAAATATTCTTCAAGCCATGTATCCTACAAAAATAACAGCAGTTATGGAGCATCTTACAGCAGCAGGTAAATTTTTCAATTAGTGCTAGTTGAACTGAAAAGAGGATGGATACTGATGGCTCACCTTATCTTGCAGGGAAAAGGTTCCAGGAAAACCAGCAAAGAGAAACTTATTCTTGACTTTCAACTTCCCCAAATTTGCTACAATCAGATTATTTGATCTGGAACTTTCTGGGATAAGGAGAACAGGAGCACCAGCCTCAATATCTAGGAGAACCCGTGAGCAGCGCTGGGCTTGATCTCTCACCTGAAAGAGGAATGAAAATTGACTCAGAGGCTCAACTAATTCCCTAATTTTATAATCAAATAACCTCAGGTTCCCAAAAGTTTCATGAATTTATAAAGCAATTAAAATCACACAGAGAATATTCTATGACCACCATCAAGTTAAATTAGAAATCAATAACAAGAAGATAATGGAAAATCCCCAATATTTGTAAACTAAACTACACACTTCTAAATAATCCGTGAGTCAAAGAAGAATCACAAGGGAAACAAAAAATATTTGCACCTAAATAATAAAGAAAGCATATTAAAATTCTTGGGCTACACTTAAAATAATGCTTAGAGAAAAATGTACACCATTCCTTTAGAAATGAATAATTTAAAATCAATAATTGAAGCTTCTACCTTAAGAAGCTAGAAAAAGAAAAGCAAACTAAACCTAAAGAAAGAAGAAAATAATAAAGAGCAGAAATCAATGATATACAAAACAGATAAACAGTAGAGAAAAAATCAATTAAACATTTATAGAACACTGTACCCAATGACCACAGAACCTACGTTCTTTTCAAGTGCAAATGGAATATTTGCTAAGAAAATGGCTAGGCAATAATACAGGCCTCAATAAGCTGGTTATTTGAAAAGACTGGTAAAACTGATTACGCCACGGCACTCTAGCCCAGGCAACACAGTGAGACTCTGTCTCAAAAAAAAAAAAAAAAAAACAACAACAAACTGATAAACTCCTAGCTATATTAATCAAGAAAAAAGGAAGGAAACAAAAATCACCAACTTTGGGAAAGGATAGGGGTCATTGCCACAGAATGTAGACATTAAAAAGGTAAGGTAACTATGAACAATAATCATTTTTAAAAAGCCAACTACCTACAGCTAATATCATA
>NW_012153840.1:4261289-4263868 GCF_000956105.1 Propithecus coquereli
TCATTAGGTATCATCACAACTAATTATCTTATTCTCTTCTGGTTTATATCCTCCCACTAAAATATAAACTCCATGAGGGCATGACCTTGTCTTTACTGTTTTCTACTATGTTCCAGGCACCTGGCAAATTGCATGACACAGCCATCATTCATAAATAATTGAAGAAATGAACAAACAAGATTGTTGTAAGGATCAAACAAGATAATATATGTGAAAGCACTTTGAAAACTCCAAAGCATCATTAATATAAATAATTACCAGCAAGTATACAGCATACTTATTTTTGCTATCCCGATGTTCGCACTATAACTGAGTCAACAGAGGAACAGTAAGAAAAATAACTGTCCGCGGGTCACATAGCTTATGGTGGCAAAACCTAAACTCCAAATTTTTGTCCCAAGATTTCTACATTTCAATATTACTTTGCAACAAATATCAGTTGCCTAGTGAATAAAGAAGTTTAACAAATGTAATAATACTCATGTAAAGTGGACGACAAAACTACAACATACTTCTGGGGTAAAATATAAAGGAAATAATTTATATTTGGCCAAATCAAATCTGACCCAATTGATATTAATATAATTTCAAACATCAAGATTAAAAAGGAATTTAAAGTCCCACTGGATCATTATTTACAGACATAAGAAAATGTAGGAATAAAAGTCCAGCTATGGAATCTGTATCCCATGGTGAAAAATTTAAAAGAAAAAAATCCAGCTACAGGTCAAATACACCTGTCACCAATACAATATTCGGAGAAAGGAATTTAAATTTCAAACAAAATAGCCTCTTAATCTTATCGGCAAATAAAAGTAGGTCTTTAGCTCTCTCTATAAATCTAAGTAAGTCAAACAGCTAGGATTAAAGATTCTTGAGAAGATCAGCTTTTCTTCAAAGCCCACATATTTAACAATGTTCAAATAGAAAGACATTCCTTTAACCTCCTACTTGTCTTATATAATTTGATAAAGCAAAACTTAGATTTATCTTTAAACTCTGCATAACCCAGGAAGTTAAACCCATTTACCCAACAATGCATAAGTATCTCATCTCCTAACCCAAATGATTCACAATAAAACTTACCACTGTTTAAACCACATATGCAAAAATAATTGCTTTAAATGTACATAACAATTCTAACTTTTAGCAGAGTTGCACCCACAGTCACAAAAACATTCATAGCTTTGATCAAACAATATCACTTACAGGAATCAATCTTATTAATACAAATACAATCAAAAAGTGAAAAAAAACTTCACTTCTGTGAAGAAATTCACGGAAGCATTAGTCATAAGAATGAAAAACTGGAAACAATTAAAATTTCCTGTTTTTAAAGTTAAAAAACAGGAAAATGGTTAAATAAATCTAACTTCATAGATTACATAGTGCATAGGATGGCTCTGAAAAATGCAAAGCAAGATGGAAAAAGATTCTAAAAAGGGCTAAGAAAAAAAGCTGGATTCCCAAGTATATGCATAACATTATCATGCTTTACATATTTTACTGTATACACTATATGCTATTCCTCAATTTAAAAATTTTTTAAAAAGCATATATAGGTCATAAATGTAATGCCATTTTATACCTAATAATTGGCCCAAAATAAAAAGTCTGACAATACAAGTGTTGGCAAGGATACGAGTTAAAAGAAATTCTTATACATTGCTGATGGGAGAATATAATCAAGACGGTTGTTTTGGGAAAAAAATCTGGCATCATCTCATAAAGATAAATATGTGCACGCCCTGCGGCCCAGTAATTCCACTCCCAGGTAGCTCCGAAAAACTCTGACAAATGTGCACCAGGAGAAAGAGTTCACAAGAGCAAAACACTGTAAACAACCCAATTTTCCTACAGTCAATAGGAAAATGAATACGTCATCTGTGTTATACACACAATGAAATGCAACAGTGAAAATAAGTTAAATGCTATCAAATGTAACAACATGAATGAATCTTATTAATACACTAAGTTAAAAAAAAAAGCATGTCACAGAATATTAAATACAGTGTAATATCATTTTCATACAGATCACAAACAAGACAAAAGCTATTGTTAAGGAACTTTTGTTTTTCATTTTCAAGGGACTTAGTAGACCCCAAAATCACAAGAGTGGTCACCTGAGGAGTTCACAGGGCAATGAGACAGGAAAGGAACACAGGCTTAGGATGAAGCAGCTTAGTGATGTTTTCATTCTCGGTTTGGTGGTGGATTCACAGATGTTCATTTTATTATTATACTCAGTAACTTACATACATGCTACAGATAATCTTTTATATGTGTCAAACGCATATTAAATTATTTTTAAGTTTTTAAAGAGAGAAAAAAGGTCATATGTTCCATGATTATAACCATGGAAAAATGCATAGAAAAAAACCTGTGGAAATAAACTAAAACATAGCTGTGGCGCAGAGAGATTGGTAAAACAGTATGATTTTTCCAGATTTTGTATGATTTGATTTTGCTACTTTCATATTTTAAAAAAATACATGCTCTAGAAGGTATACACAAAACCAGTAACATTGGTTGCTTCCATGGAGATAAACTGCATCGCTGAGGAATAGTAACTGAGGAGA
>NW_012153840.1:4263918-4275900 GCF_000956105.1 Propithecus coquereli
AACCCACATCCATTTCAATGAAATTTAATGTAAGTCAGGAAGGACTCCTTACAACAGATCTTTTCAATTTTACCTAAGAAGGTAAAATTATTTTTTAAACTTTTCTTCATTATTTAGTCAACAAGAATTTGAAACAGCAAGTGGTTATATTTAATATAAATTAAAGCATAATTTTTTAATTAAAATATTACCACTATAAAGACAGTGTCTATTTCTTAAATTGTAATCTTTTACCTAATAATTTTTTAAAGGAAAAATAACAAGTTTTTACAAATAACTACATTGTAATTATTTTCTGTGGTTCCCAAACTGCACGGAGATACCACAGGACATTGCAGTCCTAGTGCTGCCAGGATATTTTAAATTTTTGAGGGAAAAACAATTCTGCCGGACACAGTACAAACTACTAGCTTGAGGTAATTCACATTCAATATTAGAGCACACTGCATTCCTTTCATATCTTTGCAAAGCTAGGTCTTCAGCAGTTGCTGTGATAAAAAGTACCAGGCAGGGCATGGTGGCTCATGCCTGTAATCCTAGCACTCTGGGAAGCTGAGGCAGGAGGATTGCTTGAGCTCAGGAGTTAGAGACCAGCCTGAACAAGAGTGAGTCCCCATCTCTACTAAAAATAGAAATAATTAGCCGGGCATGGTGGTGCACACCTGTAGTCCCAGCTACTCGGAGACTGAGGCAGGAGGATCACCTGAGCCCAGGAATTTGAGGTTGCAGTGAGCTATGATGATGCCACTGCACTCTAGTGAGGCAACAAAGCAAGACTCCATCTCCAAAAAAAAAAAGTACCATGAGAAAATTAACGTGGAACGGGAATTGAGGGATGTGGTATCCAGTCTGATTCCAAGTTTGAAAAATTACACAGTGCCCAAGAGGGGCATACATCCTCTACTAGTGATTGTGGTTATTTAAGAATGAACTAAAAACACTATCCTCTCAATTTATGTTATTATTTTTTTCAAACAGCTACTAAGTTGTTAGGATATATGTTCTTACTAAGTTATTTAGACTTAATTACTTTGTAAATGGAAGTATCAATAGGTGTTCCTTTTGGCCTGGGACGTGCCATGAAAAAAATACCAAGACACCAAGGGTGCCATGAACTGAAAGGTTTGGGAACTTCTAATCTACTGCATTTGGAAAAAACTCAATCACTTTCCAAGTATCCCCACCACCAAAGTCCTAGAAGGGACCAGAAGTCTTAAACGTTATTTGTAAGTTTCCTTTCTCTTTTTTACATGGAGTTAAAGCTACATTTTAAACATACTTAAAGCATGATACAAAAAATAAGGAATAAAGCTCTCTAATTACAGCAAGATTTCTGTAGATAATCTGCTACATGGAGGATGTATTAGTAAGCATAATTACCTTTACTTTTTTTTCAGTGAAAGTTTCCAGATTTATCTCTAGAGGCGTAAAAGTTCTCCTGATTAGTCAAACTGGAAAAGCAGCTTGGAGAAACAAGGCTACCTACCGTCTGCCCTTCAATGGCAGCTCGCTGGCGCCCTAAGACATCTTGCAGCTGAGTGAAATGCTGAATGAAAGCCACCACCTCCGCCTGGAAGCGCTGAGTGTGCACATACTGCACAGAGGCCATCTGCAGGCTCACTCGAATGTCATGTTCTCTCCGGAGCAAAGGGTCAGGCTGTCCGTACCTAGGAATGAGGATGAAACGTGCCTCAGCAATAAGACGCAACTTAGCATTTGAAGACAACTTGGGTTGATTCAGGGGCTTCCCTAAAAGCAGCTTTAACTATTAAATGGAAATCTACAGTTAAGTTTTACAAAGCAAACTCCAATAATTATTACTCCCTTTGTACGCTTCTGCCATGAGTTGAGGATGCTAGATAAGAGACTGGGTGACAGCCAGGCTTCTAAGCAGGTGCACGGCTCCGACGCTGAGCTCACTCACAGGCCACCTCTTTTTCCTGCCTTTAAGGAAAGGTTGAGTATTTGGGCTACTCTGTTCCTGGCAAAGATTGTGACAATATGGACTTGAAAAACAATAAAAATAAGGCCAGAAAATAATGGGTAAAGAAAATGAGGCATCAGAATCAATGTTTCTGGGGAAAACTATCTTCTGGAGGCAGAAAGAAGTCTTTTTACTTCAGTGAAATGTAGGAGGAAGCGTTTTGGAATCTACATTCAAAGATAAATTAGGTACCCCCATAATATGCTGAAATAAAAATTAAATTAAATTAAATTAAATTTAAAAAAAAGATAAATTAGAAGTCTTTTCCAAATTGTTTTTGAATTTAATGGAGCACAGTGCCACAATAACAAATTATGATACAGGACATAGTCAACTCACATTGCCAAGCACCTATTTTGTGCCAGCCAGAAAATTAAGAGTTTTACATTAAATATCTAATTTAGTATAGAATCATGCCACTGTGGTATATAACATTAATATAACCAAATCAATCTAAATTCTCAGAAGAGTATGATACAATCCCCCTAAAAATGAAAGAAAAGGTCTTCAGACATCTTTTAGAACACTTTTTCTCAACCTTGGTTAACACTAGCATGTTAAAAAACAAACAAACAAAAAAACAATAAAACCAGAACATTTAGAGGCAGATCTGACCATCTATGTTTTCTAACACCTTTCAAAAAGGTTGAAAACCACCATCTTAAACTCTCTATCTTCCGAGAAAATCATTTTTTAATAATCTGATAGGCCTAAAGATACCTTCTAAAATCTAAAACAGAAACAATTCAATATAGATCATGTTTATAAACAAAGAAAAGCACATAATGTATATGAACATTCATATCACCAACAACATTCAGAGGCTGAGATCATTCCAAAACTTTTAGAGCTAGCTAGAAGCTTAGAAATGATCTAACTTCAGTCCCCTTACTATTTAGATAGAAAAACTGATACATGGAGACTAAGTGACTTGCCTCGGGTCACACAGCACATTAATGGAACATCAGCATCAGAGCCCAGGCCTTTTACTAATCAGAATTATTTCAATCATACCCCAATCTGTCTATGAAGTCTGAGTAGCCTACTTCAACCCACATCCATTTCAATGAAATTTAATGTAAGTCAGGAAGGACTCCTTACAACAGATCTTTTCAATTTTACCTAAGAAGGTAAAATTATTTTTTAAACTTTTCTTCATTATTTAGTCAACAAGAATTTGAAACAGCAAGTGGTTATGAAAAAATATCAAGTGACAAAACGACTGATATTTTTACTTAAAAGTCTGGAAGATGAGTGCTTCTTCTCCACTTGTAGTGAACCGTTCTCTGTAGAACTCTCCATGGGATGTAAGGTCACTTAGAGACAGGCTCCCAATGCTTCCCTGTAAGGCCAGGTCTCCCTCTAGGGATGTTAAAATTAGAAGACATTATTATGTATCTTTTTTTGTCACATACTTTAAATATGTCTGGAACAAAAACTGATATGCACATGTCTCAAGCTTTCACTCTGTAATCAGACTAAATGTCAAAAGCAAATTTTCATATTCTAATAGACCCAGAAAAATATTTCATGCAATACTTCAGATTCTCAATGTAGAAGTCCAAAGGGGGTTGAAATAATACAGTAACATCACACATAAACATCTACAAAAGGGAAAAAATTGAAGTAGGATGGTTTCAGTGGCTCATGCCTATATTCTCAGTACTCTGGGAGGCCGAGGTGGGAGGATCACTTGAGGTCAGGAGTTCAAGACCAGCCTGAGCAAAAGCGAGACCCCATTTCTACAAAAAATAGAAAAATTAGCTGGGTATGGTGGCAGGAGCCTGTAGTTCCAGCTACTCAGGAGGCTGAGGCAGAAGGATCACTGGAGTCAAGAAGTTTGAGGTTGCTGTGAGTTAGGCTGACCCCAGGGCACTCTAGCCCAGGCAACACAGTGAGACTCTGTTTCAAAAAAAAAAAAAAAAAGTAAATGCATATACAATTTAAAAGATAAAACATTTATAAACACAAATAGAAACATGATCCTTTCTGAGATTAGACCACTATTTATAATTACCAAAGCATCATAAGATCTATTAATCATACTATGGATAAAAAATAAAATAGGAAGTATCAGAATATGTCAGGTATTCAAGCAACATTGAGTGGGTTTTAGTGAGATTTAATTAAAAGAACAAAATTAATGAGGTAGACAGCCACTGGAGACATAGATTTGAAACTACTCTGATACAATGAGATTGAAGGCCCTGAATGGTAGGAAGAAAGAGGCAGGTACGTTGAAACACATACAACTAGAATGTGAACCTATAATGAATCATTCTTAATATTGTGTGACTACTGAAAAGAATATTCTGAACTGTTGCTTCCATAAAACAAAATTTATCATCATAATTTTCATCACAAAACAATTATTAAGGTATACATATTTGGCATGCTAGTTCAGGTCCCAATGAACTGAAGATACATGCTTATTTTTGATTCCTAATGTCCTCTAACAAAAATATCCAAGTTTCTACCAACCTTAAAGACCATCAACAACAGGGATACACTCTAGAGCGGCGAGGGTGCGGGGAGAAGACCGATCCCTTCTAGGAAGCTTTTCTAAAATAATTCACACCAGGCAGGAAACCTTAGTTTCAGTTCATTCCTTCCCCAAAAGACATTCTTGTTTTTACTACAGCAGCAACATTTGAGCTTTGTAATCTTCACTATTTATTAATAATTAAGGAAGGAACAGTATCTTAATATACACTTTATAAATCCCTACTATTTAGAACCTGATGTAGTTGAGCACTTGTGTTCTAAGAATTTTAACTTACAAAGTCCCATTAGAAAGAATGTCAGTTTTGCTACAAAATCCTCCTGCAAAAAATCACGCCTCCTATTCGTAGCTCCCCCCATTTATGACTATAGATAAACACATTCCCTGGTTTCCCAGAAACAGCCCTGTTACATGTCTAGTTTCCAGGTATGTAATTTTTTCTTTTCTTTTCTTTTTTTTTAAATAGAAGCTGGGTCTCGCTCTGTCACCCAGGCTGGAATTCCTGGGTTCAAGCAATCCTCTGGGCTCAAGCAATCCTCCAGGCTCAGTCTCCCAAGTACCTGCGATTACAGTTGGGATTACCACCATGCCCAGCTAATTTTTTAATTTTTTGTAGAGATGGGATCTTGCCACGTTGCCAGGCTGGTCGGGTGCAATTATTAATAATGCCCTCTTTCGCTGTTAAAAACATCCCAATTCAGACAAAAAAAAATTATACAGGTACCCTAGAGAGAGTTTGTTAAAAATACGGATAGATTTCATGGCCCCACCATAATCTACTAAATTTAGATTCTTGGGATGGAGATGAGAGAGGGGAGAGGGGAAGGGAAGAGGGGAGAGGGGAGAGGGGAGCAGGCAGGAGGTTGAGCCAGATACCTGTATTTTTAACAAGCTAACCAAGCGATTCTGATCCATAAGCCAGTATTTGGGAATCCCCACCATAAATCATGGCCAGACCAGTAACCACAAGGTACTAATCTACACCTTACTCAGCATGTGAGGACAATCAGATTTGTGATCAGGATGTTCAAATGCTGACCAGATTTTGCAAATTTGATTTCGTTCCACTTACCAATCATTTCCAGGTGTGCTACTAATTTGGACACATTTGCTTTAGCAAGCTCACTGGTGGTCTTATTCAGCACGAGAGAGAGTGAATGAACCTAGGAACAGAGAAGATAAAGCAAGGCAAATATTAGTGGGGAAAAAAGGTATCTTTCTGTGAAACAGCAGAACGAAATCAAGGAAGATACAGAAAGCCTCCGGAAATGTGAAGGTAAAGCTTTTAATGATGCCAATTTCACTTTAGCTTTCTTGACAGACAAGCCATGATCTGATGACAGAGCTGATAAGAACGGAACTCAATTGGGCTGTCTAAATTCCAGGTTCTGTGGTACCTCCTCTATGCTTGTCTTGTCTATTCTCTGTTAGTGAAATGTTTTACATTATAAAATAATTTTTTTCATGTTGGCATTCATCATTAAAATTGCACAATTCTATAATTCAAACATTCATTAAGTAAAGGCTCATCTTAAGAAATACTTCAAAACAAAATGATGAATATGATTTAGAATCCTATTTAATGCCTTTGAACAAATATTTAATAGAAGCCCCTGTTGACCAGCTGGGACTTCGCCTAGCAATCACAATCAAAGGTTTTCTTTCCAGCCAGGTGTGGTGGCTCATGTCTGTAATCCTAGCACTCTGGGAGGCTGAGGCAGGAGGATCACTTGAGCCAAGGAGTTTGAGGTTGCTGTGAGCTAGGCTGATTGCCATGGCACTCTAGCCCAGGCAACAGTGAGACTCTGTCTCAAAAAAAAAAAAAAGATTTTCTTTCCTGGGAACTACTACAAATAAAAAACAAAATCCTGTCTTGGAAATAGTATTCTTTGTAACAAATTCTACAATATAATATTGTAATTATAACTACTAAAAGGTCTTATATATCTAGGATTGGTTAAGTCAGGTCTAAAAAACCTTTTTTGCTCTGAACACCATCATTAGGGGCAAAGCACTGACTGAAGAGAAGGAGGGAGAGAGGAAAAGACTGAGCAGATTCAATCTTCAATTCACACTCACTACTTCCAAATGGCAGAGACCACACCTTACCTTTATCTTCAGTGCCTGCCACAAAGCAGGTGCTCAGTAAATGTTTGGTGAATAAATGATTGGGGAAAAAAACAGATGGGCAAAGAAAAAAGGAAAATAATAAGAGAAAAAGAAGAAGGAAAAACACTTCTAGAAGAAGGACTTGGAGAAAAAAGGAGATTATAATAGTTGGAGCAATAACCCTGGGAGGTCACTCCAGTTCCCTTGCCGTATGATTTTTGACATAGACCACAGAAGGATCTCAAGACAACAGGATCACCATGAAGGGAAGAAATAAAATAAAGAACATACACACTGTGTCTAAAAATGCTTTTGTTTGGAGGAATCTGGCCCTCACCACCTGAGCCCACTCTTAGCATGAATCTCAGCGTCACTAAAGCAGGACAACCCGACCTCATATGCCTCTGCCACGGTGCAACAGGAAGCACTCAGCACCATTTGTCAATCTGATCAAGTCTCTAGAGCTAACTTCCATTTAGCTAAACATAGAGGATAAAAGAGGAAGTCAAAATGGAAAACAGGCAAACAGACAAATCTAGAATGCAGATACTCTACAAAGGCACTAACCCGGTTTCTCCAACAAGTCAATTATGTACTGGGGAGAGGGGAGAGGAGACTGACTTACTGTAATTAAAAGAGATTTAAGAGACATGACAGCAAATGTAACATATGAACCTTATTTGGATCCCAATCCAAAAAGTTCATACATTATTTTACTTAATTCTCCTCATTTTGTGAATGAGGAAACTTTAGCTCAGAAAAGCATAGTATTCCATTGAATTATAGAGACCAAAGGCATGAAGTTTCTTAAACCATTAAAAGGGCTTTTTTTTTACACAATCAGGGAAACCTGATGATGGACTAGTGAGTGTTACATAATACCAAGTAATTCTTCTTACTTTAGTTAGATGTGCCAATGCAGTATGGTATATAAGAAAATGCCTATTAAGAAATAAATACTAAAGTATGTAGAGGTGACATGGTATCTGAAATCTGCTTTAAAATACTTCAGCAAAGAGAAAAAGGAAGAGGTAAAGTAAACATATTACAGAGTTGGGCATATGGGGGTTCATTATACTATTTTCTCTGTGATAGGTTTGAAAATTTTCACAATAAAAATGTTTTTCAAAAATTCTTATTTTAGGCCGGGTACGGTGGCTCACGCCTGTAATCCTAGCTCTCTGGGAGGCCGAGGTGGGTGGATTGTTTGAGCTCAGGAGTTCAAGACCAGCCTGAGCAAGAGTGAGACCCCAACTCTACTAAAATTAGAAAGAAATTAGCTGGACAACTAAAAATATATAGAAAAAATTAGCCGGGCATGGTGGCGCATGCCTGTAGTCCCAGCTACCCGGGAGGCTGAGGCAGGAGGATCGCTTGAGCCTAGGAGTTTGAGGTTGCAGTGAGCTAGGCTGATGCCACTGCACCCTAGCCCGGGCAACAGAGTGAGACTCTGTCTCAAAAAAAAAAAAAACAAAATTCTTATTTTAAAAGGTACGTTGTGGAGGGGCATTTACCTAATCCTGTTCTCTTGTAGAACCAGCCATGTCAATCTATGCAAAGCCCCTAGGAGCACTCCACATCCATGAGCCAAAAGGTTCCTGAGGCTGATCACTACAGGCACCACAAGAACAAAGTTACCGTCGCAAACACATGAAGTCCCAAAGAATGACTAAAGCCTGCCCAGTTTCCATTCACCTTGCTAAGCCCAAGGCACCAGAGGCCTCAGAGTACCACAAGGTCATGCATTCACCAGACACTAAGCAAGAGAGGTGAATGGTTCCTTCCCATCTCTCCACTGAGATTTCTTTCATTTGAAGAGTGAAGGCTACTACCCTCTAGGGAAATAAGAAAACAGGATAAACTGGATAAAACGTGATTCTCCTCCCTGACTTCTCCCAACAGGAAATGCAAGTTCACACATGCTAAGGCATGTAGATGAAGAACTTCATTCCTCAAGGCACACAAATGTAGTCGGCCCCTGCAGGGGTTCCAGGGCTCTGGACTCGGGCTAGTTATAACAGGCCTATGAGTTCCCAAATGGTCGATTCAACTT
The DNA here is from genome assembly GCF_000956105.1 of Propithecus coquereli. Classification (NCBI taxonomy): domain Eukaryota; kingdom Metazoa; phylum Chordata; class Mammalia; order Primates; family Indriidae; genus Propithecus; species Propithecus coquereli. The sequence continues at coordinate 4,272,568 of NW_012153840.1, forward strand.
AACTACTTTCACATCTTACTGTTCTAGCACACAAAGCAGAACAGCCTTGAATTCAAATGCTGTCATTTTTATGTTTGTTTTTTTTTAAATATTTACAACATTTAAAAGGACAAGTTATAAGTATGGTAAGCCATGTAATAGCAAAAATAATAATAGCTACTATTCACTGAGGGCTTATTATGTGCCATGGGCTGTGCAAAGGGCCTTACCTGTGTTATCTCATTGAATCCTTATAATGATCCTATGATGTACACACCACTGAACATCTCCGGTTTATTAATGAAAAAATTGAGGGGGGGAAGGTTAAATTATTTGCCGAAGTTCACAGTGAAGGCACCACGATTTAAACCTAGGCAAGTCTAACTTTTGAGACTTTATTCTTAAAGAGCTATACAGTTGCCCTCAATGAAAGTAAATGATGTTCCGAGAAAATGGGGAAGTAATAATAAAATCCATACTTTAAAGTTGCTATATGTACTAAACACTTTGCTAGGTGCCTTACATACATCACCTCATTTAGTTATCTTAATTAGATGATGGAAGATGAGAAAACAGAGGCTCAGAGAAGCAAAGTAATTCCACTGAATTATAAAGCACAAAGGAAAAACAAGATAGTTAAACCAATTATTTTCCCTGCCTCCAGAGGGGATGTGAACTAAAACCTTTTCTAAAATATTAACATCTACCTTTTTGTAACAGACAACCAGAAGACTACATAGCTCCCCTGCCAACAAAAGCTATTTTCCAGAGTAAATGTAAACTGCTTGCGTTTAAAAAAAAAAAAAACAACCCAAATTCAATTTTAGAACTTAAGGGAGCCAAAGGAAATTGATACCTTGAGATCCAGCTTGGTGTTGACTGGATCTTGAAGTTCAGACTCTATCATAGCATTTGATTCTGACTTAACATTTTGTAGAACGTCCTCAGGTGGCACCTTCATAGCATGGTTGTCTGCAGTGGAGCCAATTCCAAAAAAATCTAGTATCACAACCCAGGTTTGCAGTGTGATCAGTACATCCAAGCAGTTAAAATCAACATCAATGCTCCTGTTAACTCTACTATAACTGGAAGAGAATTCTGGATGTTTCTTATCCACCAAGAATATATTGATGTGGACCAAGGAATCATCAAATTTACTCTTTCCAACAAGTATCTTGGGCTCATCCGCTGTTGGAGAAGGGGGTGGGGTCAAGGGACAGTCCTTGTCTTGGACTTCCTTTTGCTTCTTCCGGGATGCAGAGGTGGGTCTTTGATACAACTGAAAGACATTAGGAGCTTCTTCCATGTGGGAAGGGAGAGACCGAGGCATATCCGGATATTCCACATTGGATACTGAAGGGCAAGACTGGGAAAGATATTCTTTTTGTGCTAAACTAGATGGCTTAGGAGCTCCTCGAGACACCATCAGGTTCTTATATTTGGAATCTGGATTTTTCTCCAATAAGTCTTCCATCAGCAAAGAATGCAGGGCAATCTGAATAGATAAAGTCTGAGGATGGTCTTTACTGAACTCCACCTCAAAATCCTGAAATTTTAAGCTCACAAGACCTTGGGCCCCCAAAGTCAGATCTCCACTCAGCTGAACCTGAAGCTCTGATATACAAAAGTTGGCTTGAATCTGAGTAAAGGATTTGACTTCTTTCACAGACAAGGACTTCTGAGAAGTGTTGGAAAGGCTGGAGTGGCTGAACAATCCATTTTCCTTCTTTTCAACAGAAGGTTCTCCACGGGAACTGAGGGAAGGCAGAGGAGAATTTGGGCAAGGCGAGGAGGTAGCACTGGCTGGAAACTTATTCAGATCTTCACTGTACACGAGATTGTCCAGCGTTTGTAAAACCTGCTCGTATACATGCTTTGCTAACACCACCTGTATTCAAAGAGAAAAATTCAGTTACTCCACTGCTGCTATTCACTGCACTTAGATGCAATGCCCATAAATTTCCAGTTGATATACTTACGGGTTTCCCCACAGGTTGTAAGTTAGTTGACACCAAGGACTATCTCTTTCATTCTTTTCCGTCCTTACCTCTTTCTGCCCCTCTTCTATTCACAAGGCCCTCCCCCAGTACCTCACAGAATAACCTACACACAGTAAGTGTTCTGTAAGTGCTGTGCAGTGTATGCCTGAATCAGCAAAGTCATTCTTTCGAACCCCACAAAAATAATTGCAGAAATTGAAGAGAATACTGCCAAAAGTCTAATGTGGGTACACCACAGGATTAAGAAACAAGACTCATGGTTCTATAAAACTGGCTCATCATCACCACTTAGTGTAACAACCTGTCCTTAGTGCTGTTAGTACTTTCTAGATTATAATGATGATCCATGATTAGTTATGTTTCCTTTCTCCCTCACTTTGTTTTTAATTACCATTTCTTATTAAAAATATTTTCAGGCAAGGTTTATTTAATTAAGGGCAATTTTTAAACAGAGGAATTCCAACCAATAGATACAAAAATAATAATAGAGAGTGACCATTTTGTAATCCCTAATTAAATAATATATCCCATCAAAGTTCATCAGTGGAATAAACCATTATGTGAATGACTGACAGGGAATTTTACAATGGAGAGATCAAGGTTTTTGCCACCTAAATACAATTAGCAATTTTGGCATCACTAAAAGAGAAAACAGACATTGTATACCTCCTGATATAACGTAAAACACCATGCATAGCACTACCTTTGAAGCATTCTAGTTAAAAAAAAAAAAAACAACTAAACTAAGAACCTGAATCCAGTTAAAACTGTACAGTTTATGGGAAATATGGGGGAACAAGTTAAGTGGCACACAAACAAACAAACAGCCAAATCCAGAACACAGAACATTCTACAGGGCAACTGAACTAGCTTCCACTAAAAATAATGGCATGGGGAGAAAAAAAAGAGGAGGAGGAAACTGCATTAATAAAGACCTACAGGATGTATCATCCAAATGCAACATGCAGACCTTGTTTGCATCATGATTCAAACAAACCAAAAATGAAGACGTTTTTGAGATGATCAAAAATGTTTCTGAAATCTGAAAACAGATTAAAATTTAGATGATATCAAAGAATTCTCATTAAACTTGTAAGGCATAATAATATCACTACAGTATGTAAAAAGATGCACATAGTTTGTAGAGGTACACTGCAGATATATAGGGGTTAAAATGGCATGAAATCTGGGAATTGCCTTAAAATATTTCACCAAAAAAAAAGATGGATGAAACAAATGTATCAAAATCTTCCTAAATGTGGAATCTGAGTGATGGTCACATAAGGCTCATTAGACGAGCAGTCCCCAACCTTTTTGGTTTCATGGAAGACAATTTTTCCATGGACAGTGGGGC
>NW_012153840.1:4276086-4327290 GCF_000956105.1 Propithecus coquereli
AAACAATGTTTTAAAGATTTTCATCAAAACAACAGTAAGTCAATGGTACCCACAGAGTAAGTCAACATAATCTGACAGAATTCACATCATGTACTAAATTTAAGGTAAAAAATTCATCCTGGTAGCTCATTTTGCAAATGAGGCAAAAGCTTATCCTGAAAAGGGAAATCTCTGGGGAAGTTCTCCCTCCCAGAGACTCATATCAAGGAACCACTGATGTCAAAAGGTACACATGTTTTGTAAACAGCACTCCTAAGATACTCCAGAGCAGCTGCTAGACACAGAATAGTGACCAATTACTGCCCAAGACTACGATCCACTGTCCTGAGATCCCTCCTGTCCTTGTTGTTTTATATTGTAATGCCCTTTGCTCTACTCCCTGTGAAATCAGAAAAATGATACTTGTGAAGGAAAAAAGATAAAAGGTATACGTGTGTACACACACACACACACACACACACACACACACACATGAAATCCCTATCCTAGCCCATTTAATTTCAGAGAGGGCATGACTAATTCTCCCTTGATAGGATCTGTCGACAGCTCAGATAATCACATTGTTTTATAGGCTGGGTCAAGTATGTCAAAAGTGTGACAAGAATTATATCCTCCTGGGAAAGGAGACTCTGACTTTTTTTTTTTTTTTTTTTGAGACAGAGTTTTTTTTTTTTTTTTTTTGAGACAGAGTCTCACTCTGTTGCCCGGGCTAGAGTGAGTGCCATGGCGTCAGCCTAGCTCACAGCAACCTCAAACTCCTGGGCTCAAGTGATCCTACTACTGCCTCAGCCTCCCGAGTAGCTGGGACTACAGGCATGCGCCACCATGCCCGGCTAATTTTTTCTATATATTTTTAGTTGTCCGATTAATTTCTTTCTATTTTTAGTGGAGGCGGGGTCTCGCTCTTGCTCAGGCTGGTCTCGAACTCCTGAGCTCAAACAATCCGCCCGCCTCGGCCTCCCAGAGAGCTAGGATTACAGGCGTGAGCCACCGCGCCCGGCCTGACTCTGACTTTTTAAGCAATTATTTCCCCGTTTCTGGAACTGCAAAGAAATTAAGGATCTGCCTTCCTCCTCTACACAACTCACCTCTCCTCCACGTGAAGAAGGCTAAAAAGACTGATTCCTCACAATAAAAGGATTCCATGTTTATTGGACCAAGTTATCGACCACGGTTAAATGCATTATTGATATCTCTTTGAATTTATATAGTTTCCTCCCAACAATTAATACGCATAAATATATAACATTATATTTACATAATATAAACATAAAATAAATATATGACTTCAACTGCCCCGACATGAAAATTGATTAGGTGTTTACCTGAACTGGATTGACAAATTTTCCTTCTATCTTCATGATGCTAGAAGTTCCCAGGTCATCTGGGCTAAGGGAGAAAGTCAACTCAGATTCTCTCTCTATAGGGATCTTCTCCAGTTTAAACTGAATGGTGGTGTTGTTCAGGATGTGAAAAGCTGGCATAAGAGAGAGGAAATGACAGACTGTAAACACTAATATTTACTCGCTATTGCTGAGTAAGCATAGAGTATATAAAGCAGAGCCCATGAGTTACTCTTAGACCAAGAGAGCAGGTTAGCCTGGCACCTGGGGTCTATAACTGAGAACAAACTTTGATGACTATCTCAAAACCAAAATTCACAGCAAGCAAAGATGTAAGATAAATTTACACCAAAAAAAGAGAAACAATATTTTCATAACATGCTCCATTTGGTGGCTTCAAAACATGATGTGGTGAACATCAATCCAGTCCAGAGACTGTATTAACCTTCTCTTAGCCTCTCAAGATAGCATTTTCCAAACCAAATTGTTCATCCTTACCTACCTTTCAAATACAGATGTGTCCCTCTTTTTAGGCCTAAATCAGAATCAAGGACAAAAGAAAGTTCTAAGTAAACAACTTTTTTTTTTAGATGGGGTCTGGCTATGTTGCCCAGGCTAGTCTCAAACTCCTGGGCTCAAGCAATCCTCTCACCTCAGCCTCCCAAGTAACCAGGATAAACAACTTTTTTTTTTTTTTTTTTTTTTTTGGAGACAGGGTCTCTCTCTGTCACCCAGGCTAGAGTACAGTGGCATCATCATGGCTCACTGCAACCTCAAACTCCTGGGCTCAAGTAATCCTCCTGCCTCAGCCTCCCAAGTAGCTGGGACTACAGGCGTGAGCTATCATGCCCATCCAATAAACAACTTTTGTCCCAAGCAAAGAAAGCAATCTTTTGGTAAGTACTTAAGCAAATTAGTGAATTAACATCTGAGAACCACAGGAGAAGTTTTCAAAGGTATTGTTTTCTTTACCAATAAATAAAGCCACACACTCTAGGCTTACCTGATTTCTGTGGATGCCAAGACTAATAGAATGAACTGTTTAGTTTTAGCCAATCAGACCTAGAATACACACACAAGCACCCTCGACCAACCCACTATAGAAGAAGATGGAAGAATACTAAAAGGAGAAGATAATATCCACAAACTAAATTCCATATTCTATTTACATTAAATCCTGAGCTGTCTTGGGCTACAGTATTTAACTAGGAAAGATCTACAGCTCAGGAACAAGAAAATCAGATATATTTGACCAAATTAAACAATACTCTTAACAAAATTCATCCACTCAAGCATCTCTGTAAATGAGCATGCACCCAATTTCAAAGAGGAACACTTAGGGAAAAAAAATTCTTATTTTGCCAAATACAGCATTAAACAGAAGAGTGGATATAGACCAACTTACTATAAAAGGTAAAAAATTCTATTAAAATTCTATTTTGATTTCTTAAATATTAACTAAGAATAATTCTAAAAGAAAAGGTTTTTGTTGTTTCTGCAAAGTAATACTATGCAAAGTACTGCATAAGTTGGGTTTTGAAGCTTAAAACAAAATGAAACAAAAGATTTATGCTCCTCACCTTGTCCTCTATGCAAAGATTCAAAGAAATCATGTCGGGTGAAATGAGCTTCCTCCTGACTATTGGCACTGGCAGACCCAGAAGGTGGGCAGAATGTCCGGCTTACTTCAGACCCAGCACCTTCTCTGCCGGCTAGTTGGGTGCAATTCAAAGAATATAGTTTGATGTCTTTGATTTCCACCTGCAGACGGTCACTTCTGGATTCATCATCTCCTGCTACAAAATTCTGGATGAATATCTGTCCCAAGTGTCCCACCAACAACTCAGGACTCCCAGGCTTTCGAGGGATAGAAACAACTGGTGATTCGATGTTTATGTTCAAGATTAGCTTTACAGTGTCTGCATGAGAAGAAGCCAGGCCAAACCCATATATTTCATTCTCCTCTAAGATAAAGGGTTCCCGAGTCTTCCTTGGAGTTTCAAAGAGTGACACCATCTCGCTGTACTCAGCAGTCTTGGTAGCTAGTACTGTGGTGACTTTGGTGGCTGCACTTTTCAACATACTTCGAAAATTTTCTTCCAGTTCATCCATGGATAATGTCAACTCCTTCAAAAATTTAGCAGAGTGGTTATAATGCAAGGAAGCCATCCTCAGGTTGAGAAAACACTCCTGTTTAGATTTCTCAACAAACGTGAAGCTCAAAGCTTCAGTGAGGGCTGCATCTTCCATTCTGACAAATACAGATTCAAAGTAGCCAATATCACTGACGATATTTTCATAGCCTGTAGAAGTCCCAATACTGACAACATATTGGTTTTTAATATTATCTTGTGTCAAATCCATAAGCTGCAAACAGCCAAGAGAACCATTCATGTCAAACGTGCTTCCCATTGAAACGTTAACTTTGGTGCCACCTATACTTGCAGTTGCAATTTTTCTGCCATATTTCTCTCCATTTGCCATTCCAACTGTCCGAAGGAGTAGTAAGTTAAGTCTATGGATTTCCACTGCAACCTCAGTGTTTTGTTCATATGTGGATTGATAAGTTCCTTGTTCTCTAAAGCTTCTTTCAAAATCAGTCATTAAAGGCTGAGGACTCAAATCATCTTTTTCCTTGGGAAAGGATTTTTGAAGAAAACCAATCAGCTCCACAATTGTCTCTGGATTTAGGATAATATCTAAATTATTCACCTGTAACGAAATCACTTGAAGAGTGCTATCTAAATTCATTGATGGGCACTCTGAACTCACAAATTGATATTCCAATTTAATGAGGGACTCTTGTTCTTTTGTGAGAATTTTGTCAAGTGAAACACTAGCAGCTGATTGCTCGTTCAGTACAGCTGCATCAGTTAAGTGGGCCACGTTAGGTCCAGAGATAGGAGACTGGGCCCTGCTATCTCGGAGGCTTCCTGTTGGAATATCAAAACTCAAGTTCTTATGTGAAGCCATCAAAAGGTCAAAATCAGCACCATATGTCTGCATGGTATCCACCAGGAGCAAACCATGAACAGTTAGGGAGACTTCAGCATCATAAGGCCTCTTCACAAAGTGAGCGTTGGTACCAAACACCTTGAGCACAGAAATGTACCGGCCGTTGCTCTCAACACCAAGCTGCATACAGTTCACTTTAAATTCTGCCAAGAGGAGCTGCGACTCCACCAGCACCTCTCGGGTATGCTGCTCCAACATCACGATGCTCTGGGTCAAGTTCATTACTGAGTCTTGCAAACTTCCCCGCTGTTCCTCTTGGGGAAAAATCTTCTCTTTAATCTGAACGTCAGAAGTCCTCATTTCTGGGGTAGTGAGGAGAGCAAAACAATTCTTCAGAGCGGATATTTTATCTTCATTGATGTGGATTTTTAAGTCCGGTAAGTTGCCTGAGAGCACGGCTCCTGGGTACTTGGGATCTGAAGTATAAATCAATCGACGTTCTAACTGTAGATGAACGTTGAATTTCTCTACCACATGGGTTGGTCCCACATCAATATCCTGGACGTGCTTCCAATTGTCTTTCACTCGTCCAACCATGATCTGGAGGTCCATAAATGACAGCGAGTACCTCTCATACATCTTTGTGCTCATTAAGTGTGCTTGAAGCTGTTCTTCACTGAACTCAACGCCAGAAAACAGAGGTGTTTTCTCTCCATTGCTGCTGCTTGTCTCGGGAGGTGGGGTGTTAGGAGGGGTGGCAAGAGGGGTCTTATATTCATCATCACTAAATTGGTTCTCTTCAGATGCAGACTCATCCCCACCCTTCCTCTTGCAGTCATCTGCAGATTGAAAAAAAAAGTTTCAAAGTATATGTCAGCTATTTCCTTCCTCTTTCCCTTAATGTAATGATTACGAAAAGTACAGAATCAACCAACCCTAATACTTAAAAAAAAAAAAAAAAGAAGCATGAAAACTCTAAGCATAATATTCTGTATTTACCATTTCTTCCTGTTGATTTGGAAATCAAAATGGACATAAAAGTTGGAGACCCACTGACATACGATCACAGGTCAAGGGGTGGAAACCACCACCCGCTGCCCAAAGTTGCTTTCCCGCCTTCTTGGCTGCCTTGCCTTAAGCTGCTATCACCAACACTCCTTACATCACTCTCTACCATTATGTATTGACTTTTTCCTCTGTCTGTGTGTTCATTTGTTTCCCCCACTAGAATGTGCCATGAGAAGAGTGGTCCCATCTGTCTTGCTCAACACAATCTCCCTAGTGCCTAGATCAGTGCTTAGTGAGCAGTAACTGCTCAGTATATGATTTTCTAGCCCCAGAGTCCACACTCTTAACCCCTCTCCCTATAGCTGAGCAGTGCTGAGACAACTACAGTAACACCACTGGGGTGCCCCAGTGGAACTACAAAAAAAAAAAAAACACACAGAAAAAAAACAACCACTGGGTTCTATCACCTATGTCTCTGTTCCACATTTATGTTTTATAAATTCACAAAGATGTGGAGAAATTGGAAGCTTCGTATACTGCTGATGAGAATATAAAATGGTGCAGCCATTTAAGAAAACAGTTGGTACTTCCTAAAAACATTAAATAGAGTTACCACATGATCCAGCAACTCCACCCCTGGGTATACACATAGGAAAATTGAAAATACACATCTACTCAAAAACCTGTACACAGCAGCACTATTTATAATAGCCAAAAAAGTGGAAATAACCCAAATGTCCACCAAAAAATGAATGGATAAACAAAATGGTATATCCATGTAATGGACTAGGGTTCAGCCATACAAAGGTAAGAAGTACTGACAGATACAACAACATGAAAGAATCTTGAAAATATGCTAAATGAAAAAGTCAGATATAAAAGGCCATATATTATTATTCCACTTATATGAAATGTTCAGAGCACACAAATCCAGAGACAGAACAAAGATTAGTGGTTACCAGGGCTGGGGAAAGTGGGGAAAGGGAAGTTAGTGTTTAATGGGTACAGAGTCTCAGTTAGGGAAGATGAAAAAGTTCTGGAATTAAATGTAGTAAAGTAGCACAATTCTATCAATATACCAAAAACAATTGAACTGTACTTTCAAAAATGTGAATTATATATCAACAAACCTATTATTTAAAAAATAAAAGGTGAATTTTGGAGTTTTAAAATGTTTTATAAACTTTTTGTTGGTATCCTCCACTCGAGGGGGTTGACCTGCTCCCTCTCCAAAACGAACTATGCTTTAATAAACTTTGGCACTTTGCCTGCTTGCAATCCATCAATCAATAAATAAAGTTTTTGTTAAGGTTTACTTAGTTAAGCATAGATAGATCGATCTACCAAGATAAATTTTCATTACTTCATGTCACACTATACCTTGGGTATTTGTCAACAGCATTCTTCCTAGATCCACAACAACTAACACAGGATTCTTGAATTTGAAATCATCAGGAAATATCACCTGAGGGGCAGAAATATCTAGTCGCACAGTCCACCGTTTACTCTCCTCCTATAAAAATAAAAGAAACTTTAATTAAATGATTGCTAACTGTACTGCTGAAACTGAACAGCTTTATCAGTGGTGCTGGAGCATTTCTGAAAGCCATAGCTAGAATTACCAAGTGACTTAGTGGTCTGGTCTGTGGTATTAGAGTAAAAAGGTCTAAGACAAAAGTAGATTTAAATGCTTGAAGATTTGAGACATTGCCATAGGCAAATGTCTGAAACGGAGAGGAAAAATTAGCAAATTGCTGATTTGGGCAGTTGTTTGTACTTTTTTTTTTTTTTTTTGAGATGGGGTCTTGCTCTGTCTCCTGGGCTAGAATGCTGTGGCATCATCATAGCTCACTGCAGCCTCCAACTTCTGGGCTCAAGCAATCCTCCTGCCTCAGCCTCCTGATTAGCTGGGACTACAGGCGTGCACCACCACGTCCAGCTAATTTTTCTATTTGTAGAGATGGGGTCTCATTCTTGCTCAGGCTGGTTTCAAACTCCTGAGCTCAAGCGATCTCCTGGCTTCAGCCTCCCAGAGTACTAGGATTACAGGTGTCAGCCACCATGCCAGGCCCCTGGTTGTGCGTACTTTGATTTTGATGATCCATGGTTTAAGAAAGACTGTGTTTCTAATTTATGGCACTTAATACTTTAAAGTATTGTAGAAATTACAGAATTCAAATAAACACAGAAATTCAAATATTTTTACTTATTCGTGGACATTGGTAACCATGAACTTTCATGCCAAAATATCTTAGTGAAAAATGTAAGCTTTAACATTTGAAATATAAATAACATACCAATTAATGAATTTGTTAATTGTTCTTCCCTATGACTAAAATTGCCTCAATTGTATGTACTTGACAAAAGCTAATTTACATAAATTTTATCAAAAAGAAATCTCTTTTGTTTAACAAGAAGATACTAATTGTCATACTTTGTGCTGAAACACATACACACCCACACATACACCAAAAGACAGGACTAATTCTCCATCCCATACTATAATCTCCTAAGCATTTTACTTTGAACATTTCTGCCATCCCTGACACCTACAACTGGCTCTACAGTGTCCAAGAGAAGCCACACTCTTTCTAACTGCTCCACCTGCTGCTATATCTTGGCAGTGCATCTCCAGGCCACATTGTGAGAAACTTTTTTTTTACTGGACTGTTAAGATGTCTCTTGGCTCTCCCTGTCTACAGCGTCCTCAGGACAGCTAGTCACTTGGCAGCACAAAGTGACCATCATCATACCCTGCAATAGAAGCTGGAGCATCATCCCAGTTGCTTTTCTTCTGATGACGGTAAGTAAAAAAGGGACACTCTTAGGTAAAACATGTACAAAATATAAGGTCTGGAAAATGGAACAAGATGAGTCTTGAAAGTAATCCCAGATTGGTACAAGGTCAGTCATTCATTTTTTAAATTAAACCTTGACTGTAAAAGACATGAGCTTTTATTTTATGCCAGATGATAAGGATTTCATATTTTCAGTTTATGTAATCAGTACAACTGATAGAAGCAAACCTATCTACAGTAGATAGTAGACAGAGAAGTAGATAGAGGACTTGACTAAAAGAATGCCTGCCCCTTCCCCAAACCCTAGAGATTGTTTATGTATGCCCACTTACAATGAAATCACCCACTAACAAACGATCAAGAGTTTGTCGGATTTCTGCCTTGGTCTGCATCTTCAGTTTGTTATATTGTCTTCGGGCAGCTTCAGCCACTCTCAATTCAAGTTCAGACTGATAACCAAAACCTACAAGATTAGAAATACACAGGAGAGTCAGAATTTTCAAATAGCTGGGTGAATGAAAGTGCAACAATGTCTATTCTCACCAAGAATTTCCACCAAAGCTAAAAAGCAATCAGTAATGACAACAATTCCTTACTCCAACCTGACCTGGCATAAGAAAGGTTAAGGCCAGGTGTGGTGGCTCACACCTATAATCCTGGCACTTTGGGAGGCCAAGGCAGGAGGATCACTGAGGCCAGGAGTTTGAGACCAGCCTGGGCAACATAGCAAGACCCCACCTCTACAAAATATTTTTTTAAATTAGCTGGGCATGATGGTGTGGGCCTGTAGTCCTAGCTACTCGGGAGGCTAAGGCAGGATTCCTTGAGCCCAGGAATCCAGGAGGATTCCTTCGAGCCTCCAGTGAACTGTGATCATGCCACTGCACTCCAACCTGGGTGACACTGCAAGACCTTGTCTCCAAAAAAAAAAAAAAAAAAAAAAATCCACAGTTAAGAGGAATGAAGCAAAAATGGCTAGCAGATAGCCATCAGGAGAAAGGATATCCATGAGGGAAGGGTACCTAAGTTACCAGAATTACCTGAACCATTTTCTGAAAGATTCCAAATGTTATATTTGAAAATCCTTAAAAAGCAGGACATTATATTGAAAAAAACAAATGGAATTTAGAAGGAAATGACTTCTACATTCTATCAGTGCCTGAGCAATAAAGCCACAGCATTTATGCCTACTATTTCCGTGAAAAGACTCAAAAACTGGATTAAAAACCTAAAACATCTTCGTTGTAATAAAGGAGGAGAGAAGGGACAGATATAGGAAAATACTATTATTTTATAAATTTCTCTGTCAATAAAAGTGCTTTTTCTGCACCTACCGTCTCAAATCTTTCTTGGGAACAAAGGGTGGCATAAATAAATCAATGGTGGTATTTTTTTTTTTTTTTGAGACAGAGTCTCACTGTGTTGCCCGGGCTAGAGTGCCGTGGCATCATCCTAGCTCACAGAGATCCTCCTGCCTCAGCCTCCCGCGTAGCTGGGACTACAGGCATGTGCCACCATGCCCGGCTAATTTTTTCTATATTTTTTTTTTAGTTGTCCAATTAATTTCTTTCTAATTTTTTAGTAGAGATGGGGTCTCGCTCTTGCTCAGGCTGGTTTCGAACTCCTGAGCTCAAACAATCCGCCCCCCTCGGCCTCCCAGAGAGCTAGGATTACAGGCTTGAGCCACCGCGCCTGGCCAATGATGGTATTTAGAACGCTGCAGTATTTAGTGCTGCATCAAACAAGTAAAAGAGACCACTGATCCTATCATCTAGAAGGAAACTCCTCAACATTCTTCCTCAGTTCACTGGTCTAAAATTTCCTGGGTAGTGAAGGAAACCATCATTCTAATGGAATAAGAAGTACGAAAAAATGCTCGGTAAAGGAGGCAAATAAAGAGAAAATATTTAAGGATACTGATTTCTCCTGGAAAAAGAGACTGTCCAAGGACATCTACCATGATTTAATAACAGAATAGGAAAACCCTAGCCACTCACTCTGCAGGCCTTTCCTACCATCATCAGGTCATTTAAATTGTAATAACTCTTGTCCAGAACACGAGAAATAACAAGAAAGACATTTTTTAAAAGTAACAGAAGATCAAACAAACGAAAAAGTTAACCTGAGGTATGAACCTTTCCCTTGTAGAAAAAGTCAGCTACTTTCTTAATAGCCTGGGGGTTATAAATGATGTTCAAGGGCCTCGTGCTAACGTCGAGCCGTCTCTCGAAATGGCTGTGCGCTGGATTTCTCTCATACAGCATCTCAAAAACAGGGTTATCTGGGTCTGCAGCTGAAGGAAAGAATAGGAGAAAGAAAATGGAACATAGCAAAACAATCACCTTACTCTAAATAGACACGAGGAATTCTGAAGAAAAAAGACATTTTCTAAATTATTTTCCAATTAGTTTATGCATATTTTTATCACATTTTTAAAATAGAGAGCCTAGTAAGGACTGACTCTAATTTTCAACAGGAATCATAATGGCTGGGCTGTTGTATTGGCTCCCCATTGTGGAAACTGCAGACCTGGAGGCCCTGCAAACCTGCCGTTACCCCCGCTCCACAACTCCACAGAGAGTTGCCTCCAAGCTGCCTCCAGGTCAAAGGCAGATCCACACAGCAAACCGCCACGCACAAACCAGAAAACATTCCCTCTTTTATTATTCCTCGAAGACTACTGATCTCAGCCGGGCGCGGTGGCTCAAGCCTATAATCCTAGCACTCTGGGAGGCCAAGGCGGGAGGATTGCTTGAGCTCAGGAGTTCGAGACCATCCTGAGCAAGAGTAAGACCCTGTCTCTACTAAAAATAGAAAAAAAAAATTGGATGAGCAACTAAAAAAAAAAAAAACAGGAAAAATTAGCCAGGCATGGTGGTGCGCACCTATAGTCCCAGCTGCTCGGGAGGTTGAGGCAGGAGGATCGCCCGAGCCCAGGAGTTTGAGGTTGCTGTGAGCTAGGCTGACGCCATGGTACTCTATTCCCCTGGGGCCAACAGAGTGAGACTCTGTCTCAAAAAGACTACTGATCTGTAATAAAAATAGCTTTAAGGACTAGTTTTAAGAACATATGACAAATTACCTGGGTAATGATCATTTCTATCTGCAGATGTAGTTTGGAGACCAAAAGATTGTGAGACTCTGCCAACTTCTTTTTGCTATTAAACACAGACAAAAAAAAATTTGCATAAATGTCAGGGTGAGAGGGGACAATGCACTATGTACATACACACATTTTACCTTTCAGGATCGCTCTCGCTTAGCACAACTCAGTCAAAACTCACTTCACATCAGATTACAGATTACTTGCAGACTTGTTTAGTTTTTTGCCTTTTTCCCAATCTAATAAGAACATGTCTGCTCCTCTGTATTGACAGTGTGCTACTTTGCACTCAGCATGTTTAATGAATGATTGCTAAATGAGTAGCGAATGTGTCTAACTTTTCAAACTTTAAGTTTGCCCTCCCCTAAACCTTTCCCTCACCCCGTCCATAAAAAAATTATGGCTAAAATAAGTGGCTAAATATTCAACTATTTGGACCCTATGCTGCCAACTTAATAAGATCAAAGATCTCATAATTAATAAAGTATATTATATATAAAAATTACACATACAGAAAACTTGAGACAATTCCCTTTTGGAACCCTGGAAAGATGAGATTTCTTATTAGTGACTAATGGTAAGAATGCATGAAAATGACTGTCAAATACAGAGAAAACTCAAACACTGACCATTCAATGTAGGAAATGGTGGTGATTAGGGCATTTTCTTCCAAATCAGAGCAAACCATACCATGGTGGCTACAATACGCAAGTGGAAGAAGGCATAGCCATAAATCTCACCAACATTTTCTAACAAATTCAAAAACTTATCTAACCCCAGCTTATCTGTCTCAAAATGACCAAATCTCAGAATGAATCAGGTAAGTATTACTTATTGTTTGCCTAAATCAGACCGCAATTCACCAACACCTTCGATGTATTAACCAACCCACTGTTGTACATACTGGATTGGGGAAGACTAGAAGAGGAAACATAGTTCCTTCCGTAGCCAGGTCTCGAAGAAACAGTCCACCCAACCGGACTAAAAGCAAGGAGGAATTTCTTCGAGGAAGAGATTCCGCTATAAGTTTTACATCTATAAAAGATAAATGTAAGAGTTGTCACAATGCCAAGAGAGCCTAAAGTATTTTAAAAAGTATTAGATATTCTACTTAACAGAGAAATACTAGATATCATAAATTATTCTTCCTTGAAATTAGAACCCCTATCTATCTACAGACACACATTGGTAACATTGCAGGTTTGGTTCTAGACCACCACAATAAAGTGAATATCACAATAAAACAAGTCAAATGGATTTTTTTTGTTTCCTGGTGCATATAAAAGTTATGTTTAAACTATACTGTACTCTTTTGAGTGTACAATAGCATTATACCTAAAACAATAATGTACATAAACTTAATTTTAAAATATTTTATTGCTAACAATCATCTAAACCTTCATAATTTTTTTGTTGGTGGAGGGTCTTGTCTCGACGTTAATGGCTGCTGACTGATCAAGCTGGTGGTTGTTGAAGGGGTAGTTGTGGCAATTTCTTAAAATAAGACAATGATGAAGTTTGCAACATTGATTGACTCATCCTTTTATGAAAGATTTCTCTGAAGCATGAGATGCTCTTTGGTAGCATTTTACCCACAGAAGTTCTTTCAAAATTGGAGTCAATCCTCTCAAACCCAGCCACTGCTTTATCAACTAAGTTTATGTAACATCCTAAATCCTTTCTTGTCATTTCAATGATGTTCACAGCATCTTCACCGGGAGTACATTCCATTTCAAGAAACCACTTTCTTTTTTCATCCATAAGAAGCAACTTCTTATCTGCTCAAGTTTTATTATCGTAAGACTGCAGCAATTCTGTCACATTTTCAGGTTCCACTTCTAATTCTAGTTCTCTTGCT
Organism: Propithecus coquereli; assembly: GCF_000956105.1. Lineage (NCBI taxonomy): Eukaryota > Metazoa > Chordata > Mammalia > Primates > Indriidae > Propithecus > Propithecus coquereli. Next base: position 4,289,152 of record NW_012153840.1, read on the forward strand.
ATTTCCACCACATCTGCGGTGACTTCCTCCACTGAAGTCTTGAACCCCTCGAAGTCATCCATGAGGGTTGGAATCAACTTCTTCCAAACTCCCATTAATATAGAAATTTTGACCTCCTCCCATGAATCACAAATGTTCTTAATGGCATCTAGAATGCTGAATCCTTCACAGAAGGTTTTCAATTGACTTTGCCCACGATCCATAAGAGTAATCACTATCTATGGCAGCTATACGTATAGCTTATTGTATTAAGAAATACAAAATGTATTTCTTAAACAATAAGATTTGAAAGTCGAAATCACTCCTGCGTCCATGAGCTACACAACGGAGGTTGTATTAGCAGGCATGAAAACAACGTTCATCTCCTTGTACATCTTCATCAGACCTCTTGGGCAACCAGGTACATTGTCAATGATCAGTAATATTTTTTTTTTTTTTTTGAGACAGAGTCTCACTCTTTTGCCTGGGCTAGAGTGAGTGCCGTGGCATCAGCCTAGCTCACAGCAACCTCAAACTCCTGGGCTCAAGCAATCCTTCTGCCTCAGCCTCCCGAGTAGCTGAGACTACAGGCATGCGCCACCATGCCCGGCTAATTTTTTTCTATATATTTTTAGTTGTCCGATTAATTTCTTTCTATTTTTAGTAGAGACGGGGTCTCGCTCTTGCTCAGGCTGGTTTCGAACTCCTGAGCTCAAACAATCCGCCCACCTCGCCCTCCCAGAGAGCTAGGATTACAGGCGTGAGCCACCGCGCCCGGCGATCAGTAATATTTTGAAAGGAATCTCTTTTTCTGCACAGTAGGTCTCAACAATGGACGTAAAATATTCAGTAAACCATGTTATAAACAGATGTGCTGTCATCCAGGCTTTGTTCTTCCATTTATAGAGCACAGGAAGAGTAGATTTAACATAATTCTTAAGGGCCCTGGGATTTTCAGAATGGTAAACGGGCATTGGCTTCACCTTAAAGCCACCAGATGTAGAACATCAGTTTACCCTCATGACTGAGTGGCTGACTAGGAACTGCACCTTGCTGCCTCTGCTCAGCATCACAAGAAGAGTATCATACCGAATATCGCTAGCCCAGGAAAAGAACAAAATTCAAAGTACAGTTTCTACTGAATGTATATTGCTTTTGCATACCACTGTAAAGCAAAAAATAAGTCAGGGATCATACACATATATGTACATTTATATATCAAATATTTTTAAATACAGACACACATTAAAAAATAAGGGTCTGTATTGATCCATCAACAAATGTTGATCAACCAGAGGCTTGAATGAACCTAACCCTACATTCCCCCTAGAAGCAATGGTTCTGTAGTAGCTAATTCAGTTTTTGCAGTGACTTTCTAGACTGTTACTACCACAAATAATGAGAATCAACTGGACCCTGGCACCTAGAGAGAGAATCAGGAGCAGGTAGTTCTTTCGGGGCAGTACCTGAAAACTCGAGCTGCATGAAAGCACTTTCATTCATTTGAGGAGTTCCTTGCTCCTTGTGTAACAGAGTCACTGTACCTCGCTGCAACTGCAAATTCAACTTGGCAAAGACATGATCTCGCTTCGTATACGTGTTCATACATGAGGCATCTGTAGGGTCAAAAAACTCCTCAGTGCCTAAATGGTAAGGGAGAAAAAAACTTGAAAAAACACAGCAGAATAAAAAAAAAAGCACAAGCATGCATTCGGATCACAGTTATGATGATGTTATTTAACTATTTTTCCCTTTTTTAAGGAAAAGTCCTGGGTGACTATTTTACTCCCTAATTTAAAACCCTAACTGTTTATATAAGGGCTCTTATGAACTTATTACCAAACCAGGGAGGGTAAGATTCATGATAAAGTCCAGTATAAAGGCGGGCTGCGCAATACAGAGAAATGGTCTGTATCGGCACTGTCCAGGACAGTGGCCACTAACCACACGTGGCTACGGAGCACTCAGAGCACATGTGGCTAATGTGGCTAGTGTAATTACGGAACCGAATTATTACTTATATCTAATTTTAATTAATTTAAATAGCCATTGTGGCTATGACTGCCATACTGGACAGTGCAGGTTTAAAGAATGGCTCTGGACTGGTACTCAAGTTTCAGTTCAAAATTTTTTAACTTGCTCAAATTTGGTTCTCTGACAATCACTGCCATCTTTCTGAAAGTATACTAATATATTCACATTTAGTAATGGAGTTGCAAATGGAGTATCTCCCAAAACATTTCTTCTCTCAGCCTCTATGAACATGAAACAAACTGTTTTCCAAGTATCTGCTTTGGTGAAATTTGAAAAACACCACAGGCTGTTGCATGAGTAACAGACCAATTTTTATGAACTAAGTGAAGGCCGGCTCCCATCGTACCCAGGATCTCTTCGGGAATCCACGGCTCGTGCTGCTCTGCTGAGAACCCCTCGACCACTTTCCCTTCAGGAGTCTGCTGCCCGTACCAGCCACCCCAGCCAGGAAACCAGGACTGAAGATACTGCAGCATCCCGCTGCCTCCGCCGGGTTCTGGGGCTCCAGGAGAGTCCCCTGGAGAATCAGACTGCGGCTCCCGTAGGCTCTGTGTGAATCACAAACGAGCGAACATGAGTAGCAAAGATAAAAGCAAGCTGTGGTGAGCCCGCCACTGCAGCTTGTCCCCCCCAGACACATGAGCATATCAAAACCGTAGCACTCAGAGTGCTGGGTCTGAACAAACCCTCTCGTAGAGGATTTCTTACCTCTGCTAGTTCTTCTTGTTTGTGAAATCGATCATGAACCAGTTCACGCAAAATCTTCAATTCCTCAAAGCTCTGTTCCTCTTCAATCCGACACATTTCCTCCTGTTTTGGCGAAAACAAAAACAAACAAACAGAAAAACAGATATTGTAGGTCTAGAGACACTAGACACTCTTAAAAACCACTGTAAGTACAGCAAAGGAACTATCCGGCCCCCAGCATTGGCACTGAAGGCCAAATAGTTCCGTGATTGCTATTTCTGTTTTAAACAGATTTTCCATATAATCCAATAGATTTTACTTGGTCTCAAAAATATTACTTACAAGTTTCATGGTACCTGGGATTAACGGTAAATAGAGAGGGAGCAAAATACAGCAGTACTTAGTTTTCAATGGGTCACTGAAGCACACACTGCTGCAACACCCTACACTTTGCACAGCACTGACGCAGTTTACAAAGGGCTTTCACATGCATTAGCTCAGATGAGCAAAGTAGACGGGCTAGTTATTCTTCCTGAAACTGAGGATCAACTTTATATAGTAAGTGTGCAGACACCAGCTCTTTTATGCTTCATTTAGGATAACAGCAAGGATATGGTCATTTTAACTCATTTCATACTGGTCAGGAAGAAGCAATGGTAGCCAGCTAAATGCCAAGATAAAAAACAAGGTAGAATTAGCTATCCTAAACTGTTTCTTATACACTAATGTTAAGGAAAAGGAGTTTATACATGTTTACTTGCTCATCTCAGCTGTAATTTAGATTTTTCTCTCTCTCCATGTCTTTGCCTATGCCTTTAAGAAAACCATTCAAAATAAAATGTCTGGTTTATTCCTTCCTTTTCATAAGGTTCCTATGTAGGTAACCACGTCTGACATTGATGAAAAAAGGAATTAAAGTGAGTGGGCCATGGCCTCAGGGCGCTGGCAGGAGAGGTGAGAACCCCTAGGGATTTAGGATTGCCCTCTGTTACCACACAGGGGGTGCTGAAGGGAGAGCAATATTCCTTTTTGCTTGGAAGAGTCTCCTAAAGAAATGATTAGTTAAGAGACAGTACCTGAGCCAAAATCTTGGAAATGGTCTAAATAGCTATTGCACACACTGATGTTCACCAAACCAAAACAAATCAAGGCACAAAGCAATTCCCACTACCTTTCCCTACAGCAGGTAGATTGCTAGGGAAGGGGTGGGGTCCCGTGCCAGGACTCCAGGACTGGTGGTTCTCAGGGTCTCTAGCTTTACCGTTAACTAAAACTTGAGCTTGCCTTCACCACCGACTTTACCCACTTCTACCTAGCCTCTACCACCAAAAACCCCAAGGCCAATCAAGTCAACTGGGATTAAGGAAAATGTAGGCCAGAGTTTACAGAGATTAGTTACAGACTTCGAAGGACAAGAATTAGGAGTAGGATCAGGCTTTTAAGAGACGTAGGTGACTGACTGCATGAGAAAGTCTCTCCGGGCCTTGTATAGAGAGCTAGGGAGAAGGCATGTGGGCACAAAGGCATGGCAGGACCATGACCTTCTTTTCTTCTTTCTACTCCATGGTGTGGTTCTCCTCAGCCAGCAGAGGGTGGAGGATGCTTCTGGCTAAGTTCTCACTCTGGGAAGACCAACTCTATCCTGTAAAATTATGCCTCTTGGCAAGGGACTTTCTTTCTTCACAGATCCCATTTTTTTTGTCCTTTGAGAGAACACCCTAATCCTCTGAATGAAGACAAGAAACACAACAGTACACTCACCTTGTCCTCTGCAGACAGCAAGCCTCCTTTTAACTTACTGAAATACTTGTCAGTGTAAGATACAGCATCGCGGGCACGATGCAACATGAAGTCCCAGGTACAGTGTTTCCTCTGCTCTCTGATTTCATACAAGTTAGCATTCAAAGCAAAACACCACCATTCTCGGCAGCTGAAATAGTCCATAACAACGTAATTACTTCTCACAACAAAAGCAACTAAAATGCTATCAATTCAGGACAATCCACATAACCACTCCTCTAAGACATCTTTTCTCATCAGCCATCGGTCTATGTCTTTAGCTCATTTTAATATTAAGCTAAACCCAATATGTGAGAAAAGTAAATCTGCTGCCAAAGAACATCAAATAATAGATCCCCAACTTATACCTCAGTAACACAGAACTCAATTGGTTTGAATTACCCACAGTATCAGGCCCATTCACTGACAGAACATCAAGTGCTGACTGTAAGATAAATATCGTCTTAAGATAATTACCAAAGGTCTGACTACTAAAGTTTTTAATTGAATATTTCTAACTGAAGACATAGAAAAACAGAGGATCTTCAAAGTTTTAATATATCAAACTGGTCAAGTTTATCACTGCAACATGAAAAGAGGATTTGGGTTTGCGATGGAAGTTCGAAAGTGTACTATATACATGTTGATCAGTCAACCTGGGAGAAGAGATAGAGGGGAGCAGCTTCAAAGAATATTACAAAGTATTTACTACACACCAGATCCCGCAAGAGCAACATCATTCTACTTGCTAAACGAGACCAAAAGGATCTCCTGAATTTCACTGCACTCAAAATGAGGAAACCTATGACATCATATAAATATATAGTAAGAACAGCAACAATAATAAACAACAGGAATGGCATTTCAAGGGCCAGAAAGATCAATCATACATTTATCTCCAATCATGGGTAAAGGACAGTCAGGTACATTTCTCCATCTATGTACAAAGAAAGAACATGCTATAGATGTATTTCACATAACAACACTTAGAAGTCCTTACTTCTTGGATATGGCCACTTTGGGTTTCCACTTTCGGAACTTCACCTGCCTCTCCTTTCGTTCCAGCTCCTTAAGGAATTCCATGATTTGCCTGTATTGCAGCTTTTTATTGGAGGTCAAGAGACACTAGTTTAGAATAGATTTGTTTCTTGTACTTGGTTAAGATCTATATCTAACAAGAACAATTCATATTAGTCAATCCACTGAGTTGAAACCCAGTGCAAACTGGAAGACCAAGCTATCAGTACCAAGTAGCATGTCTCTCCGAACACTGACAGTAAAGTATTTATTTTTACTGTACCTCTTGCATTCTTCGTGCAGCTCTTAAAAACTCACATCAAAACTAACCTGAGATCAACCCAATTTAACTATATAATAGATAGTGTGTTTTACACCTAACACAACTTTGGTCTGGAGGGAGGTGGTCTCACATGCACTTTCTTTACTGCTGAGGATACTCATCAAATATCAAGACCTTACTATCCACATTCTTCCTTCACCTCTAGTCACCAAGCTGACAGTGAGAGTGTAAGCCACTGGAAAGAAAGAGTGTACCTGAGAGAGTTTCAAGGGAATGGTCTCCAGCTGAATATCACATTCGATACGAGGACTATGCCGAGACCGCAGAGGCTCCTTGGAGCAGTTTCTCTTCAAAAGAGCAGACGCACACACGGGCTCCAGGACATAGTGATGACTGCGACTCTCCATGCTCTTGGCCATGGCCTCCTGCGTGTCACAAGAACACCTGCTCTGCTCAGACTGGCTTTCCTTCTGGTAGTCGCTCTTTTATAACACTGGGGTTTTATGACAAATGGTCAAGCTAAGCCATAGGCTGTGTCATAACAGCAAATGTTTCTGGGATCAAGTTACATGTTGGTATGTTATCTAATCTATACTATATTACATCAGAATCTAAAAATACTATAAAACTGGGTTCTAAAGCTCTCCAGTATTTTAAAATTTTTATTTAAAATTTAAAAGGTAATAAAATTTTAAAGGCAAAAAAAGGTGATATCTCTTTCCTACTCTCATCCTCTGGTCACCCACTTACCTTCCCCAGAGGCACCCAGTAATACCAGTTTCTTATGTCTCCCACCAGAGGCATTCTGACATTCTAAACATATTCAGATAAATCTATAATTTTATGTTTTCCTACACAAATGCTATATAAGCAGTTTTGCCTTAGTTTTTTAGTTTAATACTATATCTTAGAGACTATTACATATTCATCATAAAGATACTTAGATACTTACCTTTTTTTTTTATAGGTATACATTATTCTACTGTGTAGATACAGTATTTATTTTATCAAATTGGCAAAACGAAAACCCATCCTGTACAATAGCATGCAAGTCAAAGATAACTTTGGGTGGGGGAAAAATGAGTCATTTTCCCCCATTTCACTAAACCACCTACAATTTCTTACAAAAAGATCAAACTGAGATTTTTTTTATCTTTCATAAACGGTAATACTTTATACCCAATGATTTATGAATTTCTAACTATTTCTTAAAGGAATGCCACTGAAGGTGAAGCTTTAACATAAATATGGTAAGAAAGCTCCTCTTTAAGAATCAGATCTGGTGCTTTGTTCATTTAAAATCTAAATACCTAGTACATGGTGGCCGAGAGAATGAATAATTATACTGTATTACATACATACGATAGAATACTATGCAATAGTCAGAAGCAATATATCTGAAGTAAAAACAGTAATATCTTAAAATAATAGATTTAAGTGAAAAAAGAAATCTATAATCTAATTTTTTTTTTTTTTTTTTGACAGAGTCTCACTATGTTGCCCGGGCTAGAGTGCCGTGGTGTCATCCTAGCTCATAGCAATCTCAAACTCCTGGGCTCAAGCAATCCTTCTGCTTCAGCTTCCCAAGTAGCTGGGACTACAGGCATGTGCCACCATGCCCGGCTAATTTTTTTTCTATGTATTTTTAGTTGTCCAATTAATTTCTTTCTATTTTTAGTAGAGACGGGGTCTCGCTCTTGCTCAGGCTGGTTTTGAACTCCTGAGCTCAAACAATCCGCCCGCCTCAGCCTCCCAGAGAGCTAGGATTACAGGCGTGAGCCACCGCGCCCAGCCTCCAATATAAATTTAAAACATACATCAAACACTGTATATTGTTCAAAGTTACATACATAGCAACTACCTCAAGCAAACAGACTTGAGAGTGGATGCCCATGGAGAAGAGGGGGACGGGAATGGGCATCAGAGATGCAGGGGACGAAAACCAACATGGCAGTGATCCTACACCATTTTCCTTCAGTGGTGTCTTACAATAACACCCTCTGCCAGAATCATACCTGTAACTCCACCTGAGGCAAATCCCCCAATAAAGTGCAATCAACATCCCAATAGATGCCAAACTCTGCCACATCTAATTGCTTTTTCCGCATTAGTTTCTGTACCTGAGGTAAGAAAGGGAAGAAAATACAATGACTATCTTTACTCATGAATGTACTCATTCATTCAATAAACCATTTGTGAAGAAGCATGCACCAAGCACTTTGCAAGGTGCTGGGGATACAAAACTGAATTAAAATATGGTTTTTCTCTTGCAGAGTTCAAAATCTAGCTAACTGGGGACACAAACATGCAAACGAATAATTTTAATTACACAGAGGGAAGCAGAGGAAGACTATGCTATGAGCGAACAAAAAAGAAAATGTCACTGTGCAAATAAGTGTCAAAAGTTTCAGGCAAACAGTCAGGGAGGATCAGAGGACTGGGTCAACCAAGCATCCCTCAGTTGGAACCAACCAACAAGGGGTTGGTTCCAGGACCCTGCAGATACCAAAATCCAAGGATGCTCAAGTCCCTGATATAAAAGGACACAGTATTTGCATATAACCTACACACATCCTCCCACACACTTTAAATCATCTCTAGATTATCTATATAATCCCTAATACAATGTAAATGCTATGTAAATAGTTGTTATGCTGAATTTTTTTTTAATTTCTATTATTTTTTATTGTTGTATTGTTATTGTTTGGGGGGTTTGGGGGAATACTGTTCAATCCAATGTTGGCTGAATCTCTGTATGTGGAATCCTCGAATATAGGGGCCCGTCTATATAAAAGGCCTGATATCTTCAGGGACAGTGAATACATCTGTGTAACTAGAACACTACATGTGGAATGGGGGGCAGTACTGATTCATGTTTATGAATACATATTTGGAGTAGGGAGTTAGTTAAGGGTTGAGAAAAGTAGCTTGGAATGTTACTAAGTACACTGGGCTGAATAGTGTCCTCCCCTTCCAAAAAACTCTTGCCCACCCAGAAGCTATGAATGTGACCTTATTTGATAACAGAGTCTCTGTAGATGTAAAGTTAAAATGAGGTCATACAGGACTGGTGTAGGCCCACATCTAATGAGCGGTGTCCTTATAAGAAAAAAAAGACACATAGGAGAGAAGGCCATGGGAAGATAAAGGCAGAGATTGGAGTGATGTATCTACAAGCCAGGGAACGCAATGACTGCCAGCAACCACTAGACAAGGAGAGAGGTCAGTTTTTCCCCCAAAGTCTATAGAAGGAACCAATCCTGCCAACCTCTTCATTTCAGACTTCTACCCTCTAGACTAGAGAATATATTTCTGCTGTTTTTAGGCCATTCAGTTCGCGGCAATGTGTTTTGGCAGCCCTAGAAAATAAATACTCTAGGAAAGGAAGTGTATGCCATACTAGCATTTGGACTTCATACTTCAAGTGACATGGAGCCACTGAAGATACAGGCAGGCATCACCATCGGGTATGAGTTTTAGAAAGAGAAGTTTGGCAACAGTATAAAGCAGAACTTTCCCCACATTGTGCCAGAAAAATGAGTTATGAGTGTGTCAAGCATGAGCAAGTTTATGGGATCAAGTTACATTTTAGAAACATTTGGTTGCTCTGAGTTAGCCACTTCCAGCCCCAAGTAGCCACAGCCATTTGTCTCAGTGTATTGTACAAATACAGTACTTTTTTCCATGTGTGCCATGACGTGGAAAAGATTGGGAAGCAGGCTGGGCTGGAGGGCGGGGGGTCCACGCCTGTAATCCCAGCACTTTGCGAGGCCATGGCAGGAGGATTTCTTGAGTCCAAGAGTTCGGGGCTGCAGTGAGCTAGGAGTGCACCACTGCACTCCAGCCTGAGCAACACAGCAAGACACTGTCTCAAAACAAACAAACAAAAAAGAAGATTGGGAAGCATGGGTGGAGAATGAATCAAAAGATCCAGGAGGTCACAGAACAGGATATTTCATTAGCCCAGGCAAAAGTCAACAGGATCCTGAAGGATGACAGTCACATAAGGATAGAGAGGAAGAACCACCTTTGAGACATGTTGCAGGAAAAATCAGCAGGGCCTTGCAAGCAAGCTGATATGGAGGCTGAAGCAGGAGAAGTACAAGGACGAGCACAAGGCTTCTAGAGACTAGTGTGGTGGGTAAGAAGACACACTGTGGAGCAGGGGTGGCGCACTTTTTTCTGTTACGGGACAGTCAGTAGTAGACAGTGGAGGCCAAGCAGTCTCTTTTGTAACTACAGCACTCAACTTTGCCACTGTAGTACAAAAGCAGCCTTAGACAATACTAATGACACGATCCAATAAACCTTTATTTACACAAACAGGCAGCAGAGTCAGATTTGGCCACAGGCCATAGTTAGCCAACCCCTGATTTAGAGCTGGTCCACCTGGGTTCAAGACCTGGCTCTACCTCTCACTTCATCTCTTGCAACTTAGTGTCCTCAGCTGTAATACTAGGATAACAGTGGTGGTGAAAATTAAGGAGAATTAAATGAATTAAATCATGTCAAGTACTAAGAACAGTGCCTGGTACACAAACGGGCTCAAAAGCTGTTAGATGGTATTTGTTTTAACATTCAACAACATGTTTGAGAATAAAGGAAAAAAGTTGATTTAGGACAGCAAAATGGGCAGATGCAATATAATGGGATCATTTGGGTTATGAAGAGATGTGGTATAATATGAAATACATTGGTCTTTGTCCCCTGGTTCCCGGTACAGAGCTTCTAAAACTCTTGAAAGTTCCTGAGTGCCTCTTGTAATTTATAACGAGCCCCTTCTGACCACATCTGAGTTTATGCTAATGCAGAGACTTAGGAGGAGGCCCCTAGATAGCCTCAGGATGGGGCTGGACACCTGAAAGATCAAGTGAATAGAAGACTGGGACTTTCAAACCCACCCACCAACCTCTCGGTGGTGGGCTGGATATTAAATTGTATAAAAACTTTTGAACAATGAGATTTGATAAGCTTCCAAGTTGCTAACACTGGAGGTGGATGCTTCTCTTCGTGTTGATGTTCACCTGTACCCTTCACAATATCCTTTATAATAAACCAGTAAAGGTAAGTAAAGTATTTCCCTGAGTTCTGTGAGGCATCCTAACTTGGGTCGTGGGAAGGCCAGCTTATTGCCAGTCGGTCAGAAGCACAAGTCACAACCTGGGACTTGCTACTGGCATCTGAAATGGAGGGCAGTCTTGTGGGATTCGGTCCTTAACCTGTGGGCCTGCTTCAACTCCAGTTAGTGTCAGAATTGACTGTAGCAAACACAGTTGATGTCTGATGGAGAATTGCTTGTGTCAAAAGTGTTGTGTGAAGACTGCAGAGAAGCAGAGTGTCTCACTGGACAAGCCTGGAATACTAGAGAGGTGTCCTGTAAGTAGTTTAAAATATGAATATGAAGGTCAAAGAGATCTAGAGAATAGAGATCAAGATGTGAAAGCCATCAGCACAGACATACTGGTGACAGCTAAAACTATGAAACAGAACTAGTTTACCCAGGGAGCGCGCATGGCATGAGAAGAAAATCAAAGATGAAATCCTTTCTGCACCTCAGTTTCCTCACATGTAAAATAAAAGTGATATAACCAAAGGTCAGAGAATATTAACTGTTTCTCTATTTGAGCAAATTAGATCTGTTGCATACAGACAAGAGACATGCATACCTACCACAGAACTAGTGGAAAAGAATGAGATCTCATTTACATGACACAAAATGACAAAAGGCAGAGCCCCAAATTCCCTAGAACGCTGCTTTCTTCCTGGTTTGTAGTATGATAGTATTTCATACTCACAGGCTCATTCACAGCATTTTGCATGGACACATTCTTAATGCAGATGCCAAACGCAAAAGGATGGGAAGGATTGGTGATACCATCTTCAAAGCGTAAATGGACATCCTGAATTTTTAACTGCAAAGACGAGAAAAAAGAAGAAAACATGCAGACAACTTCTGAAGGTGAAATACTGTAAGTAGGTGTCAAGCTGACCTTAAGCCGCTGAAGTAAACCTATAGCAGGCATTTTATACAAACACATCACACACATATCCAGTATTCTCTAAGTTCTTGAGAGAGTTATAATCACAAACTGCACATGAATGACACTTGTGATCAGTGTTATCTCAAATATAGAGCTGCAAGGCTTCAGTTCGGAAGATACCCTTAAAAAGTAATTAAAGAGAATAATTACATTATATCCAAATAACTATTCCTCCCACTCTGCTGATATCTTAATCTTGCCTCTATGTCCCAGCATCCCAGGAACACCAGCAGAGCACACAAACTTTGTATGTATGTACGTATGTATGTATGTATGTATGTATTTCCCCTTGCCCCTGTAAGTGCGTTACAGAAAAGGAACTCTGCTTCAATGAATTGAAAAATAATTACAGAAAGTGAAAAGACAATCTACAGAATGGGAGAAAGTATTTGCAAATCATATATCTGATAAAAGACTAGTATCCAGAATATATAAAGAGCTCTTATAACCCAACAATAAAAAGACAAACAAGCTGATTTTCAAAACAGGCAAAGGATTTGAATGGACATTTCTCCAAAGAAGATATACAAATGGCCAATCAACATGTGAGAAGATGCTCAACATCATTAGCTGTTAAGAAAATGCAAACCTCTCTCTCTCTCTGTCTCCCCGCTGCCCCACATAGGAAGAAGGCAGCCATCCGGAAGCGAGGACGAGTGCCTCACTAGAACCTGACCATGCTGGCACCCTGATCTCAGACTTTCCACCACCAAAACTGTGAGAAAAATTTCTGTTGTTTAAACTATCCAATGATGAATCACCTAACAACGCATTTCTCAGAATATATCCTTATCATTAAGTGACATATGACTCTGTATGTGTTTATACTCACCCGTGTCCCATATTTAACCGGCAACATGTACCTATAACTATTTCTGTGTAACTATCTGCATCTATATTAAGCTAAGCATGAGTTTATATTGATGTTCAGTCCATTAACCACATGGATCATTCTAGCTTCCTCTTGAGAAATGTAGCTCCTACAATCTACCACTATTTACATTATGAGCTAAAAATAAAATGCTACTCTTCCTGCTGACTAAATTGGCCCCTCTCGACCAAGGGGACCAGAGAGAAAACTTAAAACTCAGTTCCCAGCCATGACATGCATCATTTTACTCCTCCCTTGCTAATGGCCATCAGGCTTTATTTCCTAAGGGCCAGACCATCATTCTTTCCTGATAAAAGACCCCAACCATAAAGTAGCTTTAACAGTCTACACAACATGCACACAGAGTGTTTTTGTTTCACCTTGTTTCTCCTTTTTGACAGAGGGTGGCCATTTTCAAATACGAACACCATAAAAGGACAAAAAGCCCCACTGCACAGGAGCAAAGTTCTCTAACTATTCATGACTCCTCCTATAAACGTGTATATATTTAGCCACCCTGCTCAGTGTAACACCCCATTCCCTTTGTCCCTCCCTTGAAACATGGCTTGTGGCTGGGAGCCCTGTTTCCCAGCCTGCGGGAATGGCCACTGCAGTCTGAAAACTTTATGAGAAATAAAGCTCTCCTCTTCCAAAAAAACAAAAAAGGAAACGCAAACCAAAACCACAAAGGGATTATCACTTCACACCCACTAGTATGGCTATGATCAAAAGACAGACAAAACAAATGTTGCTGAGGATGTGGAGAAACTGCACAACTCAAGGACCTGAAAGCCATTCCTTTGAAATGTAATTAGCAGGAAGGGTAGGGCCTTTGCCTCCCAGTCTCTGGAAGGACAGAATCCTAACTTTGATCACTGCCAGCTAGCAGACACGCTGGCCTAATCACATTCACTCCAGCACTGTGTAATTTTTCATTTGAGTCCCCACTTGCTCCCCCTCCCTACACCCTCACACTCCCTTTAAAAGACCCACCACCTCTGCACAAGTCAGAGTGGAGCTCAGCTTTTTCCCCTGCTGTCAGTAGTTACTGAATAAAATCTGTTTTGACTTCTTTAACTAATGTCAGCCTTTATCTCTGACAATCCATACAATGAAATATATTATTCAATCATAAAAAGCAATGAAGTACTGATACAGGCTACTACATGGATGCCCCTTGAAAACATTACACTAAGTGAAAGCAGGCCACATACTATATGATTCCATTTATATCAAATGTCCAGATTAAGCAAATCCAGAGAGAAAGTAGATTAGTAGTTGCCAGGGAATGGAGGGAGGGGAATTGGCAGTGAACACTAATTGGATATGGGTTTCTTTTTTTTTTTCTCTTTTTTTTTTTTTCCTCTCTTTTTTTTTAAAGAGACAGAGTCACATTCTATCATCCAGGCAGTAATGCCATCATAGCCCACTGCACCCTCAAACTCCTGGGCTCAACAATCCTCCTGCCTCAGCTGCCAGAGTAACTAGGAATACAGGTACACACCAGCATGTCCAGCTAATTTTTTATTTTTTATAGAGACAGGATCTTGCTATGTTGCCCAGGCTGGTCTCAAACTCTTGGCTTCAAGCTATCCTCCCACCTTGGCTTCCCAAAGTGCTGGGATTACAAGCATGAGCCACCGCACCCGCCCTGGATATGAGTTTCTTTTGGGGATGATGAAAATGTTCTGGAATTATACAGCGGTGATCAATGTGCAACTTTGTAAATATACTAAAAACCACTAAATTGTACTTTTTGAAAGGGTGAACTTTCTGATATATGAACCATATCTCAATAAACCTGTTAGTAAAACTAAAAAAAAAAATGACAAATTTTTTAAAAATCAATGATAGCTAAAAAATAGTAACTGCCTGAAACAGAATACAAAGCAGTCACCTTGGCCAGGTGTGGTGGCTCACACCTGTGATCCCAGTACTTTGGAAGGCTGGGGCAGGAGGATTGCTTGAGGCCAGGTGTTTGAGACCAGCCTGGGCAACATAGCAAGACTCCCATCTCTACAGAAAAAAAAATTTAAAGGAGTCACCACAATGTACCAATATTTTTGTCAAAGTTATAAAAGTTATGACGCCAACAGCCTCAGACTGTATTTTTGAGAGACATGGCATACCTTGCACACATTTGGCCTACGTCACCTTGGCATTGCAAGAAAACCCTCAAGGTAATAAATACAGACTACCTCTTGACATTCACAAAATTTAGTGTGGACCTTGATCCAGTTTTTGAGGACAAAACAAAATTGTAATTAAAGTAGAAAACATGGCCAACAGTCCCAGCACTGTAATTCATCCAATAGCCACCAGATACTTCAGTGAGAGGTTAAATACCTTAGTGGGCTGTTCACAATTCACTATGTAATCAACTAGACACCATGTAACCAACCTCTCTCATTTTATAGAAGAAGAAATTGAGCCCAGAGAGGGTAAGTGATTTGCTCTGAAATCATACAGCCATCAAAGCTTAGGTAACCTGGCTTCTTGGGAGATAAATCCTTCAGCAAGTGGGATTCCAACATTCAAAAAGAAAGTGCAGTAAGTGAAATGGAAGAGAAACAAAAACCCCTAGTCACACCAGCTGAAGCAAGAAATACCTGTGTCTGCCACACAGCACAGGACTTGCTTTTCAGGTTTTCCCTTTGGCACAATCCACAAAAGAGAAGACCTGGGCGGCCAGCCCCGTATACACCCTGTGTCAGTTAAACCCACAAAAAACAAGTAACTAAGAAGTGAAACACATTTAAGCCTAACAAATTCCTTTCACATTAATACTTTATAGAAGTCAACCGGACTTACTTCAATATTCTCCACAATTCTCGTAACGACGGAGGCAGTAACTGAATACCAGTAGGATTCCCCTTTCTGCTGGCGTTCATTCTACAAAGGAAAGAGCCAGTGTTAGCAGACTCTCGTGTCACCACAACTGCTCTTACAACTAACAGGATCTGTGCCTTGCCTTCCATTTCTCCTCCAGGGCTTGCAGTAGCGCTTTCTTGCGTTCTCTTTCCAAGAGCTTCTCCTTTTCATCATTGAAATCCTGTATTTTTTCCGGGGCTCCAATTAAGTGAAGGCTGGATATGGAGATCACCCAAGGATCCACGTGGGGGCGATAAAAGGGAATCTGAAGAGTGACTTTCCCAATGAAGCCTGGAAAAAGAAGGAAAATCTTGTTAAAAGTCTGTACACGTTTTTAATTCTTTCCATTTTTCCGTATGTTTCTAGTTTTATTTAAGGAGCATATATCACTTTTATCATTTATTTTTTAATTTTAAAAAACAGACAGCAGACGGCCGGGCGCAGTGGCTCACGCCTGTAATCCTAGCTCTCTGGGAGGCCGAGGTGGGCGGATTGTTTGAGCTCAGGAGTTCGAAACCAGCCTGAGCAAGAGCGAGACCCCATCTCTACTAAAATTAGAAATAAATTAATTGGACAACTAAAAATATATAGAAAAAATTAGCCGGGCATGGTGGCACATGCCTGTAGTCCCAGCTACTCGGAAGGCTGAGGCAGAAGGATTGCTTGAGCCCAGGAGTTTGAGGTTGCTGTGAGCTAGGATGACGCCACGGCACTCTAGCCCGGGCAACACAGTGAGACTCTGTCTCAAAAAAAAAAAAAAAAAAACAGACAGCAGACTCTTGCAAATGTGAAACAAGTGTTAGTAGGCTGTCTAAGAACAAAGCATAATTAATTAGAAGCTGGAAAAAGATCAGTGAGACTTTATCATATCAAATGCAACATCTCTGCTCTAGAAACTCTCTTTCCCAAGTGGACTACATCTTAAACTTCCTTGACGTGTCTTTCTTCCCATAGCACCTGCACAAGCCCATGAACACAAAACTCATTTCTTGTTAATTATTAATTGGCTGGTTGATAAGTACTCACTGGGAGTCATCAGAACTATAATTTATCCAATCTTGAACACAACCATCACAAACTGAAACATAGAAAACACTGCACTGGCACTCTCTCGATAAAGAATTCTGATTCCTCCTGAGAACCTGGCTGATGAGAAAGCATGGCTTGGTAAAACAGTGATATGGTTTGGCTGTTTGGTCCCTCCAAATCTCCTGTTGAAATTTGAGTTGTTCCATTTCTAGCCAAGCCTCCTAGAACACATGCCTTCTTTAAATTCAATTTATAAGAGGCAAGTCACCATTCTAGGGATAGCACATAAGAACATATGACCTGTCCTAATGGGTTGCTCAAAGATCTACAAGCTCAACTAACATTCTACCTATGAAATGCAGCACATGTTATCAAGGTGTAATCATTACCCTCTAAGATCTAAATTTAAGAGGGATTGATCTGTTATATTTAAGATAAAAGAATATCATTTACAATGATATTTTTAATGACAACACCAAATGATCCACTATGTAATCTATTAATAGTAACAAATTAAGAAATTTTACAATAATGAAAAAATTAGGATTTTATCTAAAAAAAGAAAGTTTATACTTAATAAAATTTATAACTAAAACCATATGCCAATTTTTACAAATAATTTTAATTATAATTAGTGCACAGTTGCACTTCACATGTAATTAAGGATGTTTATCATTTTGATAGCTCTATGACAAGCAAAATATAATTTCTCTTATACTTTACTTTTTGCAGAAAATAGGGTCATTTTTGCAAAAATTAGAAAACTTCATCAATTTTTCCCAAGAGCTTCTAAATCCTTTGACACCAAAATAATACTGTCTTGGAAGTATCCACAATGTCATGATTCTTCAGGGTTTCCTTCAGACTTTATAATTTGTCAGTGTCTTTGCTTGTGATTTTGGCAGTTCAGCCATCACTGGAATTGACTTTAAGAAAGCCTCGATCTTTTGCAAGATTTCCATTCTATTTCACCTAGCGATGAATTTGCATTGTACTTGCATTTTATTGTAATATAAGCACCCAAAATAAAGGGAAGACTGAAATGATCAAGCTATTGTTGAATAATGAGAGGTATCTGAACAGCAAATAATTTTATAAGGGTCATTCATTAGTGACTATTTTTATTTGGCAATAATTCTTATTTCCTTACTCAACCTAGTACCTACAGAAGTCCTATAACTGCTAACATCTATTGAGTGTGCCAGGCACTGTTCTATTCTGAGTAATTTTTTTTTTTAAGATACAGTCTTGCTCTGTTGCCCCAGGTAGAGTACAGCAGCGTCATCATAGCTCACTGCAACCTCAAACTCCTGGGCTCGAAGGGTCCTCCTGCCTCAGCCTCCCACATAGCTGGGATTACAGGTATGTACCACCATGCCCAACTAAGTTTTCTATTTTTTGTAGAGACCAGGTCTCACTCTTGCACAGGCTGGTCTCGAACTCCTGAGCTCTGTTCAGAGTAATTTTAATGTATTAATTCATGTATTCCTCTCAACAATCCTATGACATAGATACTATTACTATCTCATCTTAAAGATAAGGAAGCACACACAGAGTAGTTAGGTATAATAACTTGCCTAAGGTCACACAGCCAGAAAATGGCAGAAATAGAATATAAACCCAAGCATATTGTTTCAGAGCCCACCTCTTATTCAACAGAGTAAGCTATCTCTCTGTAATACCTGTAATGAATTCTCTTAGGATAACAATGCCCTGTATCTAGAATAGAGGTTCTCACACTTTAGTAAACATAAGAATCACCTGGGGTGCTTATTAAAAATGCAGGTTCAATAACACTCCCTCAAGAGATTCTGATCCAGTAAGTCCGGGGGCCACCTGACCTCCCCACCACCACCCCAAGATCATCCTGATACGAGTGGCCCAGAGACTACACTTTAAAGACTGATCAAAACTCCAACACTTCTTATCCTTCCTCTTCCTGGTCAAATAGATAAAAACTCCAGGGCTCTCAGTTTCATGATCCAAACAAAGACTCAAAACTTTCTACCTTTCCTTTAGTTCTACATACCAGCTTTGACTTCAAATGGTAATTCCAGTTCTTTCAAGGCATCTTTCTTTAATGGCAAGTTTTCTAACTCAACAGCACCTACAAATAAAAACAACATCATGAAATATCCATCCAACAAATACAATGGACACCTCCTGTGTGTAAAGCATTGTAGGTTAAAGGGAAAGTTTTATATCTAGAATAGACCTATAAAAAGTCACAGTAGTGCTACCACCAGCCCATTTGTGTTATCTACACTAATTTCCTGACCACCCACTCTAACATATAAATGACAGCTGAAGCATGAAGCGTTTAGGCAAGGATCTAACTTTATTTTGTAACAAGCCAGATAGTAAATATTTCAGGCCTATATGATGTCTGTTGCATATTGTCTTTTTTTTTTTTACAAGCTTTTAAAAATGTAAAAGCCATTCTTAGCCTGCAGACCAAATCTGGCAAGCTGGCCAGTGTGTAGACCCCTAGCTTTGGCTAACATTCGCCAGAGGGACATCAACATCTGACTTACCTACGATGAAATGCAGGCTCCTGAGCCCCACCTCCATGGGGAATGATACACAGGAATCTATAATTTTTAACAAGCCCCTCCCACCCTCACCCTTCTACACACCAAAAAATGAGTGTAGTGCACATTACATTCCAAAGTCCATGGTTTAGTTAATAAAACTGGTCATTAAAAGGATTTATACTCTTTCTTCAGGAGAGACTACCTCTGCATGTTCTACTTTGCACCTCTACTTGTAGGTGCAGTAACTGGTCAGAAAGCAAAGAAATGAAATGGACCACCACTGAAAGTCCTTTTCAAACCCAGCTTATATGATGACTTAAACTCAAAAGTGCATAGACAAGAGGGCAGCGAGATCTCTCACTCTCCCAGCTATGCAAATCATTCATTCACACATATATACTGAGTCCTATTCTGTAGTAGTCGCTGTGCTAGCCACTGGGAACATGAAAAGAAAAAGGTCGGGTTCCCATCCCCAAATTGGTGGGGAGAGAGTCATCATTTTACAAAATTGTTTGCACAACACAAGATGATTTCTGAACCGTTTAAATATGTCTGAGATACACATTTTCAAGAACAGGAAATACATACAACAACCATTAACCGGTTAAGAAAGGCAGGTAAGCCTTTTATTCCAAAGACAAAATAATGCAAGAAACTCAATTATTTTTCCTTTAAATGAGTGTTCAGGATTTCTGGATTATTGGCTTCTAAAGAATTCAAATCTAGTAACTTGGTAGATTCTGAGAAAATGCAGTTAGCTTAATTTTTCTATTTTTGCAGAACATTTGTCCACGTGGGGCCCCACATACCTTACAACTAACTGAAAGGAAAGGACAACCCCAGAAAACTCCCCATTCCCACATTTGGGGAGAAAATAATCATGGGGAAAAAAATCATGAAACATTTTCCTTGGTTGAAATTGACTTAAAGGGGGCAAGTATATAGTTTCTTCTCTTGAAGGGCATCAATTGCACCTGGAACTGCCTTATTTTTCAATACTCAAATCTGTCACAAAGGCAGGTGGGCCCTGGGTTTCCTTTGCTGCTGTAAAGCCTTGGGGAAGTGGAAGGAATTATAGGCAATTCACACAATGAAAAGTTAAAGAAGCTGAAGTGCAGAGAGTAAAGGAGAAGGTCTAGAAAGATGAGGAAAGAGAGGAAAGAATGAGAAGAAACAACAGCCTGCAGCAAGCCAAAAGCAAAAGAATCAGGCAAAACAACACAGCCGTGATTCCGGACTGAAGGTTTCCTAATCCTCTACTCACTCAAATACGCACCCACAACTGGCCCTGCTGGGAAAGGTCCCTCTAAGGAGCCTGGCAGCAAAGCACTCAAAGTAGGTGAGTACTTTATAAATGATAACACTGTTCATTTATTTCCAGACAGACAACGTACAGGCTTATTCGTGGATGTCTCATCCAAAAACTCCTCATCTCAGGTTAGCAAGAAATCTATTCACTAAAGCTGGGGTGAATTTAGAGGTTGGTGGGTTTTCACTAATCTCTAATGACTACTGAATTCTCTTCCCTCTGCTCCAGGTTATTTAAAGCGCCAACCTGAAGTTCAAAGCTTCTAAAAAGAAAAAAGAAGGGGAATTGAAGTTTGGGATTGCAAATACACAGATATGCCCACAGACCAAGTTCATACTCCCTGACATGGCACTGGATGCCTCTACCTTCTGGCCCCAAACCATTCCAAATATGCCCTGCAAGTTTTCAGCCTCTGCTCACAGGCTTCAATCTACCTGGAAAGTGGCAAACCACCCTGTGCCACCTATTGAAATCCTGTTAAGATCCACGCCAAAGCTCCCTCCATAGCAGCTTTCCCAGAGTCCTACAGACAGAATGAATGGCTCTCCTGCTCTGTGCTCCGCTACATTATGCCTGCATCTCCAGCACAACAATTGAACATACACTGCCTTGTGCTACTACATGTTGTGTCTCCCAGTAGGTTACCGGCTCTCTAAGGGCAGGACTATAGTGGTGGAGGTGGAACAATGACAGCAGCTGTCATTTAGTGAGGTCTTACTGTGTGCCAGGCACTTCATATACATCATCTCATTTCACCCTCACAACAAAACAAGGAAATATTATTAGTTTCTCAATTTTCCAAATGAGAAAAATGAGGCTTAGAGGACAAGCAATTTGCTTAAAAATCAGAGGGGTAAGTGGTAGTGCTAGAGTTCATACCAGATCTGTCTGACTTGGGCAGCAAGTGGGAGAGGGAAAGTGGGTGAAGAGGCTTTGGTAAACTGCCCCAGTCACAGACAGCTCATAAGTAGAGAAACCAGGGTTCAACCCTACACCTGAGCTTATAATCTACTGCCTCCTTTTGTATCATTCCATAACACAGAGTCTTGACCAAAGCAGTGCTCGATAAATGTTTGTTGAATGACTGTATGAGTGAAATCCTAACACAAGTGCTATCTCTGTCCTTCAACTACTTGTATGTTACTTTGCATGTTATTACTTTCATAATAGCATATGTGCACAATCTACCCTTGAAGTCCAACCTACCGGCCAATCATAGATTGAAGATCGTGAAGATGGATGATGATGATAACTAATATTGACTGAAAGCCCACTATATGCCAAGAACAGCTCTAAGCTCTTTAACCCACATTAATTTTAGTCCTTAGAATGTTATGAGATAGTTAACATTATCTCCAATTTACAAAAAGGGAGACTGAAGCATAAAGAAATTGAGTAATTTGCCCAAGTTACTGGTAAAGGGAGTAAACCTACAGTCTGGCTACAAAATCAATACTCTCGACCACTATATTTCAGTCTCCTTTGCATCTCCCAACACATCTAGGACAGTAAATATCTGCAGATGGACTGAAATAACACTCTCATTCCTATCTAGTACCCTTCACCCCCAAACACTGTTAATGGTGTCATCAAGATTAACAAACGGCATCAGCTTCTTTACAAAGCCATTCTCTCAGGGCACTGCGACACTCCCGTGATTTTTCTGGCAGTGTGCTTTGGATTCATAAGTATGGGATACTGTACTGACACCAGTTATGAAAGAAAAGCATTTTTCTATTCTGCAGAGAAACATTCCTCAAATTCCACAGGTTCATTAAAAGACACAGAGAATGGCCAGGTGCGGTGGCTCACGCCTATAATCCTAGCACTATGGGAGGCCACGGTGGGAGGAGACCAGCCTGAGCAAGAGTGAGACCCCGTCTCTACTAAAAACAGAAAAATTAGTCAGGCATTGTGGCACACGCCTGTAGTCCCAGCTACTTGGGAGGCTGAGGCAGGAGGATCACTTGAGCCCAGGATTGTGAGGTTGCAGTGAGCTACAATGACGCCCCTCTCTACCCAAGGTGACAGAGTGAGACCCTGTCTCAAAAAAGAAAAAAAAAAAAAAAAAAAAAAGGAAACTGAACTCTCCTTCTCGCTCTCCTCTTCATATTCTAAAAAAAAAAAAAAAAGAGAGATTTAACTTTTTTTTAAAAGTCATAGAGAATAATGGTTTTGTTTTGTTTTTCCTCTTCCCTGACAGACGGCCCACTTTCACTTTCCACTCAGCTGCTCCCTTCTAAGGACAGGAGGAAAAGCAGAAGAATAGGAAAGAACCCACTTGTCTCCAGTGAAAGGAAGGGAGTGGAGAAGGGTGACTGGGACAGCTCCCAGAGCCTATTGCTGCCACAAGTGTTTGGTCAGAAAAACTTGGAAAGCAACACATTTTAAGGAACAGGTGAACCCTATTCTGGTACCCTATTCTCAGACCACGCAAACATCTGTAGCACTGCTTTCTCTGATAACCTGTCCTGGTCTACCTGCCAAAACTCATACCCAGGAAGGTGAGGTTTACACTGTCTTTGAGCTCTCCTTTTCACTTCTATGGTTTTACATGCTTGCAGACTAACTTTGCCTTCTTTCTCTACAGATATTAAAGAGAATTTAAATTAAAACACAGAAAAGGAGAAAGTGCAGTTTTCCAATCCCCATGCCAAATCAGGGACTGCATTTACCAAGAACAGACCTATAAAGGATAAAATGTCTTAAGCTTTCGGTCCTTTACGACTAAGCAAGAAAAGGCCTCAGAAATTCTGTTGAAGACCTCACAGTAATATAGTTTAAAACATCTACTGGGTGTTTATTATATGCCAGCAAGCTAGGAGCTTTAAATGTTAGACCATGTGATCCTTAAGCAACCCTGGGGAAGTACATTACTTCTTTTTCTAAAAAAAATTCTGAGGCTCAGAATTTCAATATTAGCTAGTAAGTGACAAAACGATATTTGAAACCAAAGTCAATGCCACTGTCACTACATCGTGGCTGCCTCCATAAAGCTTCATAAAGCTAAAAAATTAACTAGGGCAAAGCACAGGCACCAGTAGTATAGATTGTTTTGTTTTTAATATTTAATAGTTCCCTGAAATCTACAGCAATACAGCCACATACTTAAGTTACCCTGTAATAATTATCAGGGTCATATGGGAGAACATACTACCTTTTGACACATATTTAGTAAAAAGCCATCTGGGCATTAGGTTTTATGGTTCTCGATACAACATAAAATAGATAAAAAACAGAAAATGCCACCTGCAAAGCAATACTTTGCCAAAGAGAAATACATGTACTCACCTTTGAGAAGTGCCACTGAGAGTTGGTCAGTGTTCAGGTTATTGACATATTTCCCCAGATAGGTATTGAGAACCCAGGCTACCAGACCTTCCAACATGACTATAGCCTCAGGAAAAGGTGTTTAAAAATCATGGATCATTTTTCTCTCTCTCATGGTCACAGAAGAATCTATGAAAGAAAAAAAAACAGAAATCAACAGAAAAACTGGATGATTTTCTAAGCTGATTTCCTACTCTACCTGCCTGAAGGTGAACAAATACAAAGCAAAAATTTTTTAAAAGATGGGGTAAGAGGCTCTATAAGATGTTCCCATCAGTAATTGAAGGGCCAAACCAATGCATCTACATTTTGATGCAGGTGCAAGGAATAGTCACTCATAAATTTACCAAAAATTACCTACAATTCAAAGTTGTGTATCTTTTTGATTTAACTGCACATTAAACTGCTTGCTTATAGTGATTTACCTTGGGATTAGCTTGCCCCGATCAGAGGTTCTCATATGGGCATGATTTGACAATGTCTGGAGACATTTCTGATTATCAAGATTTAGGGGCTGCTACTGGCATCTGTGACTAGAGACCACGGAAGCTACTAAACATCCTACAACGCACAAGACAGCCCCCACAGCAAAGAATCAGCCAATCCAAATGTAAACAGGGCAAGTGTTAAGAAACCCTACCCTAGATTAAGG
Organism: Propithecus coquereli; assembly: GCF_000956105.1. Classification (NCBI taxonomy): domain Eukaryota; kingdom Metazoa; phylum Chordata; class Mammalia; order Primates; family Indriidae; genus Propithecus; species Propithecus coquereli. The sequence continues at coordinate 4,313,568 of NW_012153840.1, forward strand.
CCAAAATGCCCTAAGAGATTGTATGAATGAAATTCACAGTTTCCAGTGATCCTAATTAAGGCTGCCCTAATTAAATTCTGCAAATTTATTCATGAGGATCATTCATAAAATAATATAAATGGAGGGAGAAGGCAGCGTTTTATCACTATTCTTGTGTGTCCTAGAACTTCATTTCTGGTACCTGGGCACCACATGATGCTGAACAACCTTAGTCAATAATTACAAACTCTAGAAATCCTCTGGTGCCAGCTTCAGTTTTTAGATTCAGTACCTACTACTGCCTATTCTAAAAAAAAATTAATTTTAATATTACAAAAAGTTAACAAGAGGGAAACTGAGGCACAAAAGTTTAAATGGGTTCTCAAATCGCTCAGCTAGTAGAGTCTAATGAGAACTGTGAGCCCCAAATCTTGCTCTGATCCACCCACACTGGTCATCAGCCAACACGCTGGGCACAATGGATTTGCCATGGCATGCATCCCACTGGGAACCAGCCTACTTTCAGGATCCTTTCCAAATACTTTGCCCCACCTCTACTGCTTCATCTTAGTGCCAGAAGATACACTTATTCCAACTGAAAGGCTGCTACTGAATCACAACCCAAAACACAAAATCCCTTTAAGAGTTAACTCAATCTCCCAGAAAGACTGACTTTTGTCAACAGTATCTTACACTTTCAGACAAGATTTACTTTTATTTGGCAATGGAGACAGTAGAAAGAAAAAAAATGGCATTTAGTAAAATACTTGCCAATTTTTTTTCCCAAAGATATGTTTTGTTTTGTTTTGTTTGAGACAGGTTCTAGCTGTGTTGCCCGGGACAGAGTGCAGTGGCATCATCATGGCTCACTGCAACCTCCAACTCCTGGGCTCAAGCGATCCTTTTCGGCCTCCAGAGTAGCTGGGACTACACGTGCATGCTACTCTGCTAGGCTAATTTTTATGTTTTGTATAGAGACAGGGGTCTTCCTCTTGCTCAGGCTGGTCTCAAGCAACCCTCCCACCTTAGCCTCCCAGAGTGCTAGGATTACAGGCAAGAGCCACAGCACCTGGCCTGAAGGTATGTTTTAAGGCCCAAAGATAAGTTTAAAGTTATGTAAAACTTGGAATCTACTAGGGATTATTGGGTACATTTGTTTAAAGAAGAGATTACAAGAACAAATTTTTAAAAATAAAAAATGCTTAACAGTCTAAATAAAAGAAACATTTCTCTATTGTAACTTTAAACAAGCAAATCTGTGAAAATAAAATATGAAACTCACTAGTCTAGTCTGACTATGTGAACTCCAAACACACTTAGGCAAGATGCCAAAGTCAGAGTACTCATTATTTTTGGAGTTATTGCCACTAATTTTGGCCCTAAATGCCCACTCTCTCTGAAGTGCCAACTACAAATGTTCTCCAAGTAAGGAGAAACAACGGTCAGTCAGTTTGTAAACAAGTTCAGGCTCTATCCTACTTTCCCTGAAGGTAAAAGAATGCAAAGCACAGATTTAAAAAAAAAAAAAAACATGAATGATTAGCACTGTAAAACGCCCTGGTCAGTAAATTAAGGCCCAAACCAGAAAGCATCCATTAGCTCTGCTAAGCACTGAGACCGGGCTTGAAGCCACTTCAAGGATTCCCTTAAGGAATCCGGTGTCAGGAAGGGCCGCCAGACTGGCCAGAATCCCAAAGTGTTTACACTCTGGTCCATCGGGGCTTCTAGACAGCTGCCTGGCACCAATCGCCACCTGGCCTCCCCTACCCGGTGGGGCAAGTGACACTGGGGATCGTGCTCAGCCCACCAGCGGGCAGACAGCCGGGTATGACCTTGAGCCAGGCCCCTCCCACGAGGAGCGGCCAGACCCGGGAATAGGAAGGACTGGCCACTGTACCCGCGCGTCCCTCCTCGAGACGGTCGGGCCGAATGCACCCGGGCGCCAAGAAGCTCCGAGACAGGGGGCGGGTGTCAGGCCGGTAGCTCCACGAGAATGGGAGCCCAGAAGGCGAGGCCCCCTACAGACCTCCTGCCACTCCCTCGGCTCTCAGACCCCACCCCACCTCCAAGGAACGGAGACCCACCACCCATTTGCTCAATTCCCTGGAGGAAATGCCCCGACGGTGCCACACCTGGGAGGAAGGTCTCGGCCAGGGCACGACCCTGGGGGCCAAGAGATAAAGACAGATTTTAGGCCTGATGTCTCCACCCCAGAGCGGGACCTCGGGTAGCTGGTTAAAGGGGGTACTTAAGACACCCTGGAGAACTGACTGGCGCCTCATTTCTTGGGTGTGACGTGGGGGGCTCGCACGCTGCGGTCCCGCATTGAGACCGAGACTCAGGTGGACAGACGCAGACTGACACCCCCCAATCCCAGGGCGCCAGGCTGCTGGGACCCTGGAAAGGTTGCCGGGGTCTCAGACTCCCCAGGACATGGACGCCAGGGTCCCCGTGGCTCAGCCAGCCCCGACCCTGTTCCTGAGGTGCCCGGGGGGCTCAGACGTAGAGGGTCCCCGTGAGGAGGACAGGCTCGGAGTCTTCGGGGGCGCGGACGCCCCAGGGCTCCCCGGAGGGGCTCAGATGGTGGGCCAGACGCTGGGGTCCCCGGGCTTCCAGCGCCGCGCTCCCCGAGGGTGGGCCCCGGCCCCCAAGTCTGAGGCGCAGCCCGTGCGGCCGACCGCGGGTCTGCGCCAGCCCTGTGGATCCCGGTCCTGCCCGCCGCCCGGCACGGCCCGGCTCGGCCCCTACCTGTCGGTGCCCCGGGCCGCCCGCCTAAGCCCAGCACTGCGCGGCGCTTCCTCCCCGCGGCTCCTCAATGGCGCAGACCTGCGGCGCTCAAGCCCGCCCGGACCCGACCAATCGAGCGGGCGACGCGCCAGCGCCTGGCCAGCCGAGCGCCGAGTCATCGAGGAGGCGCCCCCTGGCGCCGATGGCCGCTCCTGCAGGGCTGCGGGCTCCTCCAGGGCTCGCGGATGCTGTGGCCTATTTTACAGGAGGGGAAACTGAGTCCCACGGAAGGCAGGGCCACATATGACCCTGGCTTAGAGAGTATGGGAACCTAGGATTCCTCCTCCTAGAACGCCCCGCCTTCTATCCCCGGGAAGGTGCAACTGACCTCCCATCTGGCCCACCCACTGTCCATTCTCCCCTTAAGCAGCCTCACGAATCAATAGACCATGCCCTTCAATAGACTATGCCCTTCCCTGCTGAGGCAGGAGGACCCCTTGAGCTCAGGAGTTGGAGGTTGCAGTGAACTTTGATCATGTCACTGCACTTTAGCCCAGGGACAGAAAAAGAAAAAATGAACTTCATTTTAATAAATTTTATTTAATCCAGTATGTCCAAAATAGTATCATCTCAACATGTAGCCAACAGAAAAAATCATTGAGATACATTAGGGTTATTTTATAGTAACTTCTTGGAATTTGGGTATGTTTCACACTTACAGCACATCTCAATACGAACTAGCCACATTCTGAGTCCTCAATAACCTCATGTGGCAAACGGTTCCGGAATAGCTCTGGATATTCACACAGCTGACTCCTTGCTTCCAATGGTCCACCTTAGAGTGGACTTTTCCCTATCTATCTAAAGCTCCATTATCCATTACTCTGTTGTATTTTTCTCACAGAGCATAATATTACCTAGATTATCTTAATTGTTTATACATGTTGCCAGCTTTCCCCTCTCTGAAAGTATCATGAAAGCAGAGATTTTATTTTTTTCACAAATGTTTCGACAACTAGGCATTGCCTAGCACAAAAAAGACTCAATAAGTGTGTTATGAATGAACAAACGGATGCTTCATTCTTGCATTATCACAAGTAGGGCAAGAGGAACAGGCTTATATATGGTCAGAAGATGCAGGAAGCAGGATGGCAAGGTTGCAAGAGTGTATTTTATCATAATAATTATCAACCCTCATAATGCTGAGCTAATGAGGGTGACTGTGGGCTGACTCACTCCTAAGCAAGGCCTGGGTTCCTGGTCGGTGGGATCAACCCCTCAATCTCTGTGCTGTGTCTCCTTGGGGGCTGAGGTTTGAAATAAAACCCCAAACTCCACAGATGGAAGGCATAAGGAAGGCAGCCCTTCGGAGCCAAACAATGTCAAAGTCCAGATCATCCAGCACAGACACCTGGCTGTACCTGGGGACGTCGTTAATGATGCAGATGCCAGGGCACCATTTATTCAACCAGTGTTACCTCAGTTTCCTATAAATCTAAACATCCATTTACCGTCCAGCAATCCCATTCCTAGGTATCACCCAAGAGAAATTAAAACATATGCCCACACCAAGACTTATACATGAATGCCCTGTGGCAGCTTTATTCATAACAGCCAAAAAAAGAAAATAATCAAAAATCTATCAGGAGAGTGGATATACAAACTGCAGTGGATGCTCACAGTGGAACACTACTCACCAATAAAAAGGAATGAGCTACTGATACAGGCATTATCTGGGAGGAACCTCAAAGGTACTAGCTATGTGGAAAAAAAAAAATAAACAGACTGCAAGACCACATGCTGTAATGATTCCACTTCTGTGAAATTCCAGAAAAGAAATGACTACAAAGGCAGCAAGGAGGTCAGAGGTTGCCAAGGGACAGGGGTGTACAGAGGGGATTGACTAGGAAGGGGCTGGAGGGAATTTTTGGAGTGATGTAACTGTTCTTTATCTTGATGGTTGTCATGGTCACAAAGCTGTATACAGTTGTCAAAAGTCATTGAAGTGTGTACTTGTTAGGCAGGGACCAAATCTGCAGTTGCAGATACGGGGCAGGAGGGAAGTTCCTAGGGGCGGAGAAGCTGGGGGACCATTCAGGTGAAGGGACTGCAGGAAAATATAGAACACGTGACCATCATGTATATCAATCACCTGGTCACATCCCATTCCCCCCTCCCCAAGCCCACCCCAGACCAGGCCAATAAAAGGGAACCACCTGGGACACCTTAACATCTTTCTCCACTTGTGGAGACTAACCCCTCTGGAACATACCCTCGCTTTGTATAGCTCCTTTTCTGCAGTAAAAGCCATTTGTGTGAAATTGCTTCCTGTCTGTGGTCACTCCATTACACCAGCCCCACTTATGAATTTTCCAAGCAAGGAGCCAAAGAACCAGGACAACAGTCTGCCAAGAGGTCAGACCTGACAGGGCTGAAGGTCCGTCATCTGTATCTGCTTGCAGCTGATCAGGGACAATGTTCCCCAGGCTCCATGACCTCTTTTACGAGCTACATACGTGTGGAAGTCACTTGAGGCCTTACCCAGCGGCTCCATGGCCGGCGGTATTATCTTGTTCAGGTATGGGGCATAATCCCTGAGCTTGCATAAGCTTCACATGGAACTGTTGAAGCCTTGAAGACACATAAACTTAATGAGAAGGTTAAAATGCATGGCCCAAACATTAACAGAAGGACAATGGCCACTAAAGGTCCCAGGAATGGTAACAACCAGGTCATACTTGGTAATAGTGAAAAAAAAAAGTTGCAGTAAGATGAAGAAAAATGAAATCATAATGAAAATATGAAAATTATGGGTGCTTGAATATAGGCAAGTACAGAATTATACCCACGTGGCACAATAGATATATCTAATATGCAGAGGATTCCAGCAAAGGCTAACAAGACCAGGAAATATATGTAGGGATTTTTACTATCTGTGGTGGCATAACCCATGAGACTTAATTATTTCACCTTTTTGAAGAGAACATTTAATCCCCCAGTTGGTTTGCACTTGTGGGTGTCCGTTGTCTCAGAGTCATTGCTGGTGTCGGGCTCTGGGCGTCCGCTGGTTTAGCTCTTGAGACGTGTACACAGCTCCGATTCCCTTCAGTTTGACTCTTGTGTCTTGTGGGGGTAGAAAACCCTTCCAGGTGGGTTCTAACTGATTGGTAGGTCCCCTTTCTCTCCAATCTTTAAGAAGGACCCAATCCCCCAGTTATATGGGGGAAGTGATTTTCCCTTCTCGTGGACCAGGCAGGACTTATCGCCCACAGTCCAATAATGCCTGTTGTACTTTCCCCAGATCTATAACATGTTCTAGAAGATAACTAGCCTTAACTCATTCCCTGATAACTTGTACTTGGAATGGTCGGCCATAGAAGATGTCAGGAGGACTGAATGTTAGTGTCCCTCTTGGAGAGACACGGATCCACGTCAAAGCAACAGGAAGATTTGGGACCCAATGTGTCTTACTCTCGTGACACAGCAGAGTTCCATGTTCTCCTGGTTCTGTCGGAATGAGCGAGGCCGGATTTAAGGCCACACAGGTTTCCAGTGTAACGTCTGGGTATTCTATTAAGAGGAGCTGATATCATAACACCAGGCTATTGGAGAGCCAACTCGGTCCACGTTTGGTTAAAAGAGGGGCCAGATCATGTAGTGCCCGAACCTTGAGAGTCCTGGAATGGACCCGACTTTTGAGCTTCCTCTACCAGGAGAGCCGAGGCAGACAGCACTCTCAAACAATGGGGCTAGCCTCTGGCTACAGTGTCTAAAGTTTTAGAAAAATATCCTACCAGTTGCAATTCCCCTCCAAACGCTTGTACCAAAACTCCCATAGCCAGTTTCTTTTCCTTGCCAACATATAATACAAAGGGTTTGTCTAAGTTTGGTATTCCCAAGGCCGGCGCATGGGTTAAGGCTTGTTTTAGGTCTTGAAAGTCTTCCTCTTGTTCTTTCCCCACGTCAGGACCTCACTCTCACCCCCTTTTGACTGGGGTGAGGGGAGTCCCATGAGACCAGGTCTGGCATGTAGCAGGATTGGATTTCCACAATGCCGTCTCCTGAGTCCTAGTGTCTTAACAAAAAGGACAGGAGCTCTAGGGTTTGCACCATATTTGCACTACTCATATCTCAGCAGACTCGGAAAGCAAGGAGACATGAAGACCATGTGACAAGCCACCTCCAGTAAACACACACACACTCCATCACCTTACCTTCGAAGAGAGATTCCTGGGTTCTGGCGCCAAATGTCAGGTCTGGCTTCTTGGCAGACTGTTGTCCTGGTTCTTTGGCGCCTTGCTTGAAAAATTCACAAGCAAGGCCAGTGACAGAGTGACACGCAAACAGCTTTTATTGCAGAAAAAAAAAGGAACTATACAAAGGGAGAGTAGGTCCCAGAGAGGAACGATCAGTCTCCACAAGTGGAGAAAGATGTTAAAGACGCCCAGGTGGTTCCCTTTTATTGGCCTGGTCTGGGGGAGGGCTGGGGGGGATGGGATGTGACCAGGTGATTGATATACATGATGGTCAGGTGTTCTGCGGTTTCCTGCAGTCCCTTCCCCTGATTGGGCTCCCCACCACCTTCTCCACCCCTAGGAACCGCCCTCCTGGCCTGTACCTGCTACCTGCAAATTTGGTCCCTGCCTAACACAGTTAAAATTGATAAATTACATTTTTTGTAAATTATTGCTTACACACCAGCAGGGGAGGAGGGATGCACGATATGCAAAACCAAAGTAAGATACAGAGTAAAGCAGGTGGTGACCGTGGAGAAGTAAGACAGGGAGGAGGGATGTGCAGTTTTAGATAGGTGGCCAGAAAAGGCCTCGATGAGAAGACTTGGCCCCCGGGAGTTCTGATTCAGTGAGTCTGCAGGGGGAACCCAGCACCCCAAGGTAGAGGGTTTGGAAATGCAGAGCCGGCTCAAAGCCTTCTTTGTTCACAAGGGCAACCTAAGAACCCAAAAGGGAGGGACTTACTCAGAGTCACACAAAAGACCATGAGAGAATCCAGGACTCTGATGAAAGCCTGGAGCCCTCTCCAATATGGCGTCAGAACTTCCTGCACCAGCCCACTGCCCTGAGTGGTGGCTTCAACTGTTACAGCAAAAGTTAAACCTGTTGTGGGGGAATCTGGTCCTGTTTACAGCTTAGGGGACAAAGAAGTCAAAGGCTAGGCTGGCTGAAGGGAAAGGAGGAGTTTTGGTCATAAGAAAGTTCCTACCTTGGCCCCCACCTATGCTGTGGCCCTGGAAGCTATATTTAGTCCATTTTTTAAAAAGTTTTTAACTGACAAATAATAATTGTAGATATTTATGGGGTACAATGCGATGTTTCCATACATGTTTACAATGTGTCATGATGAAATCAGGCTAATTAACAAATCCATCACCTCACATACTTATTTTTTTGTGATGAAAACATTTAAAATCCGTGCTTTCAGCAACGTTGAAATATAAAACGCATTGTTATTTATTATCGTCGCCATTCTGTGCAATAGAGCACTACAGCTTATTCCTCCTGTCTCACTGGAATTGTACCCTGTGATCCACATCCCCAGGTTGCCAACACAAGAGTTTCTAAGATTCCTGGAATCTCTAGAGTGATAAGAGTGTTTTTTTGTATGTTCATGAGACGACTGGTGGCTGAAAGCCCATAGATAGCTTCAGAATGGGGGAAGCTTGCCAGAGGAAGCAACCGTGTGATCAGAGCGTTGGAACTGTCTCTCTCTCTCTCCCTCTCTCTCTCTCTCTCTCTCTCTCTCTCTCTCTCTCTCTCACACACACACACACACACACACACACACACGCACACACAAAGTCCTCCGCCCTCGGTGGAGAGCTGGAGATTGGTTCAATCGCCGATCAATCATGCCCACATAATGCAACCTCCATAAAACCCTAAAGGTTCAGAGAGCCTCCGGGGGGGCTGGAAAGGCAGCTCACCAGGAGAGGACCTGGCAGCTCCGAGCCCACCCACCCCCAACACCTTGGCCTATGCACCTCTTCCATTAGTTCCATCCTTTATAACAAACGAGTAAACATAAGCAAAGTGTTTCTCTGAGTTTTGTGAGCCATTATAGCAAATTATCAAACCTAAAGAGGTTGTGGGAACCTCCTGATTTACAGCTGGTCAGTCAGAAGCATGAGTGGCCTGGACTTGTGATTGGCATCTGAAGCGGGGCAGTCTTGGGGGCTGGGTCCTTAACATGTGGGATCTGCCACTAATTCCAGGTAGGTCGTGTCAGAATGGAATTGAATTGTAGTGTCAACGGAAAAAAAGGCCAAACTCTGTAAAATAATTTTAAAGAGATTTACTCTGAGCCAAATGAGGACCATGACCCAGAGCCACACCCAAGAAGCCTTGAGCAAGTGGACTCAGTGTGGCTGGGTTACAGTTTGGTTTTATAGATTTCAGGGAGGCAGGGATTACAGGTAAAGTCATACATCGATACGTGGGAGGCATACATTGGTTTGGTCCGAAAAGGGGGGCCATCTCGAAGCGGGGGCTTACAGGTTATAGGTGGGTTTAAAGATTCTTTGACTTGTAATTGGTGAAAGACATGAAGCTCTGTCTAAAGGCTTGGAATGTTTTAATATAAGGAGCTGTTTATCAGAGGTAAGCCACCTACATAGATTCGTTGTGTAAATTGAGGACCTGCAGGTTTGTCTTGCATAGCCTTAGGCCTGTTAATGGGTTACAAAGGATGTCCCCAAGAAGGGAAGGCCGCATGATAAGGCAAGTCTCACCTCCCTCCTCCCTGCAGGCAATTTAGTTTTAGGATATGCCTTTGGCCACAAGGGGGTCCATTCAATCAGGGGTGGAGGGGGGTGTGAGACTTAAAATTCTATTTTAGTTCACAATAGGACACCCAGTTGATGTCCAGAGCACTGGAGAATTGCTTGGAGTGTGGGAAACCCACAATGTGGGGTCAGAAGTATTGTGTGAATATAAGGAAAAGAGTTTGCTTTCTTTTTAGTTGCAGACACACGAAATAGGGGGGCTGCTGGAGATGGGGGTTGTTCCTTAATTACCACCTACCTAGATGCATGTTGGCAAGTTTTCAGGGACAGGCAGATTTGAGGGACCCTGCTCAGCACCCCGCCATCAGGTCCCTCCCCATCTGGCCTTCTGTATCAGCCTGCAGAATCTTCTAGTCCACAGGGTGCAGACAGGTAGTCAAAGCTCCTGCGGAAGTGTTTCTCTGGGCCCAGATAATGCTTTAAAGTCATTGGAATTAGTGACAACATTGAAAAAACCAGAGATTACATGTGAAAATGTGTCTTTGGAGCTTCTCTAGAAAAACGGAAGGTTTGGCCACTGTGGAAACTGCACATTTCCCGTGCTACATTCACTCAGCATCCGCTGCGCACCTACTCTGTGCCTGGCACGGTTCTCAGCAGCTAGGGATACACGACCAAGCGAAACAGACAAAGCTCAGCGCACTGGAGTTTATGTTCTAGCAGGCGACCCGGACAGTAAGATATGCAGAGATATCTGTGATATTTGAGAGGGTGATAAGTACCATAGGAGCTTCATGGGGAGGGGCAGGGATCCCAGGGGTGGGGAGTTCGCATTTTAACTATGAATTAATTTAATTGGATTTTGAAAGCTTTTTACCTACCAGAGCAGTGCTCTCCAAAAGAAACAGAATGCCAGCCAAATACATAATTTAAAATTTTCTAGTAGCCAAATCACAGGGTAAAAAGAAACAAGTGAAATGAATGTTAATATTTTATTTAACCTAACATATCCAAAATATCATTTCAAATGTAATCAATACAAAATTACTAATGAGATTGTTATATATAGTTTTTTGCACTAAGTCTTCCATAGTCAGTATTTTGCATTGACATGTACCTTACACCTTTCGGTTCAAACTAGCCACGTTTCAGGGCCTGAACAGCCACATATGCCTGGAGTCTCTTGTGAAAATGCAAACAGCCTGGGCAGGGGTGGTACTGTCACCCTGTGGGAAAAAAGACAAAAGACAAAGAACAGAGAGCACAGCTCAGAGGCCAGGCTCTCATCTTAGAGATGGACATTCTGAGCTCCAGAGAGAGAGGGCAGCCGCTTAAAGTTGGCAAAACAGTGAAGGACCTAAGGTACCACCCAGCCTTTGTCCCAAGTAGCCGCTCAGCACAACCTCCCAGCTTCGTAGGTGCTGCTCTAGTTAGTTTCTGAACACGGAGCTCAGTGCCAGGCCCAGAGAGAACTCTTCCCCTTTAAACCCAGGCTTGGTTGACTTTCTTGTGAAATTCTAAGGCACTAGTTATCAGGAGCTTCCCACAGTAAACAGACTGTCTACTGCTCCTGAGATAAGTATCAAAGCAGCCCAGCCAGCCCTGCAAGCCTCAGCGTCCTCCTCTGCCAAGCGGGGATAATGGGTACCTTGCCTATTTCCTGGGGTGAGGTGAAATTACGCAAGCTGTTCCCCAACTGCTAGACCAGGCAACGCTATGGCGCCTCCCACAATGCATGGCTTGGCCACCCTCCCCACCCTCATATCCCATCCCACCCCGTAGTCCCACGGCTGTCCCACTCTCCCCACACAAAGGCGTCTGCTTAAATGCCAGTGCCTAGGAGACAACTTTCTCAACCCAGATGAGGAGAGTGAGGCACAGAGAAGTTCATTCACCTGCCTGAGGTCACACAAACGGGAAGTGGTGCAGCCAGGATTCACACCTGGGCAGGTAGGCTTCGAGGACCCGCAACTTTTGGCCTCTGTGCTAGTCCGGCAGAGTGCTCCATAATGATGATGAGTTTGAGCACTAGATGAAGAAGAATCAAAAAGACATTCCCTCCCCACCCAAGCTGGCCCTGGCTCAGCCCAACCACTTGCTCTGTCCTGGTTGAAGGAAAGAAATAGGCAGGAGGGACTGCACCTGGCCATGTTAGCTGGTCACCATGTCAGGCAGGCGGCCAGCCTCGGTTGCTCCAAATTTACCCCCTCGCACGGGGCTGTCTAGTGCCTCGTCTGTCTCCACAGGTCGGCGGTGAGCTCTGGGGAGGAGCAAGCCCTGTATCTGGGCACAGCTGGGTCCCTTGGGCTTGACACTAGCGGCTGCTCAAAGTCTAGGAAAGGAAGGAGTCAAAGAACGCAGAGGACAGCGGCCTCTCCTCCCCAGCCGCAAGTCAATTCCCTGCCACAGAAGGGAGCTTGTTCCGTTTCCATGACACACTCTGGCTCAGCTCGTTTTTCATACATTAACATCCTCGGGGAGGGGGGTGGCGGTGCTGTTATTATTCACATTGTATAGATGGGGAAACCAAACCTGGGATTCAAACTTGAGGAAGCTCCAGGCCCTGCCGCCTGGATGTTCCAGAAATGGCGGTGGTGAAAGGCCCAGCTGCCGCAGCTACAGTGGCCAGGAAACAGCACAAGGAAGCGGAAAGAAGGGGCTTTTGCAGAGGAGAGGGCAGCATTAGGAGAGCCCACAAGAGCCGGGGAACATACGGGAGGAGCACTGTGGGGAAGCTACAGGGGCAAGACGGTGGCAGTAGGGAGAAGCCACCAGAAGGGGCATGGGGAGGAGGGAGCACAGGCCTAGCCTTGCTTTCCTCCAGTCTCCCACTAGTGCCCTCCCACTAGTGGTCAGAAGGGCTGGAAGCCCCAGGACAAGGGGTCCAGGGACGGCACGTGCAGAGGGCAGCCTCCCAGCACACAGAGCTGGGTAGAGAGGAACTGGAGGAGCAGACAGAGAATAATCAGCACATCACTGGTCTCTCTGCTTCCACCCTGCCCTCGCCAGCCATCCCCCCAAGGCAGCCAGGGCAAGGGGGCTTCGGGAGAACCCCCACCTCCTGGTAAGCAGTCCCCACAACTGCCCTCCCCAGCCCCTTCTATCCCTGGCACCTGGAGACATCTTTCCAAAAGACAAGTCTGACCATGTCTCCCCATGGGTGAAATCTCTCCAATGCGTCCTTTTCGCCACTGTTCCACTTTAGCAGGACAGTGGCCACCCTTTGGACTGGCCACGCCTCAGCTTCATTTCCCTCTCGCTGAGTCCCACCTGCTGTCCCAGCCCAGGGCAGGCTGGCTCCTCCCTCATTCCACAGGCCCCTGCTCTCACGTCCCCTCTCCCAGTCCCCTCCCTGATCCCAAAGGGCACCCCCATCCCTCAGCCCTCCCATGTCCAGCTTCATTTTCTATTATCTGTTGGTTTCTTTTCTTCCCACCCACTACGTAAACTGCTGTACCCCAGCCCAAGCGTGCAAGGGGAACTAAGAGCACGATAAGTACTTGTTCCTTCAAGCATCAGGAGTTGTCAGGATATATTTATGGTATTTAAAGCCATGAAGCTGGGCCAGGTGTGGTGGCTCACGCCAGTGCTCCTAGCACTTTGGGACGCTGAGACAAGAGGATCACTTGAGGCTAGGAATTTGAGACCAGCCTGGGCAACATAGCAAGAACCCTGTCTCTACGAAAAATAGAAAAATTAGCCAGGCATGGTGGTGCGCACCTGTCGTCTACTTGGGATGCTGAGGTGGGAGGATCACTGGAGCCCAGGAGTTTGCGGTTGCAGTGAGCTATGATCACGCCACTGCCCTCATGCCTGGGCAACAAAGTGAGACCCTGCCTCCCAAAAAATAAAATAATAACAAGAAAATAAAGCCACGAGGCTGGATGAGATCCGAAAGCGAGTGAGTTGAAGAGGGAGAAGAGGTGCAGGGACCAAGCCCTGGGCCACCGACAAGGTGAGGAGGAAACAGGCCAGGAGGCAGAAGAGCCTCTGAGGTGGCAGGAGAACCGGGGAGTGCAGGCCTCCGGAAGCCAGGGGAGGAAAGGGTTCCGAGGAGTGGGGACTGATCAATTCTTTTGGGCACACACTCAGAGGTGGAATTGCTGGATCATACGGTCGTTCTGTTTAATTTTTTGAAGAACCGTCGTAGTATATTCCATGGATGCCGTACCATTTTGCGTTCCCACCAGCAATGCACAAGGGTTTCAATTCCTCCACATTTTCACCAACACTTGTTATTTTCACGTTTTTTGATAGCAGCCACCCTGATGGGTG
>NW_012153840.1:4327340-4354384 GCF_000956105.1 Propithecus coquereli
GGGAGGCTGAGGCAGGAGGATCGCTTGAGCCCAGGAGTTTGAGGTTGCTGTGAGCTAGGCTGACGCCACGGCACTCTAGCCCGGGCAACAGTGAAACTCTGTTTCAAAAAAAAAAAAAAATGTGTCCTCTTAACCATTTTTCAGTGTGCAACTCAGTAGCATCAAATAATTTCACACTGTCGTGCAACCACCACCATCCATCTCCAGAACCCTTTTCATCTTGCAAAACTGAAACTCTGTCCCCACTGGACACTAACTCCCCATCCCCTCTTCTCCCAGACCCTGGTAACCACTGTCCGCCTAGGAATCTGACTATTCTAGGGACCTCGTGTAAGTGGAATAAACAGAATTTGTCCTTTTGTGACTGGCTTACTTCACTTAGTATGGTGTTCTCAAAGTTCATCCATGTTGTAGCATGTGTCAGAATTTCCTTCTTTCTCAAGGTTGAACAATATTCCATCGAATGTATAGAACACACTTTGTTTATCCGTTCGTCTCTTGGACGCTCGGGTTGCTTCTACTTTTGGCTACTGTGAGCAACGCTGCAGTGAGCGGTGGTGTACAAATATCTGTCTGGTTCAGACTCTGTTTTCGATTCTTTTGGGCACACACTCAGAGGTGGAGTTGCTAGATCATACAGTCGTTCTGTTTAATTTTTTGAAGAACCATCGTAGTATATTCCATGGATGCCGTACCATTTTGCATTCCCACCAGCAATGCACAAGGGTTTCAATTCCTCCACATTTTCACCAACACTTGTTATTTTCACGTTTTTTGATAGCAGCCACCCTGATGGGTGTGAGGCAGCATGTTGCTTTGTAAATAGAAGAAAAGTTAGTATGTTCGTATGACACAGGGAAGACCCAGGAGGAGAGGAAGCTGATGCAGGAGAGAGAGGAGGGTTGCTGGAGAGAAGCTGAGATCCGCACAGAGGAGCTGCCCTTGGCCGTGAGCCGCAGGCGGGATGCGGCCAGCTGAGGGGAGGTGGCGGTGGCGGTGACGGAGGCGCAGCCTGGGACGTTCCCTTGTGTTTATTTTCTCAGTGAAACAGGCAGCCAGGCAGCCAGCTGAAGGCACGGTGGGGCGGAGGGCGGAGGCTCGGGAGAGAGGAGGGGCGCAGTGTGGTCTAGCTAGGAGGGTGAAACGGTGGGTGGATGGTGGTTGGTGGGGGTTGATGGTAGGCTGTGTCAAGGGAAAAACCCAAACTCTGTAAAATAATTTAGAGATTTATTCTGAGCCGGATGCGTGTGACTGAGGCCCGGGGAATAAATTCTCAAGAGGTCTTGAAAAAATGCACTGGAGGCAGCCGGATTACAGTTTGGTTTTATACATTCGTGGGGACAGGAATTACAGGTGAAATCATAAATCAATACATGGAAGGTATATACTGGTTCAGCCCGAAAAGTCGGGACATCTCAAAGTGGGGGCTTATCAGTCGTAAGTGGGCTTTAGGGATTCTTTAGTTGGCAATTGATTGAAGGAATTCAGCTTTGCCTCAAGACCTGGAGTCAGCAGAAAGGAATGCTTGGGTTAAGATAGGGGGTTCTTCTATCCATCATGCGATGCTATATTGGAATCAGGTTGGAAAGTCAATCACATTATACCAGGTTAATAAAACCCATTTAGCGACATTTTATCATTCGTAGGTGTGACTCACCCGGCCTCTTAGAAAGCAATTTGGGCAAAAGAGAAAAGGACAGAGTTCAGTCCTCAGCTGGGTAATGGCCCCTGCAAAGACTTGAATTCCTGGAAACTCTGCAAGATCTTGAGATGGGGAGAGTATCCTGGCTTATCTGGGTTGTCCCAGGAAATCACAAGTGTCCCTGCAAGTGGGAGGCAGAGGGAGACTTGACTGCTGAAGACACTACACTGTGTTCTCTTTGAAGATGGGGGAAGAGGCCACAAGCCAAGGAATGTAGCTGCCTCTAGGAGCGGAGGGCAAGGAACCAGATTCCCCACTATAGCCACTGGCAGCCGTGGCTATATCTCTTTTTTTTTTTTTTTTTTAATTTATGCATCGCTGACCTTTACAGGTTTGGGTCATTTTTACACAAACATCTCTGTTACCAGAGGCTCTTACTCCATCCAGCAAACTTGGTAATAAGGAATCTCTTTCTGTTGAAGAGTATTTCTGTACTTGTCCTTTTATAAATCAATGGTAAAAAGTTGTGGATTTTCTGAGTCACAAACCAATGCAAACACTTCTCCTAAAGGCTTCAGTGTTGCAATATTATACGTTGCTGGATCATGTTCTACTAAACATGTTTCTGTAAGTACTAGAACTCTTTTTACAGGTTCCAAATGTCCAGGTGACGTTTTTCGGACTACAAACTCTGCTAAAGACATGATGGATTCATCAGCGCAGTATTTTCCAAAGCGAAGATTCAAATATTGCTCAAATTCTAAAGGTTCTTTCCTGATCCACAATGAAATACCGTGTATTATAGTTGCCAGCATGGTCTATTGTACTTTTGATAATCTCTTCTCTTTGCTCTGATGCAATAAATGCAATCCACTAAATCCTCCATAAAGTATACAAAATCCTCCTTGACAATGAGAGAAATCTACAAAGCCTTCAATATTTCTATAGTCATAGGAACAGAGAACTCTGTTGGATGCGGGATTAATTTGGTCAAAGCCTCCAGGAGTTACTTCCAAAATTACAGGTTTTCTTGTATCACTCCAGTGATGCTTATAGCAATTATATCCCTTTCTGTGATTTTTCCCTCTGAAAATCAGTTCTAAATCCCAATGCTTCTGTAAGAAGTTCTGTTCTGTGCTCTGTAGAAAAATTTTAAAGTTTCTGACTTTTTTCCACTGCCTTTACGAAATGTGAGGTTGAACTCCATTCCTTGTCCTTTTCCAACAGGGCTGATGCTACAAATGTCTCCACAAGGCCACTGACGTGTCACTTCTAAGGTATTGGGATTATATGCAGCAATCGCATGGGTTCCAAACTGGAAAGACACACTTGTACTTTCTCCTCCACGAATGCTTCATTGTATAGAAACAGGCCAGATCCTTATTTTCCCTAATTAGGTTCATTCTGTGCTCAAACCTTCACGGGAGGCTGGAGAGGCTCCAGCCCTAGCTCCTCCCGCCGTGGGCTCAGAGTCCACAGTGGGATGAGGTGCCCTCCGGCCTCCTCGCCCTCGCCACTTCCCCTTCCCCCTCCGGGGCCCATAGCTCCTCTGCCTCGGATTCCTGGTGCCTCCATGGTGCTGCCTCCCCACCCCCTCCACCTCCTCCCTCTGCCTCTCAGAGGCTCACTTACATCTTGACTGTAGACCTCCGATCCCCAGAACTTTAAGAGAATGAACTCACGTTGTTTTAAGTCGCTAAGCGTGTGTGGTTTGTTACAGCAGCAAGAGGAACTATTAATAATACGGTGGGGGCGGGAGAGGGGACATGCTGTCACCACTGGGCAGCACCAAGGACCCCTTGGAGTTTAACAATCATGAAATCGAAGCAAGAGCAGCCAGCGGGGCTGACTGTCATCATCTGCCCCACCCAGGTGCGCAGGTGCAGGTGCGGCCCGCACAGAGCACTGCATTTAACCAGAGTGAGAGCGGCAAGGCCGGAGACAGACCAGGGAGCCGTGGGTGTGTACAAGGGAGAAAACAACCACGGCTCACAGGTGCCAGTGAGGGAGAGAGACAGGTAGCAGGGGTAGGGGCCAGTGGGGTGCTTGAAACTGGGAGTACGGTGTGGTTATCGGCAAGGCCCAGTCTCAGCCATTGGCACCAGCTACGTCCCACGGGCCAAATCCACCTGCTGCCTGTTTGTATAAATAATTTTACCGGAACACAGCCAGCCCCTTCTTTTCTGTATTGTGTACAGCTCTTTTCACGCTACAAGAGCAGAGTAGTCATTATAGAAACCTTAAGACCTGCCAAGTCTGAAACGTTTACTCTCTGGCACTTTATGGAAGTGTGCCCAGCCCTGGGCTAGGGTGGAGGACACAGCCATGGACGAGGGGAGATCCATCTTCCCCTAGACCTTGGTAGCGGGCAAGCGGGACCACAGACAAACCTAGCCCGGACCCCAGCCAGAGCCAGGGGTCACCATATAAAACAAACACAAGGTTTATTTATAAGCAGGAATGCTGTCCAGCATACAGTACGAACTCTCATGGTCTTGGGATTAGTACAGCGGGGGAACAGAGGCCACACCCAGACAGTCTCCTTGCAGTTCATGGCTGCAGGCTCTCCTCGGGGATGCAGAGGAAGCCCGAGGTCCTCCCAGCACTGCCCACCAGGGGGCAGACGCGTTCCACCGCCGCGCAGGGACCAGCGTGGGCAGATCGGGCGATTCCAGGCTGGGAAAACCCTCTGTCTCCATGGTAACGGCTGGGCTCTCCCACCCACCAATAGTTCAGCTGCCAAGTTCAAGTCCAGTGGAATTTATCAACGTGGGATCCAAGTACCTGAGACTGGACTGGCCTCTCAAGGAGTTCCTCATCTCCCTTCCTTCCAGAATCCGCTCGAGGCCCTCCAAGTTCACCCTCTGCCAGGGGGTGGGTTGGCTCTCTGATGGGGAAGGCTCCATTGGCAAAATTGATGGCTTCAGCTGCTTGGAGGCAGGTCGTTCAACTTAACGACCTTGGCGGCACAGACCCACAACACACAGACAGACACAGACAGAAGGCCGGCACTCGGCTTCTCACATCCACTCGGGACACGGCGGCCCGTACCACAGTGGCTCGGCAGCCACCCTGGGGCCAGGGAGCGGGGGCAGGCTGAGAGGCGCACACCCCTCTGGAAGCAGGAGGAAGGTCCAAGCTGAGGTAGGAGGAGAGAGATGGCTGTGGGGCCTCAGTCATCTCCAGTTCCTGAAATTCCCTGATCGGCGTAGGCGCGGCCTTGGAGCACCTCCCCAGACGGTGAGGGAGGAGGGACGTGGCGGGCACTGGAGTGAAGCAGAGCGGGCAACAGCAGGGGAAGGGCTGCGCGTGGCCCTCGGAGTCTGGCGTCGTTTGCTGTTGGCTTGTTTGCCTGCGTGGCACTTACTTTTTTTTTAATTTGCTACATGTTAAACTTGGAAGATTTCCGGTTAGGAGTTTGTCACCTTGCCCAGGCCGTGGCATTGAATAAGGCTGCCTGCCTGGACCCACTGGGCATCAGATTTTCATACCATGGTGCAAAAGGACAAGCTAGCAGAAGTGAATTTGGAGGTGGTGCTTTCCAAGAGTCCTGAGTTAACCTGAGGGACCCCTGTCCCCCAGAGGACTGCCACCACTTCCCTGCCCAGAACCATCTGACCGATGGCCTCCTCCTGCCCTGCTGGGACCGTCCTGTAGTCTCAGCATTCAGGCTGAAGCACTGATGGATGGCTCTTGATGGATGACTCACGCAGCGTCCTTCTTTTCCAGCAAGCTCCTCTGGGGGAAGGATGCTAAAGCATCTGGAAGCCAGAGCCAGGCCAGAGCCCAGGGTAATAAAAAGAAAACACCAAGGGCTCCAGAAGCCAAGCTCGCAGGTCCAGCTTGGGGGCAGGCCACAGAGAGGCAAGGACTCGCCCAGGCTGTCCCGCACATCCGTGCCCAGCCAGCCTTTCAAGAGGGACACGCCAAGACAGCAGAGGCTTTCCATGACTCACTGTCTCGTCCCTCAGCCTGCAGGTGAAAGGGAGGCTGGGGCTGGGGGAGCCACTAAGGACACTTGGCCTAGAGCTACAGAGTCCTGGGGGTGGGGGCCTAGAAGGACCGGGACCCCTTCCCAGGGTCACCCTGCCAGGGGTCAGGCCTGGTTAACTGGGCTTCATTCCGGCATCAGGCACGCCCATGGGCAGGGGCTTCTCCTCGGAGCTCTGCCGCAGAGTCTCTGGAGTCTCCAGCTGGGACTGAAAGGCGCACTCCTCCTTGGAGAAGGGGACCTGCTCGTCCTTCGGGGAAGCCGAGGGACTGGCATCTGTGTCTCCCACCGTGGAGCTGGCTTGGGAGGAGCACCGTGAGCTGTGGCCGGAGCTGCTGCAGACGTTCACGATGCAGGTGACATTGACCTGGGTCCCGTGGCCACCAGGGGAAGACTCTGCTAAGCACAAGACGGGAGTGGGGTGGTCAGTCCAGGGGTCTCAGACTAGCAGATGTTTTCACAGCCCAAGAGGCAAATTAAGACGTGGGAAAGAGCACTGGGCCGGGAGCCAGGAGACCAAGATTCTAGTCCAGCTCTGCCGTGTGACCTTGGGTGAGTCACTTAACCTTCGTGTGCCTCAGTTCCCCCACCTGCCAAATAAGAACAGCATCACCACCTACCCAGCCCAAACCACCCCGCAGATGGGAGGAGCCAATTATATAAAGCAAATGAAAGTGCTCCAGGAACAAAACGTTCTCCCTAAAAAGAATCAGAGAGGTGAGCGGGGACAGGAAGTGCATGTTCCAGAACACTGGTCAAGCGCTGAGGATGTTGAGGACAAGTTACTTTCCTACACTGCAGCCCGGCCACGCCCACTATTGTAATACAAGGTAAGAACCTGTCATTAGCACGTTATCCGCGTGCCACGGGATCAATATGAAAGGGCTGGAAATTGTTCCTTTACGCAGGTGAAACACTGACTCTGAAGTCGTCTTTATTCTCAGCAAATCTTTTTCCACCATGTAGAGCCACCTCTAGGATTTCCTAAGTCTAGGATTCCAGAATGGGGTCAAGGGGTAGTTTGTCTTCATTGCCGAGGCCAGGATGTCTAGTGTTTGTGGTCTGACGATTCTGGGTTCGAATCCCTACTCTGCCTCTATAGTGTTGGCCAAGTCGCTTAACCTCTCAGAGCCTCAGTCTGCCCAGCTATAAAATGGGCATAACAACCCTGTACATCTCGGTGCAGGCAGAGGCAACTCTGTCTTGCTCACTGCTGCATCTCTGGAGCCTACACAGTTCCTGGAGACAGAGTGACACTCTCAATGAGCCAGGGGTTGAAGACTTGTTCGGCACCTGTGCTTGGAGAATTACAGTCATCTCAAACTTAACTCTTTTTTTTCACAGACGGGATCTCGCTATGTTGCCTAGGCTGGTCTTGAACTCCTGGCCTCAAGCAGTCCTCCCGCCTCAGCCTCCTGAGTAGCTGGGGTTATAAACGTGCCACCACACCTGGTTTCAGACTTTACTTTTGGTTCCAGCCCATCTCCCCTCCGCCTGCCCCTCCGCACGGCAGTTCAGTTTGCCACCCCCACCCCCCCAGCTGCTTGGGCCCAGAGCCCTGGACTCGTCTTTCTGTCGTACGCCACAACCAGCCCATCAGCAATTCCTGCCTTGACTACCTTGAAAGATCACGTAAAGTCCCCCCTGGCCTGCTACTGTGCCATGCAAGCCTCCACCCACTCCCAGCTGGACCGGTGGGAACATCCTCCACCCGTGTCCTGGCTTCGACCCCACCCCTCTGAAGTCTGTTCCCCACCAGCAGCCAGAGCTGCCCCTGACTTGGCAGGTCACTGCCTTGGCTGCTCACGAACCCGCAGGCCTCACCACAGCCCGCGGGGCCCTGTCTGACCTGGAGCCTGCCCTCTCCCGCCCCTCTCCTGTGCTCCAAGACCTTGCCCAGGTTCCTGCCAGCCACACTCACCTCCCCGCAGCTCCCGGAGCCCTGCGGGCCTCGAGGCCTTTGCACATACTGCTTCCTCAGCCTGGAAGGCTCCTCCCTAGTCGTGTGGCTCACTCTCTCCTGTCATCCACGCCTCAGCTTGAAGAACCCCCGGCCTCCCTCCCTAGAGATATTTATCCCTCAACCCCCGCCCCTCCATCCTGCTCCACCCATCACTCCCGGGTCCCTGTGCACTTCTGTGATCTCCGGCCGGGCTCCTGGATCGCTTATTGCCTATTTGTGACCCCCCGCCAGGCCCTGAGCCCAGGAAGGTGGGACTTTTTGACTGTTCCCTGCTGTGTTCTTAGTGCCTGTAACAGGGACAAGTGTTGAACGGATAAAAACCAGCCAACAGGTACATTTTGTTTTTACTGGTAGTATTTTTTTGTTTTTTTTGAGACAGAGTCTCGCTTTTGTTGCCTGGGCTAGAGTGAGTGCCGTGGCGTCAGCCTAGCTCACAGCAACCTCAAACTCCTGGGCTCAGGCAATCCTCCTGCCTCAGCCTCCCGAGTAGCTGGGACTACAGGCATGCGCCACCATGCCCGGATGATTTTTTCTATATATTTTTAGTTGTCTGATTAATTTCTTTCTATTTTTAGTAGAGACGGGGTCTCGCTCTTGCTCAGGCTGGTTTTGAACTCCTGAGCTCAAACAATCCGCCCGCCTCGGCCTCCCAGAGTGCTAGGATTACAGGCGTGAGCCACCGCGCCCGGCCGGTGGTAGTATTTTTAAGTGAATCGGCTGCCAACATTTAAGATTCAGGTGTTTACATTTAAAAATCTGGATTTGTGGATTCCCTTGGGACCAGATGTGGGCGCTCTGGCCACGGTGGGCCCACATACCTGAAACAGTTGGCAGGAGGACTTCGGGGTGCAGGTGCGCCCCGCCTTCCCTTCCAGCCCCTGCGGGCAGCAGTATCCTAACTGGTCGGGGAGGAGCTGGATGATGGGTTAGCTGAGGAGTCGGATGTGAGGCGCTTGACAGACAGCAGCCCTCACAGGATGACAGCTGCTGCTGCCGCCACTGCAGGGATCTGCCGGGCGCCCAGACGCGTGGCAGCTGTTTGATGTCCAGTCCTCGCCCGGCCCAGTTCCCGAGTCCAGAAACTCGGGGGAGCCTGGGAGGAGCGTGGGGCTGGCCAGCTGCTCTGCTCAGAACAGGCCGGGAGGGGGCGCTGCAATCAGAGGGCCAGAAGGAAATTTCCACCCTGAGCCTCCGCAGCACCCAAATGTCACCCAGAGTCACCATGGCCTTTGCACGTTGCGAATGAGACATCGCGGGGGCGGACGGGGCACAGCCCTGGGGGTTACAGTTTCCCACAGTGGAGAGAGGTGTCGGGGGTGGGGGAGAGGGAGAGAACAGAGGCAATGTGGCACCAGGGAGAGGGTCAGGGGACTCTTGGGAGAAGGAACACAGAGCAGAAGGGGTGGGGGGGGGATGGGCAGGCATGGTCAGGGGTCCACTCTGGGACCAAAGAGGAAGGCACACCAGGTGCAGCTAAGAAATTGGAAAGATAAATTCAAGAGGTGGACAAAGACCAAGAGTTTGTATTTGGAGCACATTCATTCATTCATTCAATCAACACATCTTTATTTAGGGCCACCTGTTCTGTTCCAGGCACTGGTCCAGGTCCTCCCTCAGGGAGTCCTTAGGCTCAGTGAGGGGCCCTAATGAGACATCCCACTGATGAGGGTGAGCTAGGATGGGGCAGACAGAAGTGGGCACATTAGCACCTGTGGGCAGTCAGGTGACAGGTAGGAAAGGGTGTTGCAGGCGAGGGTGGCACGAGGACAGGCAAGAGGCAGGGGTGCAGCCCGCCAGGGGAGCAGCAGAGTGGGCGTGAGCCTGGGTGGGGCGTGGGGAGAGGACTGCAACCGTCAGTCCCCATCTGGAGGTGGCCCAAAGGGAGCCTGGCCCCAGTCAGGTGCCAAGCCAGACACAATGCAGCTCATCTTTCTCCCCTGTCCTGCCAAGGAGGTGCCCAGGCCCACCTCTAGATGAGGAAACTGAGGCTTGGCAGAGTTAAGAATCCTGCTCAGATACTCATGGCACCAGAGTGGCTGGGCGGGGATCTGGGAATGACCCTAGTTCCTGGTCATTCTCTGGAGTCCCACTGGCTGGCACTGCCAGGTGAGAGTGAGAGACACAGGCCAGTAGACTTGACCTCCCCACTGCAAACAAACCCAAGGAAACCCTAGGATTTCTGGGGGGCCCCTCCAGTGTGGGCTATAGAGATACCAACCAGGGGTGACATCTGTCACAGACCAGGTCCAAGATAAAATGCAGACTGCGTAAGCAGGACACAGTCCCCACAATCCTGGCTCCTCAAGTCCAAAGGGACCCAGCAACAAGCTGCAGCGAGTAGAGCCCTGGAGGCATCATTTCTTCATCCATCCCCCAACCCTAGGGCTCTGGAGCCCGACAGCCCAGGGAGGATTCCTGGCTCTTCCGTTTACTAGCTCTGTGCCCTTGAACAAGCTGTTTAATCTCCCTAGGGCTCAGTTTCCTCATCTGTGAAATGGAGATAACAACGGTAACTCTCTCTTAGTATGGATGTGCCGGGGGATTTTATGCACGCAAAGTGCCCAGGACAGTGCCTGATGCGCCGTACGCCTTCAGTAAGTATAAGCTACTGTTATTATTACTGTTTCTAGCTACATGCAGTGCTGGGCCTATGACACAGGGATGAATGAGATGATCCAGGCTTCCCAGGAGTCCCCAGCCTGGTGAGGGGACAGGAGGAGACAGGCAGTGGCCATGCATGCAGTCTGACAGCCCTGGGAAGGGCACACAGGGCCTGCAAACTCGGAGGAGCAGCCAGTCCAGCTGAGGGGGAGGGGTCTCAGGAAGACTCCCTGCTGGATCTTGGGAATTCCAAGGACAAGTTGGGATTGTCCAGCGGAAGGAAGGGTCTTCCAGGTGAAAGGTCAGCATGGGCGCAGGTGGGTTCAGGGAACTGGAAGAAGCTCCCTAGGGTTCGGGACTCGCCCTGCCCTGCGGGGAGGCTCCCAGAGGAGAAGCTGTGACAACCAGGCAAGAAAGACAGATGAGCCCTTACCTGAGCTCCCGGCACTGGCCCGGGCCTCCGCAGACCCGCCGGCCTTTTCCGCGCCTGGCGCCTGTTGCTGGTTCCCGTGTGCGGCGCCGGCAGCCGAGCTCTCCAGGGAGCTGCTGCTGGAGCTGGGCGCCGCCGTCAGCAGGTGCTGCTGCTCCAGGCCTGGCGCCCCCAGGGCCTTATCGGCAGGCAGGTGAGGCTGCAGGGGCAGGGGGAGGGAGAGCGGTCAGCCCACAGGCCAGCTCTCTCCCCTCCTCCTCCTCACCACCACCTGCACCCCCTGCCATCAGCACCTCGCAGCTCACACGCCGGCCTGCCCACACCCGCACGTCCTTCCACACACGGCGCTTTCGGGAGGTGTGATTCTCCGTGGTTTTTACGTTTCTGTTATTAGCATCCAGCTGCTCTACTGGAGTGTGACCCCTGTGAGGGCCGGAGCCACGTGGCCCTGTTCACCAAATAGTCTTAGCGCTGGGGCAGGATTTCCATCCTTATTTTGCATAAGGAAACACAAGGAAAGAAACTTTCCTAAAGTCACCCCATCCACACAGAGAGACGTGGCTCAGCCTAGTAGCCAAGAGCACAGACTCTAAATCCAGCCCACAGGAGGGCAAATCATGACTCTACCACTCACTAGCTGTGTGACCTTGGACAAGTTGCTTAACCTCTCTGTGCCTCCATTTTTCATCTATAAAAGGAGAATAATAACCTATCTCATAAGGTTGTTGTGAAGATTAAAAGCTGAATATTTTTAAAGTGCTTAAAACAATACCTGTCACATAGTAAGCTCTATGTAAGAGTTTATTAAATCAGAAGTAGGCAAAGTACTGCCCATGGGCCAAATCCAGCCTGCCACCTATTTTTGTACCGCCTGCAAGCTAAGAATGGTTTTTCACATTTTTAAATGGCTGAAAAAAAAATTTTTTTTAAAGAATGATATTTTGTGACACGTGGAATTACGTGAAGTTCAGGTTTTAGGGTCCATCAGTCAAGTTTTAGTGGAATACACCACTCTCGCTTTTTTACGTGCTGTCTGTGGCCGCTTTCCTGCTACAAAGGCAGGTCCGAGTAGTTGTCACAGAGACCACATGGCCCACAAAGCCTAAAATTTTTACTCTCTGGCCCTTTGCAGAAGAAGTGTGGCGACCCATCCAGGGCAGGGAGCCCTTTCCCTGGGGTCCGTCAGCCATGCCGTCCCAGCTCCCCCTTCCAGAGTCTACCCCCAGGATGCTCTGTGACGTCTCCTGACATCTTTTCCCCACAGAATATTATAATAATCATAAAATACTAGCTGCCATTTGAGTGCCACCTAGTGCCAAGCACTGTGCCACAGTTCCCCCAGAAACTCTCTCTACGGAGCCTTCCAACAGCCCCGTGTTAGCCTCACTTTGCAAACGTGGAAACAGAGGCCCGGAGAGGACGAACCACAGAGGCTGAGGTCACAGTTAGGATACAGCACAGCTGGGCACCCACAACGCCCTTCCTGGGTGTCTGGAGTTTCAGCTCTAGAGACTCAAGACAAGGTCCCCATTTCCAGACACCCGTGCTGGGGAGCATCTGGAAATTCCACTTCAAGGCTGCTGTCTGTCCACACTGACTGCACAGGAATTCAAGGCCTCGCCTTGGGGTTCTCAGAGATCACTAGATCCCAGGAAAAAGGGAGATGGCAGGGGCCATGTCCTCACCAGCTGCCTGCCCCTTGGCCTGCCCAGGATGAGAGAGAGGGTTCGGGCAGAGTGAGGATGGAGGCGGGACTTGCGGGCACAGCAGGGGGATGTGAGGGGCCCAGAGGGCACAGGTCCAGCAGCCCCGGGAATGGCTGAGACCCGCCCTCAACTCCCTCTGCCTTGGGACTGGAAGAATCCTGTGCACGCCATCCCATCCCGTGAGGCCACAGGGCCCAGAGAGGGTGAGCTCCAGGCTCAGCACCACACAGGTGGTCCGTCACAGGGACAGGACAAGCCCGGAGCCGTGTGTCAGGGCTGTGTGCTCCCGGGGCGCCCTCTTGCTTCCCCAGGAGGCCACCCACCGGGCTGACTTCCCCAGTTTTGGAGGAACAGAGGGCATTTCAAGTTCATGCTGAACCTTCACTCAGGGGGTCTGACCTTGGCCACTCCCCGCCCCCCAGCCCTGCTCTGGGCTTGGAAGGGGAGGAGGAGCCTCCAAATGTCATTCTTCACAACCCCCAGGAAAGGGGCTTTTCTGGTCTGTGCCTCGCCCTCTCTGCTGGTGGCTGGAGCCAGGCAGAACAGAAACCCTCAAAGGTCACAGGCCGCCTCCCTCCTCCAAAGCCACAAGCTGCAAAGTTCAGACAGGCTTGGGTGGCACAGATACAACCTGAGTCCTGTTCCTTGGGCTGGGACCCCAGAGGGGTGGAGTACTGGGGAGGCTCATTCAAAACACAGGCTCGCAGCCAGCCGCCAGCCGCCAGCCCCCTCGGCCCCCGGCCTCTCCCGCAGGGCAGAAGCAGAGACCCTGGCAGAGCCACCGGCTGGATCCTCCAGGCTCCTGCTGGGTCCGTGTCTGTCTGTGTGTATGAGTGTGTGTTCATAAGGCTCACGCACCCGTATCTACAGGCATGAGGGTGTGTGAAGTGTGCACACACACGTCTATGAGTGGCGCGGTCAGTGTGTGTGCTGGGGGTGAGGAGAGGCACTCCTAGGTTTGTATCCCGGGCCACTCTCATCAGCTGTGCCACCTTGGGAAAGTTACTTAACTTGTCTGGGCCCAAGTTTCCTGGGCTATAAAATTGTACTGCCTGTGTGTTGCAGCATGGCTGCGAAAATAAATAAATTCAACACCTGCTAACCGTTCATGCTTATTATTAAACGTGAGCCCATGCGCGAGCGTGTCCGTGGGGGTGAACGTGGGTCAGCTCACACATGTACATACGCTGGGCTTCTCTAAACAACGGGAAGCCACTGTCTCTGTGCCCTGTAGTTATTTCTGCAGCAGGAGGAACACGTTGTGCTGAGTCGACAACACTCACCCAAACCCAGCGGCCTGACTGGCTGGAAGCTGGGGAGCCGCGTGGGGCACAGGCTACGCAGGGGCCGGGCTTGGGAGTGGGAGCCCAGGGCTTGAAGGATTTGTGGGAGGGTGGCCAACCTCTGAGGGCTTGGAACAGCTCTGAATGTCTCCCCTGGAAAAACCTGCAGATTTAGACTCAGTTTCAAACCTGAGCTATGCCACTTACCTAACCATGTAACCTCACACGGGAAACTGAGCCTCGTCTGTAAAATGGAGGTGATGACACTCTGCCTCGCAGGGGTGTGAGGATTCAGGGAGGGCAGCTCAGGCAGGGAGTCCGGCAGGGGCCCCGCCAGCAGCGAGCTGGCCCCGGCCCAGACCCGTGCACGTTTCTTCCCAACTCCATATTCAAGAGGGTCTTGGTAGCTTGACCGCAGTGGGTGTATTTACACCACGGAAATTAGCAAACACCACAAATCAGGGTTTGGGCGTTTCTCCCCCACCAGAGAGCCGGTTTCCCAGCGTATCACTGGGCTCTGCGTACACGGCACTCAACACACTGGGGTGCTCACATGTGCGAACAGAACCTCGGTGGAGGGAAAGGGGAAGCGGAAGCAACGGGCCACGCCCAGGACGTCTCCCCTGCACGGAGGTTGGGAAACACTTGATTGGGAAAGAGAAGACAGCAGCTGGGCCGCTGGGGCAGAGCCTGGAGGGGACACTTGCTCTACGTGCCACCAGGCAGCAACTGTCATTGGCATCACTGAATTGAAGCCACAGAAAGGCAGAAGTGGGATTCGCACCCTGGGAAGACGAGAAACAGCCTGACCCCCACTCACACACTGCAGAGCACTGGGCTGGAAGACACTGCTGTGTGACCCTGGGCAAGTCACTTTCCCTCTCTGCACCTCTTTTCTTGTCAGCAAAATCAGGAGATGAAACCAGTCTATGCGATTTCAAAAGCCCTGTGTAAACCTCAGGCACTGGGACACCCAGGGCTGAGCTTTTGTCAGGCACAGTGGTTCTCAACTGGGGAGGATTTGACCCCCAGGGGACATTTGGCAATGTCAAGAGATTTTTGGTTGTCCCTGCTGGGTGGGGGTGCTACTGACATCTACTGA
Source organism: Propithecus coquereli (assembly GCF_000956105.1). Taxonomy (NCBI): domain Eukaryota; kingdom Metazoa; phylum Chordata; class Mammalia; order Primates; family Indriidae; genus Propithecus; species Propithecus coquereli. Next base: position 4,342,059 of record NW_012153840.1, read on the forward strand.
ATGTTGCAAAACAGCCTACGATGCACGGGACAGCCCCCCACCACTAAGACCTATCTTGTCCCAAATATCCACGAGGTTGGGAAACTCTGCCCTAGCAGGACAGGGAACATGAAGTAGCTCCATGGACTTCCTCGGCTGTAAAATTGGGTAAAAAACCTGCCCCGCCTACCGGGCTTGAGGTTGCGGCAGACATCGTGTACTGGCTCACCCCACACCCATTTCCAACCCCTCTCCCTCATCCTCCTCTTCCACAGAGGCTGAGAAAGCAGAGCACCCCCTTCCCCAGCTTCCCCTGCAGCTAGGAGTGGTCACGTGACACAGTTCTGGCCAATGAGATGAAAGAAGAAGTCTCCCCAGGGCTTCTGGGGAGGCGTCTGATTTACTGATAAAGGCAACACAGCCGACCTGGCCATTCCCCCTCTTTCTGCCTCGCACCCGGAGGTCACATATGAAGTGATGATCACCATCTTATGATGTGAGGCCACAAGCAAGAAAACTAAAGCCAACACACTAGCGATGGCAGAGCCTAGCGTTCTGCTGGCACCACAGGAGGATACGACTGAATCCATCCCAGCAGACGCCAGCCCCCTGGCTTCTTGGAATACAAGAAAAATAAAGCCGTTTGTTTGGAGTCACCCATAAGTTTTGCTCCTTGGAGCCAAATGCCTTCCTGATGGAGAACTAACAAAATACAATGACACCACGCTGATGGTCTGTTCTAACAAAAGTCCTTTACAGACCCTACTTTATAAATCAGATCAAAGTGAGCTGCGTTGAAGTCCGGGGAGGACCCAGAGCCCAGCCCTGCAGGATCCATCTCAAACTGGAGATACAGCACCCCCAGGGCCCTGGGTGGGACACCAGGGTACCCTGAAACCCACTGCTTCACTGGTCCCTGAGCAAGCGCTCTGTAAACACGCGGAGATGACGAGGACTGTGCCAGCTGACTGAAGGGCGCAGCCCTGCAAGCTGGACCGAGCACACGCTACCCTCGTTTAGTGACGAGGAAACGGCCGTAGAGCAATTTCACGGCCACCCAAGGTTACACTGTGGGTCCACAACCACATGCCCGCCACTAACACCACTGAGTCCCCTGCTCCCTGACGGGGCATTTCACACTCTCAGTCTCCTTCAGCCCATGGAGGGCCTTTGCCCAGGCCATGCCCCCCTCTCCTCCACCTCCAGGGCTCTGAGTACCTCCTGACACTGGGCAGATCAACATACAGAATTCACTGTTTCCTGGCTGGGCGCGGTGGCTCACACCTGTGATCCTAGCACTCTGGGAGGCTGAGGAGGGAGGATCACTCGAGGCCAGGAGTTTGAGAGCAGCCTGGGCAATAGCAAGACCCTGTATCTACTAAATATTAAAAAATTAGCCAGGCATGGTGGCACATGCCTGTATTCCCAGCTACTCAGGAGGCTGAGGCAGGAGGATGGCGTGAGCCCAGGAGTTGGAGGCTACAGTGAGCTATGATGAGGCCATTGCACTTCAGCCTAGGCAAGAGAATGAGACTCTGTCTAAAATAAAGAATTCAGTGTTTCCTGTGTGACAACCCAGCCCGCCTAGAAGGAGACCAGGGGAGGAGGAGGGAGAGGGCAGAGGGACACTCACCACCTTGCCTTCTCTTTGCAGGCAGGAGGGCTTCTCTATAAAGAGGAAAGAGGGAACAAGTCAGGGAGTGTGACTTCCTCGGGGAATGCCTGCTCTAACTAGCAGGGCAGCATGAGGCCCAGGAGAACCAGCGGAGTAGGCCCAGTCCTGGGGGCAGAAACTGCCTAGCAGACAAGGTCCACACAGGCCCCTTCTAGCTCTGCCTTCCACCACCCCTACCATTCTCCAGCCCCCTGCCTTTGCCCATGCCATGCCCTCCACATGGGGCGCCCTACCTTTCCTGCACATACTCCACCCATAGAGATCTTGCCCGGCTCAGAGCCGCCTGCCCCAGGAGGCCTGAATCCCCCAGGCTTCCTGGATAAGAATCCTGAACTCTTACTCCCTTGGATAACCCTGCTCACATCTTGTCTTTAGTAGTTACGTTAGTGGAAGTGTCCTCTACCCCAGGCTCTAAGCTTCCACACAACAGGGACTACCGTATCCAGCCCTGCCTGACCCTTAAGGCTGTGCCCCGTGCTGGACTCACAAGAGGTGCCCCAGAAAAGCTTTCTGAACAAGTGGATGAAAGAAGGAAGGATGGAATCTTACTTTTCTTCTGAGTCACGATGACACAGTTCGCCAGTCCTATTATTAGCAGACCCAAGGCTGTCACACCCACAATCAGACCTGGAAAGAAGAGAGAAGCTCAAACAGCTGCAAAAAACAAACTCCAATGTACCAGGGGCCAGGCAGGTGAGTCAGTGACCCACGGTGGCCGGAGTGCTTGCAGGTGAGGGGCAAGTCCAGGCCGGAGGTTCTCAAACTCAATTACAAATCAGACGTGTCTGAGGGTCCCATTCAACCAGAGAGCCGCCAGTCTGAGACCTCTGGCCTGATGCAGGCCTAACCCCTGCAGGGAGCCTGTGGGGTGACCTAGACCAGCCCCCCGTGTTCTCAGCCTGGTGGCTCCATCAGAAACAGAAACCAGGAGACCACCTCCACGTTCAGGTAAAACGCTGACCTCATCTCTTCCCACCCAGGGACCCTTAGTGCCAGCCCAGGTCTCAGGAAGAGACTACTCTCACTGTCACCTGTATGCCAGGACAGAGCACAGGGTCCAGCCCACAGTGGGCGCTCAGCAAGCCTGTGGGAAGGAAGGGAGGGAGGGAGGGAAGAAATAGGGAGGGGAATAGAAAGAAAGGAGGAATGCATGAATGAATGAATGAGCCGCTTGCTTACTGACTGGAAGAGAGATGTTGCCACTGCTGACCCCTTCAGCCGGGGGGCTTGGGCCCGCTGGGAGCAGGAAGGAGGTGCTTGGAGCTGTGCTGGGCCCTACAGTTGGCTCCACTTGCTGGGGTCTCGTGGACGCTGGCTGGGGGATGCGGGCCGGCCCCGGGGCCACTCCCAAGGTGGGGGACGCAGACGAGCAGACTGCATCCATGCTCGCATTGCCAGGGATGGCCACCAAGCTGCAGCTGGGGGAGCAGGAGGCTTGGTCAGGAGGCCGTAGAGGACAGTGGCTTGGGGTGGCTGGGCTCATTCGTGGGAGCCAGGGCAGTGGACACGGGTCCCAACAGCCGGGATGGGAGAGTGAGAGGGTGTGCCACGCCCTCTCTCAGGACCACCCCCTCCTGTCCGCACCCTGCCTTGCCTCCCCGTGCACCCACCCAGACTTCCAGGACAAGCTCCTACTCGCTATGCCACCTATCCTGGGATCCACCCTCAGATAAACCAGTCTGGACGATGGTGGCAGGTGAGCTGCTCTGCGTCCTAGACAGCACGGTCACCCAGGGACAGCCCCTCCCTGCTCCTCCAGAACCAAAGGACTCAGCCACTCACGTCCGGTGGGGCCTGCAAGTATCCGTGGATGAAGTCGTGTCAGAGAATGTCCCCGGGGCACAGGGTGTGCACACCACATTTGATGTTGCAGTTCCTTCGAGGAAGAAATTGGAACCTGTCAACAACTCAAACACTCTGTGGAACAGGTGAGCCCTGGCCCTGGAGCCTTAGGCCCAAGGACCTCTCTCTGTGCCTCCAGCCCTTAAAATATACACACACATGCGCACATGTGCGCGCACACACACACACACACACGCACATGCGTGGTCTCCAGGGTTATGTGGGTTCATCTTCCGCAGCTTCAGCGGATTTACACGGTAGGAGTGTAGTCGGGAGTGTGGAGGGAAGAATGGACGGTGACCAAGTAGACGGATGGACGCGTAGTGAGCACCTGGCCACCACCGACAATGTTCCCAAGCTGGATTGATGGGCTGATGCCTGTGCCATCGCAGAGATGTCCACGAAGAAGAGGCCCAAGGGAGTCCCTAGACCGCTGGCCCTGGCCCATACCTGGTTTGGTGACACCGAAGCCGGGGCGGCACTTGCGCAGCGGCGCGCACAGCCGGCAGCCCTGCTGCTTGCTCAGCATGCAGTACCAGCCCGGCCTGCAGGCGCAGATGCGGTTCTGCTTCGGGGCGCAGGCTTGCGTTTCCACCTGGTCTGGAGGAGCAAGGGCCCAGGGTCATTCCCGCCTCCGCCACCCACGCTGCCCTCCCAGCCAGCCCCCGCCCACACACGGCTCTGCTCTCCAGGAGGCTGGTGGGCCCGGAGCATGGGGCAAACAGAACACTGGCTCTCCCAGCCACCGCTTCCTCAAAGCTAAGATGGGCACCGTTCTCCCACCGCCTGCCCCGTGGGGCCGTGGAGAGGGTTTGGTGGGAGAGAGGCGGAAATGCCACGTATAAGCAGTAAAGAGCTGTACGCAGGCCACCTCAGTCCCCGGGTCGTGAAGACACCTGGCCTGCTCGCGAGCAGAGGGGCTGGAGCGTGTGCTGGCCAGGCAGGGTGCTGGCGACCATCCCTGTCCCGGGCCCACTCACCAGAGCTGCAGCGGGAGTCACAGCTGAAACAGCTGGAGACCCAGTTCCAGAGCTGGGTGTACGTGCTGTCCTCACAGGGCACGCACACGGTGTCTGAGGTCTTGGTGCAGAAGTCTTTCACACGGCAGCCTGCGAAAGCGAGGGCCGGCGGCCTCAGCGGGCTGGGGCTTCTGCCAGGACCCTGGGCTTCTCCGCTGTTCCCCAGAGCCCCGGGGTTCTCGAACCTTAGCTGGGAAGGCCTCTTGATGGAGTTCTAATTCCTCTGACTTATCTCGCATCCAGCATGTACCAGCTGTCAGTGTATTTCTGCGGCCCTTCCGCTCAAAAATACCTTCCTCTCTGCTCTTCCCACGGGCCTGAAATCCCACCACCCATTACCGGTCAAGTCCGTAAGAACCGGCTGGCCAGTGCCTTTCTTCTCGATCGTTGGCTAAAACTCTCCACCTGGGGGTGTGAGCTACAGGGCAACAAGGCAGTAACAGCGTCATGTCGTCCCTGCTGTCCTATCAAGGACAGGGCAATGGACTCCTGCGGGCCAGGGGATGCGACACCAAGGGAAACCTGTAAGGAGTTCATTCTTCTGGGCCCCGTCCCCCATTCCCATCCTGCCATGTTCACGGCCATGCTTAGCAGGTAACTTCCTGGAGACACTGCCGGTTCATGGAAGAAAGAAAAGTCACTTTCCATGGGGGTCTCTTAAATGGCCATGGGAGGTGACAGGGACACACGTGCCTGCCCACATCTCAAGGTCATGGCTCAGAGCCCTCCACTGGCTTCCGGCATGTCACAGAATAAAATCTAAACTCCTTGCCGTGGCCCCTGCTTACCTCTTCATCCTCATCTCCTACCACACTCCCCATCACTCACGCTGGGCCACACACGCTGGCCCTACCACTCCTCAAGTTCACCAAACAGGCTTCCACCTCAGGGCCTTTGCACTTGCTGTTGCTCCCGCCTGGCACGCTGTTCCGTGCATATCTGCAGGACTTGCTCCCTCACCTCCTGCAGGGCTCTGCCCACACGTCACCTCCTCAGAGCAACCTTCCCAGACCACTCCCTGTATAACAGGACACTTCGCTCTCTCTGTCCCTCTCTGCCTTAGCTGGCCTTGTTTTCTACACAGCACTGGCTGATAGGGAAGACCACACACCTGCTGCTAGTTTATCTGTCTATGTCCCCCACTGGAATCAGACTCCACGAGAGCAAGGATTTTGCCTGCCCTGCTCTCTGCTGTACTCCTAGCACTTAGAACACACAGTAGATGCTTTAGGAGTGTGGCGGGAGTGAATATATAAACAAACGAAAGGATGGACAGCTCCAGGACTCGGGCTACCTGGCTCTGCCAACAGGGGCTGGGCCTCAGGTCTGCCACCCGTGCACTGGGTAAGCATTCGCTGATTCAGTCAGATATGCACTGAGCACCTACTATGTGCCAGGCATTGTGCTATGTGATGGGGATTCAGTGGAGAGCAAGCTGCAGTCCCTGCCCTGGAGGAGCACACGGTGGGAGCAACAAGAGAGGACCAGGCCACAATCGCACAGCGTGGAAGAGCTGCCGTGGGAACGCCAGGGGCCGGTGGGTGCCCAAAGGAGGCACTCAGCCTGGCTGGGCAGTGTGAGGTGGGCTTCCTGGAGGAGGGGACGTCTAAGCTGAGGTCTAAAGGATAAGTAGGAGGTAACCAGGGGAAGGGAGGTAGGAAGTGTGTCAGGCAAAGGGAACAGCATGTGCAAAGGTCCAGAAGCAAGAGGGAGTTCAGTGGGGATTGAGGGCCATGACACTGCCCCTCCCTGCCCTGTGTACACACACCCCTCTGGGGCAACGGCCCCCCAAGGCACAGCCAGCCCAAGGGTCGGGGCCCCAGCACTGCCGCTCACCAGGTGGGCACTTGCTGCAGTACATCTGGGCTGCCTGGTCGTAGAATTCTTTCGGCTGACACATGTTCCTGGGGTCCGAGGCATCGGGTGTAAGTGCCACCTAGAAGAGTGAAGGAAAGACAGCCATGAGCAGTGCCATCCTGGGTTCTGCCACACCTGACGCCCAGGTCCTTGTCCTGCAAATGTCCAGCCCTTTCCCTGCTGGGCTCTACTGATGTGGGGGTCTCTTCCTTTGGAGGGGGAGTGGAAGGCAGAGCCCTTGCCTTCTTTTCCTCCTCTGCCTCCCCTTCCGTGCAGCACTCTTGTGTCTGCAGGTGCAGGCGCTGAGCCCGCTGGCCAGAGACCGGGCGGGCTTTAGGCCTTCCCCAATGCTGGGTGGCTCCTAACACACACAGGGCAGATATGAGGCCCTGAAGCTGCCCAGCAGACGGTGACCTTGGTCACAGAGAGCCAAGGTCTTCGGCATAAAGCTGCCCTCTGCCTAGGATGCCTCTCTTGCCCTCCTGCGCCTAGGAAATGGTCCCTTTGTCCTTTAAGCGGAGTGCTGCTTCCTCTGGGAAGCCCTCCCCGACTCCTGACTCCTCCAGGCTAATTTAAGCTCCTCCTCCTCCTCTCTGAATGCTGGATATGGCCCCTTCTAAGGACCATCTCATTGTTCTGAACCGGCTACTTGCTTGTCCTCGCGCCCTACGTATGCACGTGGGCCGGAGGGTGCACATATAGGCGCACACGCGCACACACGCACACACACACACACACACACACACACACACACGCCTGCGACATAGAGGGCAGAGATGGTGGCCTCGTCATCTTGGGGCCCTTGGCCTCTGACGCTGGACCCATAGCAGAGCTGGGGCTCAGTGCATGAATGTTGGTGACAGTGACAATCGTTAACATTTTTTTTTGGAGCACCTCCTGGGTGCCAGGCACTATCATAAGTGCTTCGGTTGCTCGAGTCTGTGGGTGCTGATGCACCCCGTTCAGACCCCCTTTTCCAGCAGGCATCCCCCAGCTCTGCAGGTGCTGGCTGACAGCGGCTCCACAGCCGGAGGGCCACGCCCTGCTCTCAAGGTGGGACCGACTCTGGTACGACTCACGGGCCAGAGCCCGTTGCAGCGTCAGGCTGAAACAGGCCCCAGCTGTGACCACGCCCCTGCCCTGTCCTGCCACCGTCCTCCCCTTCTCCTGGAGACCTCCCCAGTAAGTCACTTTCACAAGCATCCCTGCCTCAGGCTCTGCTTCTAGAAGACCCGACCTAAGACAGGCTGTGTGATCTCCCTGAGGCCCCCCCACAGCCCAGCGAAGGTCTCCTCACTGTGACCATTTTACAGAACAGGAAACCAAGAAACCACTTCAAGAGGGTCACCTGGCTGAGGTCCCAGAGCCAGTAAGTGACAGAGGAAGATTTGAACCCGGGTCCTGTCTGAGTTCACAGCTCACGATCTCAGCCACTGTGTCACCTGCCTCCGCAAGGAGACGAGCCAAGCGGTGAGTGAAAAGAGAAGAAAGAGGAGAAAGGAGAAAGCAAAAGTGCAGAGAAGATGCAGCCCTGAGCAGACCCCAACACAGAGCTGCCCTCCCCAGTTTCTGAGTGGCCCTTGGGGAGCGCAGGGCAGCGGCAACAGTCCCCACTGTACCTGTCCCCTGGCACATGCCCCTGAGGCCTGTCCTTCCACCCGACAGATTTGGGTTGGCTGTCCCAGCCTTTGGCAACAAGCAGTAATTGCCACACTTGCAGTGGCTGTTGGCAAGCTCGAAGTTGATACATTCATGGGTAGGCAAACCTGGGCATGCACACATCTGTACAAGCAAAGAGGTGTCCATACACCCCGCAAAGTCCCTTGGGGGCCCTTTAGACATGTCACCTTGAAATGACCAGGAGGTCAGAGTCGAGGGCTGGCTCAGCCCCATTGCCTCGCCGGCCGCAATCACATGGTCAGTACGAGCTCCGCAGACCTTACTGAACCAGTGATAAGGAAAGAGAGTCTGAAAGACCTGGTTTCAATCCTCATTCCACCACTTACCAGCTGTGTGGCCTTAGACTAGGGCCTTACCCTCTCTGGACTTCGGCACCTAACACATAGGAGCAGGGGAGATATTCGAAACATTTACTAACCAGCACATTGTGGGCACTGACCAGTCACCCTGGCCATCAGCTGGAACAAGCCAATCAGAACAGACTCCAGCCATGGTGTGGACACTGCTGGGCCTGGGCAGACCTCGCCAAATCTCCATCAGCAGTGTGCCGCCCCTCCCCCGCCACAGCACCGCCTGGGAGTCGTGACGGCCCAGGCCTTTGGCTGGCCCCCACAGGAAGTGACCAGTGGGCCTGGCAGGCAGCGCTGACCCGCCTTGGCTGCACGCAGCCTGGCGCCAACAGCTGGAAGCCATCAGCAGGAAGGACCTATGGAGGCTGGGGGTTCCCTGTTGCAGGGCAATCTCCAGCTCTTCCTGCCCCAGTGCCTTGGCCCGAGCTATCTCCTGCCTGGAACAGCCTCGTGCTTCCTCTGACAAATTCCATTTCATCCTTAAGAGCCCGTCTCTGGCAGCAGCCTCCCACTGCAAGGCCTGCACCCCACCCTGAGTGAGTCACTGGGAACCAGAATCCCACCTTCCTCCCTCAGGGCTCCTGGCAGACAGGACTGCCGTTGGGTCACTCACCTGGGCCCCTGCTAGATGGGGAGCCCCCTTAGACTGTGGGCTGGGGTTACTCTGTGCTGCTACCCCTGAGCCTGGCGTGGAGTGGGTGCCCAGTGGTGCTAAGCTGAACAGTGAGCTTTGTCCCAGTATCATTTCCTGCAGGGGTCTGACCCCAGCACCAGAGCCGCGAAACTCAAATGTGGGTGCACCCACCACCCTGGCCTGCCTCTGAGGCCCCTACCCCACCCCCATCTCCACCCCAGGCCCAGGGCCAAAGCCAGGACAGTCAGCTCTAGTGAGGTTGGGAGAGACGCCGGTGACCCAGTGAGGGAGGTGGGGCCCACTCTGCATCACAGAATCCAAAGAACTTCAACTCTCTTCTGGACCATCGGTTCACACGTGCATGGGCGCGTGCACACGCACAGACGTGCACACACGCACACGCAGTCCCAGCACCTCTTCTCTCCCAGCTGGGTGCTGGAGTAGACATCCAGGCACCCTGGACAAGAGGAGAAGCCTTATCAGGGTTCTCAGTGTGGGGGGAGCTCCCTGCCTGTGTCCAAAGCACCTGGGGGCCTGCCACGAATACCGACTCCCACTCCCCAAACAGGGGCAGGCTCTCAGGGTGGGCACAGGAAGCTGTACTGCTACCCAAAAAAAGGAAAAAAGGAAAAAGCAAAAGGAAATCTCCCCAGGGATTCCAACGCTCCCTTGCTGACCGAGACCCTGGACAGAGTGGGGTGACCTAGGGGAGGTGTGGCAGAAGGGCACACGGCGGAGAGGGGCAGGGGGTGTCAAAAGGCTGGGGAAGCCCCAGACCAGAGAAATCATGCTTTCTACAGCTCCCTCTGCACACGTCACTCAAGCAGCCCCCCCACACCCCCAAACTGGCCTTCCCTGAGGCTGCTGCGTAGCTTCTCCAAGGGGAGGGGCTGTGCCTGTCCTCTTAGACTGAGTGGCCACCCAGGGGGCCTCAGACAGCACCCCCAGGGCAGGCGAGGCTGCACCTCTCCCCTTGCGGCCCCCTCACCCCCAGCCTCACCCCTCCAGGGCCTGAGAACCGCAGGGCCAGGGCGGCTCCAGGCGGTGCAGACAAATCCTGCCCCGGCTGGGGAAGGGCTTCCTGTCAGCACCCCGAGGGCCTGATGGGAAAAGGCCCTGCCTTGGCCAAGTCCGGCTCTCTTGCCGCCCCTGGACAGGCCAAGGCGGCGGGACGCCCACGGCCCCCAGGCGGTTGACCAGCCGCCTTCTGCCTCTTCGCTGTGAATAACCTTCTCTGCGCTCCCTCCTGCCAATGTGCGACTCCAGCCCCCCGGGGGCTGCTGGAGGGTCACAGCTCCCTTAAGCAATCTCCAGGCCTGTTTATCCTCTAGGACAGAGAAAGAAAAACAAAAAACCGCAGCCCTGTCATGGCTAAACAATGAGGAACAGAAAGCCCCTCGCAGAGCAGGACAAAAGGTTACTCCCTCTTCTGCAGGGCTCCCCAGAGCAGGGGTCGGGCCCAAACCACAGCCCTGGGAGCCGCCTCGGGTCCCCCCGGGGCCCCCAGAGGTCCCCAGAACATGGCGAGCAGCCCCCAGGAAACGCAGGGCTCTGGAAGTCTGCAGCCCCTTTGCTCTGAGTTGGGGAGGCTGCAATTCACACACCACCCCCCACAGGGGATCTTGCCCATTCTAAAATGGGGAAATAAACCGGATAGTACTTGATTCAGTCAGCACATTCAGCAGATCTGGTCTTGCAGAGCATGGGGGGTGAAATTTTGGAAATCACTGCTAAGGGTGAACTGCCTGTTGAACAGGTGGGGAATCTGTGACCTGGTGATGAAGGAATTAGAGAAGACAGAGAGAGAGATACACACATAGATAGACGGAGAGAGAGAGAGGGGTAGGCACGTGGGCTGCCCCTGAATCTAACATCCAATTTGGTGAGGCAGGTCTGATTGTGCCCATTTCACAGATGAGACAATGGAGACAGTAAGCGGCAAAGCCACCTCCTCCAGCCTCCCAGAGACTTCGGGCCATTCCAGGGCCTGGACGGTGGCAGGCAGAGGGACGCCTGTGCACAAGGAGCCCATCGGGCCCACCCACAGGCCCCAGAGCTGCCACACGCCAGGGCCCGCCGCCCCCCGTTTCCTCTCTGCAGCACTGTGCTCCCTCCTAGGACCAAAGGGACCTGCGGTTAGGAGCAGATCATGGTACCGAGCACCTGTCTCCCAGGGACAACTGTACACGTTAGGCCCACAGTCTGACCCGTTCTTCTCACTGACGTTCACAGATGCTCACAGAGGTGACGTGACATGTCCCAGGCTACACCAGAAGAGCCGCGATCCTTGCCACCCCCAATCCTGCCTCCCTTCTGTTGGGGCCCAAGCTTCCCTCCCCCCTCAACACAGACCCGAGACTCCAAGGGCCCCAGCACTGAACAGCCCAACCTCAGCAGCCTCCGTCCCAGAGAGGAGCTGTCTCTGTCACCCAGGAGTTAGACCCCACCCTGTTGCTCCTCCAGCGTCTCAGCTTTGGCCCTTTGGGGAGGCAGGAAAAAAACAGGGTATCCCTGAAGCACCTACTATGTGCCAGGCCAGGTGGCAGCACTTTATGGAGTCCCACTTCCACCCCAGAAAGCAGGTCTGCGAGGGCGCATTTCACAGCTCGGGGAGATCAAGTCACTTGTCCACGGTCATCCAAGAAGGAGGGGGTGATGCTGGGATGTGACCCCTGCCCTGGTAACCCTGGAGAAGACCTTGGGCTCCTCCTCATGACAGCTGAAGGGGCAGCTCCTTGGCTCTGCTTTCTGCCTCTGCTCCCGAGTCACCACCGTGCCACCAGCCCCATGCACCCACCTCCAGCACTGAGCCGGGACTGGGGCACGTTCTCCTCTCTGTCTCTGTCTCTCTGTCTCTCTCTCTCTCTCACACACACACACACACACACACACCCATGCAGGCGACCCAGGCCTCCATCCTCTGACTTCAGCTCATGGTTTCCCAGGTAAGGATGTAGGAGTCCCAGAACGAGGGAGCTTCTGCACCAGGCAGGGACGTGCAGCGCCAGAGACCCGGCTCTTTCCAGCGCTGTCTACACACTGGGCTCCCGCCATCCTGGCAGCTCCGCGCAGGCAGGCGCAGGGCAGCACAGCTCAGAGGTGTGTGCACAAGGAGCTGATTGGCAGCTATGGCAAGTGCTAGAAGGGTACGCAGGAGCCCGTGAAAGGGGGAGGAGGCACAGCAGAGAGGCTCCAGACCCTCAGACATCATCTCAGAAAACCTCCCATTCTAATGGTGGAGAAAGTCAGAGGCAAGACAAAGACATTCACTCATTCATTCAACAAACATA